>NC_057882.1:19657300-19966700 GCF_019740435.1 Gambusia affinis
ACCAACAAGCCCACATATCCTCTACGCGTTTATATCTGGGCCTCCTGCACTCGTCCCACCCATCCGATTTTGAGAGAACACACACACACGCAGAGGAGCGGAGTTAGAATGTGACATCAGTATCTCTCCACAGAAGTATATATACAGAGATGTGACGGCTGGTTTTCATGCTTTCTGCGCATATTCGCTGAGCAATATCGACTCTGGTTGCCATCAACTCGTCTTCCTGCACACACACACACACACACATGCACACGCACACCCAACACGCGCACACACACACACACACTCAAGGTTAGCACTTTCCCAAAGAGCAGCACGGTGGCCTCACATACTGGGCCCCTTGATCTGTACAGAACGAGAAGAAACAGCACCGTGCATGCTCCCCTCCTCCTCCTCTTCATCCCACCCTCCCCCCATGCGCATGGAGAAAAAAATCCCAGAATGCCAAAGGCCACACATAGCTCGGGGATGCACCACCTATCCTATCCCTCTGCATGCACACAAGCACAAACAGCGGCTGCACTTACATGTTCTCCCGTGCTCCTGTCGTTTCCAGACTGTAATGCAGATCGAGACGACATGTTTTCCTTCTCTTTCTCTCTCACCCCCTGCCCCTCTTAATTTTCCTCTCCCCACCCCCCCAGCTCCCGAGCGACGTTCGCCGTGTATTTGCGCGGACGGTGTTTACAGGATCCACAGACAGAATGACATCCGCGGATGCGAGGCCCCACCGACCCGAGTCAATCTGCCTGCTCTCCGAGCGACCGAGCCGAGCTCCGGAGGAGACCTCTGCCTGTCATGGCAGCGATGGATATGTGGAGGAGAGGGAGAGAGAGGTGGTGGTGGTGGAGGGGGGTGTCCTCAAACAAGCTGCATTTTCCACCATGCACCTTGCAAAGATAGATGTCTTTAAAAAGAAAAAAAAGAAAGAAAGAAAAAAACGAGCGGGTCGATCAGCGACGCAGCTCAGTGCAGAAGCCCTTGCATGCAAGGGAGGAGAAGAAGTGGTGCTAAAATGCGGCGATGTTTGGCCGGAGCCCAGCGTCTCTGTGGCGACTCTCCACCCCCTGCCTCATTTCGCCACACAAAACAAACACGGCTCCGACTGGACCGCTGTCATCCCGTCGCTGTCATAAGAGCCGCCGACGGAACGTTTCGCCCGGTCGCCGCGACGCCAGCGCGACCGCTGCAGAGACGGAAACACGGAGGCTTACGGTGCAGCGGAGAGAGAGGGCCCAAATGTTCCCAATTCGCTATTCCAGCTCGATCAGATGCGCACAGATCCGTCGAGGCAGCAGCAATAAGCGACACACAGGACTTCCGGTCCGTGGTTTGGAAGTAAAAGACCAACCCACGGAACAGGAAAACGATTACATTTGTTGTCATTTGCGATCACTGTCCACGGTGCCGACAGTGATGGTGTCAGAGGTGGGCAGATTGCCCCTCTGTCCCCCCTCGAATAAAAAAGAAATAAAAAAAATTTTCAAGTGAGAGCAGTACTACTTCAATATATTTTTGCTCAAGTGAAAATAAAAGGTTTTCCACGAAAGGTCTGCTTGGGTTCTGAGTAACTGGTCGTAAGATCTGATACGCTCCAGAAAACCGCAAACATCAAGCCCAATATGAACAGCGCAATAAACGTGAAAACAACCACAAATGAACGAGTCCGTAAAGTTGTGACTAAACGCCATTATAATTATTGATATTAAGATAAGTATCACAAATCTGTGTAGCCATCTGAGTTGTGGAGCCGCAGGAGGAGCTCTGTGCGCTCCATTCTGACACCAAACGCAGGGCCGTAACCTGGAGGCCGGGCTGGGGGGGGGTCTAAAATCCTACTTATAGTTTTCCAGACAATAGAAACACACAAAAACACACACATATTACTAAAGGTTTTTTTTGGGGGTTTTTTTTGTACTGTTGTAACCATGAAACAATCTCCCCTTCAGTTCAACCATATAAGTGGAGACTCATTGTTGATGGTACAATTATAAAATAACTTGCAATTAGGTATTGGCAAAGATCAATGTAATTTTCACAGGTGGCGGAGAGTTGTTAGTAGCTGCTGAAAGTACGTAAAAAAAAATAATACTTTTAATGTAAGTTAGATACTTTCCAAATCAAGTAACCGGTAATCTGAGTTACTTTTTCAAGGAGTAATCAGTAATGCGATTAAAGTTATTTTTTCAAAGTAACTATGCCATCACTGGTTATTTACATTTGCATTTTTAACAAAATCTAAATTCTTAATCTATTGCTCTGGTGATGGTGAACATTCTCCTTTTCTTTTCATTGAAAAATAAATCTGCCATATTATTTTTCAAACATATTCACAAGCTCATTTTATAATTTATGCCAGCTGTCAGTTTTCAAACCTTCAAATTTCTTAACTTGGTCCTATCTCGCAAAAACAAGCCTCTGGGAATGGGGACCTCCGAAGAGGACATAGTGGTTCTACTGAATAAATAAATAAATAAATAAATAAATAAATAAATAAATAAATAAATAAATAAATAAATAAATAAATAAATAAATAAAATTACAGAAATGTAGCGCTTTATTTTGAAACTAAGATCCGTTGACTTCCTGTTCCGACCTGCTACTCAGACATTACTTGATGCAGCTGAGATGCGCCACATCAGAGGCTGACAGGGCCAGGACAACAACACCCACTGCGAGTTTCCCCAGCGTGTGCTTGTTCATTTTAATGAATCCAACGTCTCTGAAAAAAATTCCCCTTGTGGAGAATTTTTTCTGCCCGGCCCCGTGGTCTCTGCAGGATCCTCTGTTTTTGTAAGACCTGCTGTTGATGACAGGTGGCGTGGCATCGGCCTGCGTGAGGAGGGCTAGTCTCTGTGTTTGCTCCAAGGCTCTTCCCACTGTTAGAGCAACTCGTTTAAAACGACACACATAAAACAGAAACCTGGAGATGAACCAGAACATCTAATTTTTGTACTATTTCCCTAGAAAAATGTTTGCAAATAAGCATTTAAGAGAAAACGTTAATAGTAGTATGTAAATTCCTCCTCTTGTGCAATAAAGTTGTTTTTCTTTTGACAGTCATAGCCTTCATTTAACAGGAACTAGACAGAGAGAGAAGGGGAAGACATGTAGCAACTGGCCCATGGCTGGGAATCGAACCAGGAATGACTGCATTGAAGAGTATATGGATTGCCTGCTCTATCGCTGAGCCATGTCAGACTCCTGTGTAGAAAGGTTTACTGCTTCAAACACAGCAGCTGACATGACAGGTCAAGGTCAGATTATAACATTACAGGTGTGGAAACTTTTCTATGCCTATCTGCATTGTAAATAAATGTTCTGGTTGGAGTTTGTGTATGTGTCCCACATAAAGTATGATCACCTCTATACTGTTTTTACTTGGCCAGTCTCTGAGGGTTCAACCAAGACCTGTCTAAGACTTGCAGTTCAAATGTAGTTTGAACCACAGTTCAAGACAGAAAATTAGCTCTGTCCTCATGTTTATTGGCATCTAGATGCCATTAGATCTTTGAAGCTGTTGGTGGCGCTAGGCTCTCTGCTTCAAATACACAATCCCTTGTGGATGTTATGTTGTGTCTTTTAGACTGTTTTCCGACAGTTGAACTTTTAATAGAAATACTACTGGATGAAAAAAAGATGGCATGTATCATATCTGTCCAACTATGTCAATGCACATATTAAAAAACACGTCTAACTAAATGTGTTCCATCAAGGGAAAAATATCCCAGCCTCTCTGGGAACATTTGTTCTGGGTTTAGGGAGATGAGGCTTAAAGTGATTGGAAAGTTGTTAAACAGGTAGTGTAGATTTTTTATGGGTCAACAAACCAGAGAGTTGATACTGCAGAGTTCTTAACATATAGGAGTCTAATTGTCTGGTTCACATATGTTTTGAGGACCATAAGAAGCCTCAAGACTGTATTCCCTTCCTGTTTTGGGAGTATTGTGGGGACATGGAGTGCTGAAACTGTTTTTACAGAGTGTTTGGTATCAATAAAGCCAGAAGTGTATATTTTTTTCACAAAAATGTGATGAAATTTGTTAGAGGTCTCAGATTTAACCAGATTAGATATTTAGCTATATTAATGGTGGTGTTGCCCTTGTTTATCCTGGTCAAGAAGGCGCTGAGCCCAAAGGCAAAGACCTCATTTTACAGCTATTTATATTCTAGGCATTATCTATAGCCTTGAGATGTGGATAATGACTGAAAGAACAAGATTCTGGATGGACGTGAGTGACATTAACTTCCTCAGTAGGACGCCTGGCGACAGCCTTCGTGACATGTCAAATAGCCCCATCATTTGGTCGGAGGTCAGACTCAGGCCAATGCTTTTCAAATGTTTTCAGCTGAAGCTGCATCTGGTCAGGATGCCTCCTCAATGTCTTTTTTTGTTTTGGAGGTAATCCATTAAGATCCCAGTCAGAGGAGACCCCAAGACAAAAGCAGAATTTGCCAGACTAGAGACTTCTTATCCCTTCTTTAGTGAAACGTCTTGAAAAACCCCACAAAGAATTGAAGTGTCACTGAGTAGAGGGAAGTCTGGGTTTCTATTGCTGACCTGCTCCAAAGACAATAGATGGATGGTTTATCGGCAAAAAGAATAATGTTTCTTATTTTTTAATGTCAGTGAAGAATTTTAGACATCGTACGTCATTGATTTAATTATTTTGACATCAAGATAGTCTTGTCTTGAATTTCTGTGGAGTGTGTTGGTGCTCAAAGCTTCATTTGTGCAATAATGTAACGACAATGATCACATTGTGATTCTTTGCCACCTTTTAAGCATGTTAAATTTTGCCAGTCATTACTAATTAATTGGTAATGGTGTGAAACAGAACAGAGCAGTGATGGAGTCTCAAAGGTTCAATAACTGATGAAGTTTCAGATTAAGTTACGTATGTGACACTGTCAGTGCTGGCATGATGGCGTGAAGCACTCCTCATATTTAGAAAAGACTCAGTGTCTTCTTTTAAATATACTTTATCGTGTGTTCTAGGATAAATAAAATATGAATCCTCCCATTTTGCTGCTTTAAATGTCAAGGAGCACATCCAAGAGAGGAGCATTATAAATCTCTTTCGACGTGAAGGTTGGCTGCTTTATGTAATTCTTGCAGGAAGCCACTAGAGGGAGACAAATCCTAGCTAATGCTGCGCCTTGTCAGACAATTTGGATCTGTGTAAAGAGCAACTCCGAGGTGTAGAAACACACATTCACTCATTTAAAGTAAGAATTTCAACAGAACATCACCAAAGTTTATTGCTGCATCTTCTACTAAACCGTAGAGCTAATACTGTCAGGGCTTACTACCCTTCACACAATTACTCTTAGGCTATTCAAAAGACAAATCGATCTCTTTTTAAATTATTTTACTTTCATTCAGTTACAGTTTATCATCATGCAGAAAGTCAATATTTATGATCCCAGTCATACCCAGGGAGACCAAAGCAAAGCATTCCCTCAGCGTCTTGGATAAACATACAGAAATCAGTCGGTTCGTGTGTCAGAGGCTACATGGACCAACTATGAAACATGAAAGGGCAAATTTGCAGAAGTTGCTGGAGCGGATGTGGAGCCATTAGCTTCAAACAGTTATCTCTCTGCTGATGAAGGACGAAGCTGGGGGAGGACAGATTAGGGTTGGTCAGAAAGGCAACAGGAGCAACTTTGTGATGTTTAGAGCTTTTGTGAAACCTGAACTAAAACCTCACTTTTTAAATGTTACTTTTATTGTGTATCGATATTAACTTTATGTTGGAGTTTATTTACAATATGAGGATGCAGATGCATGAATGTTTAAGACATATCTTTAAAAACAATTTCTTTCTACAGCCGAAAAACTTAGATTAACTGTGCTTCTCTCTCTGCCCTTTCCTGATGCATGATTGTATGTCTGTGTTGTCCTGGGGTGGAATGGCAACCTGTCCAGGCTGTACCTCACCTCTCGCCCAACCACTGCTGGATGGATGGAGGTTTTACCACTTATTATCAGAATCTAACACGAACATTGTCAGAACGCTAAGTTCACTTACAGCGATGTGTAAGTAAACTTCATAATCAATTCAATTCAGTTTATTTATTTAATGCCAATTCACAACAAAAGTCATCTCAAGACACTTTACAAAAAAAATAATTTCAATTCAATCATACTTACTTTCCAATTGATCCTCGTTATCAAACAGTATAGAATGCTCCATTAATTGTTCAAAGTAGTTTAAAAAGTTTCCATCTAAGGAAACCCAGAGTTTGCATTGAGTCAATAACTAATATAGAACTTGCAATACAGATGAAATATTGTTGTTCAACTGCATATACATGCTATTACACATCAATTCAATAAGTGCTGTTCAAAAATAACTTGGATTGGTATGAGGGACAAAATAATTCACTTTGGGGATCCTAACATCCATCACATGGTTTGTAGAAGCAAGCATATTTAAAATATTTTTTAAAGAAAAAAATCCAGTAGTTTGAGAAAGATAGATGTGGTAAAATAGTTCTGCAAAAATAAAAAAACAACAACATATATTTATGTAGGAGCTTTTTGAGCTCAAAATTACAATTTAGACCAGCGAAAGGTTCAAAATGATACCATTAATAGGTTCAGAGAAGCACTATGGAACTCTCTGTACCCGATATCGGGCCTTGTACAAATTTCAGCACTGAATAATTTGGAGTCTCGTCTCACAAAAAATGTTAGTGAATTAGAGAATCAGAGAATACCTCCCAACAAATAGGCAATAAATCATCGTAGTCACTTCAACCCAGTATTTGGGTGAGAATCCCACCCAGTTCTCTCGGGTGAACATTTATCCCAGCAGTGTTGTGCTACATACAAAACTGGGCTTACAAGAAAACCAGACTTGTTTTGTCTCCTGCTATTTGTAGAGTGTAAGTGTACCCTATTGTTCTGTTTACCTTTTGCAGGTTAGAGTTTAATATGGACCAAAGGTAGCTGGATGATATTCGGTAATGCTGGAAAGAAATACAATGAACAGATTATGTAGCTGGTCAGCATAACCTGCCAGCAATGTGGAAACAAGCCAGCCTGCAATCAAATTCCACGAAGTAGATTCCAGGCTCCCTGTGGAGTCCAGTGCGCAGGGTCACACTCGTGTTTACTCTTTCCTTCACCTCCATTTTGAAATCACACAAGGTGCCTTTTGGGGACCAGTCAGTGCTGAGAGTTTACTCTGTATCTCACCTCAGAATTGGTTTCCTGAAACACCTCTTCCTGATGGGGTACAGGACGCGTCGTGCTTACGTAAATAAGCGGGGGGAGCAGGCACAGCGAGCCAAAGGTGAGACCCTGCTGCCATATTTCATAAGAAGAACCATTGTTTTGTTCCAGACTTATTTCTTGCAATGCAAAGTAGTTTCCGTTCTTGCAAATGGCCCGAGCCAATAAATTTGTTGTTAGCGGCAGGAACAGACAACTTGCTGGCAGGTACAGAGGACTGCGACAAAACAAACCCAGGGGAGGCTTCTTCAGAAAGTAACTCTCGGTTAGTCTTGCTTGTTTCACTATTAATCACGCAGAGAAACTATAATGGACAGAAATGTGTGAACTTCACTGAAGAATTTTTGGACATTTTGAAATTCAAATGTTTCCTAAATTTTAGAGCAAAGAAAAAATAGAATGTTGCACAGATTCTCGCTCCATTGCTTAATCTGACCAGCCCAGGATTGCAGACATCAGATTATTATGCTTTCAAACAAAAACCTCTGAAATTTTCAACTTTTGAAACTCAGAAATTTCCTTGTTTCTTCTAGAGAATTTCTAAGAATGACATCAAAATTACTGAGTTTCTTCTAGCACATTTTTAACTTTCCAAACTCAGAATTGTCCTTGTTTTTTTTTTTTCAGAAAATTTCTGAGATCAATCTAAATTTTTTTTTGAGTTTTATGACGGAAATTTGCTCTCCTCCTTCTTTTTTTCTCTCTACAATTGTCCTAATATGCTGTCATATTTTTTAAAAGAAGCTTGAACAAGCATGTTTGTTTTTGGGGTCTTACAACAACAGCCCAGAGAATGAAGGTGAGGCCTCTCAGACAGGTCATGGACTTCCCTCACAAATATACAGCCTTTAAGGATGTCCGTTTGAGCAGGCTTCTTTTTCTGTAATAAAAGATCTGACAGTCTGGTCTCCGACTGTCATCCCCACTCTCTCCTCTTTCTCCTGCGTCTTATCTATTTTTAAACTCATGTTTGTGCAGGTTTTAGAAGGAGCTGCTGCCCCAACAAGGGACAAAGCACCCTTTCACTCTCTAAAGGAGGGAATGTCAGGGATGTGGGTTTTATTGTTGTCGTTGTCTTTTTTTCTTTTTTTTTGTCTGTATACTTAAAATTGTGCTCTTGATATAAAAACGGTTGCATGATGAGTAAACACAAGAGGCTGCTGTCATGGAAAAAACTGATTAAAAAGTAATATGGTCCACACAACCCTCTTAAAACACCAGATGTAAAAAAAAAAAAAAAAACTTTACAGAAAAAAAATAATTAAAAAATGTTTTCACCCTTTAAGTTAACCTATATCCTGCATAATTCAATGGAAAAAAAAGGCTTCAGTACTCTGGTCGCATAATTGTGCATAACATTTGTTGAAGCACATTTTGATTGAATTTCAGTATTCAGGATTTTTTAGATGACTATCAGCATCCCACATTTTGACTTGGTAATGGTTACAGACTCTGTCTAGCAAACGTTTTCTAAATCTATCAGATTGTGAGGATATTTTCAGTGTGAGCCCACACATAGACCCCACACATATAGTGTGTGGAGTGTTACTACATGTGTCCTGTTAGAAGAACCCTTAATGAACTGCTTTTTTTTGTTGCAGATATTGTAAAGGTGAAACCAGATGTTTACGTACACCAAATTTAAAAAGACATGCCTTTTTTCACTCACTCTATGAAATTAAATCAGACCAAACGTCTTTAGTTTCAAGGTCATACCTGAGCAATGGTCCTACATACAAAAGGAGTTGAAAAGTGCCTTGGATGCAGAGCAGGACCAAAAAGCAGAGCAAGAAGGTGGAATCCTAAAGAGCAAGGATCATATTCCTGACTCTAGCATCCCTCTGCCGCTAACCTTACAGGAAAAATGAGATTTTAAAGGGGCAGTATTATGTAAAATCAACTTGTATGAGGTTTATATCCCCTCATCAAAAACATATCTGGTGCATTGCCTTCATTCTTCCATACATGTTTGAGAAATCCTTTAATCTCCTGTGGAAATCATTCAGCTGTGGGTGGACCAAGCGCCGCCTTCAAGGCACAGTTCCTCCTCTGACCTGCAGTTTCCTGCAGCTTTTGAGCTTCCAGCTCACAGAGCAGCATTCCCCAACTCAGTTCCTTCAGACTAGCCAGCAGCAATTAGCAAACACCTGGTGGAACCCCACATCTGGTGAGCTCATTATAGGGGCTACTTCTCAATGCAATTTGAAGCTGTTGAATTGTGAAGTCAAATTTGATATTATGCAGCATTTTTATAGCAACTGAAGATAACATAGTTATTTGATCGTGCTATTAAATGGCACTATGTACCTGGAAAATGCATAATACACAACACTGCCATTTTAAACAGGAGCAGCAAAAGCAAAGCAGATGGATTAGCAATAGTTGCTAATAACATATAGTGCCATCCAGGAATATCGTCTCTGCTTCCTGGACACTGAGGTGTTAGCATCTCATTAGCACGTCATCATCAGAATGTCACACAGCATGACCATCCACAACGACTCTTTGATGATAGGTAGACGATGAGATTTATATCATTCAGTTTCCCTTTGAGATAAATAAAGTATTTCTGAATTGAATCGATTTAAATGAGCTGGACGGACAGACATGATCGACAGAGCCAAGCTAAAGTTTTCTCCAAAATGGGTTCAGATTGTTTATCAGGGTATTGCATTGCTCCTGTTTTGCTGATCACACCTGAAGGTCAGAGGTCTCCTGTTCTCCGCCATCCTGGTTATCACAGCTTATGGGCGTTGAATGTCTGCTGTCTTGCTGCCACGAGGCCAGGCCTGCGAGGCCAAGGGATGTGCTCACATAAATACAGACAGTCAGAACCAAAAAAGCCTCCTCCTGTTTTTTTCTCACTATTATAGAGATGTCAAAATAGTTTAAACAAAGGAAAACAAATAACTCCACAGGTTGGGATGTTTATAGCATACATGGCATTAGGCCAGATCAAACTTGAGAAAAATATTTAGATCCCTCCACCCAGACACAAATCAAACTAATCAACTCTTCTGGAAGGACATACATGGTAACAAAAAAAAAAAAAAAAAATCTGATGCATGCCAGACTTTCACTGAAGTGTTTTAGTACAAAGGGCTTCTGATTTGGAGAAAGTTTACTTAAGATAAAGTGCTGGCTTTTAATAAAGTTGAGCTTCCTCCAGTCTGCCCCCCTGAGGCCAGGGTCCTGAGAAACGATCATTTAATGTGACTGCTGATAACGAAACAAACATGTTGACGTGTCTGGAGCGGAGCGGGCACACAGGAGGCAGGGCCCTGCTGCTCCACGCTGCTAAATAAAGATCCACTTGATGGATCTGCTCGTATAACATAAATCAGGATATCCCATCAGGAGTGACGAAGTGCACTATTGTTTTGGTTCAAGTGGGTAGCCATCCTGATAGACAGCACATTCTGAGCGCAGGGAGAGGACAGGAGGTTCTCCTTGTGGAAGCTTTCCCTGATGGGCCATGTCAGAGCTGGTTGTTTTCGGATTGTTATGCAATTGTTGTTAGCTAACAAGACGTCGCTTTGGCCTTTCCACGAGGAAGTTTCACATGCAATGTGATTCTCTTCTTCTCATATCGGGATTGATTTGCTGCCAGACTGTGATATTTTTGTTTGCAGGTTTTTTTTAATTGTTTTTTTGCAGTTCCATTTGTATTTTTAATATTTAGACATTTCCAAGAGGCAGATATTCAAACTTAATCTATTTTCTTAATTGCACTTATTCATTCTAGGGATGCAACAACACTGCAAAAGCACAAAATCTTACCAAGTATTTTTGCTGAGCTTCTAGTGTAGATATTGGTGTACACTTTAAATAAGGCAAAATAAACTTATAAATGGTATTTCAACAAGATATAGGAACTTGTTTTAAGTCAATATTTTCATAATATATTAAAAAAATACATAAAATAACTTGCAGTTTTTTTAAGTTGTGTTCTCCTGTTTGCTGTCTACAGGTTCTCCCAATTCAGAGAGAGAGATAACTTGATCTTGCAAAAAAATGTCATCATTTTCAGTCAGTAGAAGTTAGAAGCTGGTAGTGTTAATCTCTGTTGGACTTCAGTTTGCTTTCGTCATTTTAGTTATTACTTGTGGTTATTTTCAGATTGTTCTTGTACGTCACCTCAGTGGTTTACGTTATCAGTTCTCCCACAGTCGATTCTCATCTGTTCGTTTACTCACCAGAATAGCATTTAGCAAAACTCCTATTCATATTAATATTCCTATTATATTGGTACAGTCACCCCACTGTCAGAACCTCCACTGTCTTCAGCTGGCTTTCCTGTTTGCTTCTGATTCCTGTTATTCAATTCCTTTACTCCTCTGCTCCCCCTTGCTGAACTCAAATGCTCGTCACTCTTTCTGGAGTTTTATTTGAAACAAGATGTAATTATTTCTAGAGAAGGTAATCCACGTGAATGGAAAACATTCTCCCAGTAGTGAGAATAGCAGATGGTGAGTAGATCTCTAAGTAAGGAGGAAATTCAGAGGACTGGTGTTAAAACATAAAAAACATTAAATATATATGGTGGATTCCATCCAAAATCCATGTGCACAGGAGGAGGAAGAGGACTAGTGACAATCAGGACCACTATCCAAGATGAAACTTTCAAGGACAGGTCCAAGAACAGATCAGGAAGATGGCCACATGAATGAACCACTCAGAGAATGTTTCAGATTATGGAAACTGGAAGAGAAGGAGTTGGAGGAATCAACCTGGGAATAGAAACCCCTTCGTTTGATGTACCAAACAAAGGGGCTTGGTACATCCCATTTGTTTGGTACATCAAAGGGGCTTTACCACAACCTATCAATTATAGTAGGACATGACCGAATCCTACCAATTGAAAAAGCATACCTGAAAAACATCCCAGAAGCTTTGATCATGACAGGACAGCAGATCGAGCACACCAGGCAAGATCCCAGGTGCAAAAAAAGAGGATCCAGATTAGAAGGAAAGAAATACACAGAAAGCCATGACCAAGTAGCTGGTATACAGTAGTGCACAGAAATTAAGTGGAAGTACAAAGTGGAGACCCCTAGGTCAAAGTGGAAATCACTTCCCAAGGCAGTGGAAAACAACCAAACTAAGATCCTGTGGGACTTCCACATACAAGCTAACAGAACAGTAATGACCAACTAATGGTTGCCCATCACACTGTACCGCACTTTAGTACTGTACATTTTCTCCAACCTGGACAAACAAGTGATCTGTAGAAGCTACACAAGTCAAAGTAGTTGGGACCACCAGTCTAAACTAAACAAGCCCTCTTGCTTAGAACTGCGCAACCTTTTGAGAACTTAATAATGCACTAAAAGCTGTATGAAAAACAAACAGCAAAGAGTGGAAGTATTAAAAGTGCATGACAGTGTGAACAAAGCAGGGCACGGCTTGCTTCCGAAAACAAACACTGAATACAGCCTGATGGATTTTCCATTGCAGAGCAGTGTTAATGAGAGGAAGCAGGGGAGTGCTTCCCAGGGATTGCATTGTGATATCGTGCACCGTTTCACCTTCAGCAGCTTGATCGAGGGAAACCTCCAAGAGTTTGGCCAATCTGTCCTTCTCAGTCAGGGATGGTAAATCCCCGCTTGGGACATTTGGAAAACTGCCATACAGCATCCGCTAACTGCCTGCTATAAGAAAGGATGTTTGATAATGCCTTTAGATATAGTTCTGACTGAAAAGCCAGCCTGCCAAACTTAACATTTAACCTATGCCAACTTTACTTAATGTGCTTCCTGTTCTATTCCACAAATTCTTGGAACACATCAAAATAAAAACAAGTGCAGAGACCAGTCAGAGGTCAGAGAGATGTAAGATCTGCTGGTGATTACAGAAAAAAGCCTGAGGGACAATACTTTATATGTCAAATGAAACCCATTGTTATCTAGACGGTGGTGCACCTTCCTCTACCTGGCTGCTATGGATCCTGATGGAACCAGTTCAGTTTTGTTTACATCATGCAAATTTATATCAACAATAATCTTCAAGGTACTTTGCAGTACAAACAAATCAATAGAAATTCATCAAATTCTATTACATTTCTTCCAAGGATGAGGTGACAGTAGGGAGAAAGTTTACCAGCAGAACCAGGCTTCATTGGGCACAGATTGAAATTGAGAGGAAACTGCAACAAAACAGCAACGTAAACATAGAGAATATTCTAATTCCACATGAATAGAGCGTACACAGCTTGTGGTCACCACACATTCCTGCTATATGACGACAGTGCTGTAAACAAGCATAGTGAGCAAGAATGGATTACTTCTCATGTAATGTATCACTCATGTAGAACTGAGATCTATAAGAAAATGGTTCAGTTTGCTAGGAACTGTCCCTTCTACAGCAACCAACAAATGACATAAGAGGTCACATCACAAGTGGTGCAACAGCATTAGAGACAGTTTCCAGAGCAACCAGTTAAATACTGGGTGAAGCTTGTAAGCTGTTGACGTCCATCTACTGTAAGAGTTCCTGAAGATATTCTGAAGGGTGTGGCAGGTGAGCTATCACTTGTTTCAGTTTGGCCTACAAACAAAGGTTCGACTCTTTAAGCCCCAAGGCAGTTATTCAAAAGCATTGAAAGATAGACTTGGCTGACCCGTTTGATCAAACCTAACCAGTTTTTAACCACATACAGACAACTATAAACAACTTTGCCAAGATGTCTTTTCACCTCTTACTTCTTAAGCAATATTTTCACTGTTTAAACATAAATAGTTTTTGTTATTTCTATGTTTCAGCGAAACATAGAAAACATAGTTCCTTCTCTGTCTAGGGGACTAGACACAGAGGATGCCTTGTAAACACTGAAGACAGCATTGCCACCAGTTGATGGGAATTGATTCGGCTGTGGTGATTTTATCATGCAGTTGCCTGATATACTGTATGGGTTGCACAAATGTCATTGTGGACTGATATCAAAACCAGTGGATGTGTTAGACCATGAATATTCTACCTAAGACAGACGAAACCAAGGTAGTACATTGTACAACCCTAACCTATCTGGTCCTGCCACACAAGTTTTCAACTCTTTACAACCACGCTATGTCACCCTACAATGTGTTTCAGTAACTGGCCTCAGTCTGTAGAATCAATCCAAAGGCTGACCAATGGAAGGTAGGGTTGGCTACATCATGTGTGATACTGCCACCAACATCTTTCTTTGATATGTGCAATGCAGTGCCTTTATCATGTTGTTTGTTCACTAACATTCTCTAACGGACTTCTCAGGCCTTCAGATAACAGACTTAACTTAGATTAAGTTACATACAGGTGGACTCTTAGATATTTTAAGGTATATCAAGGGAAATGGTGGTCAATACATACTGTATGCATGAAAGTCTTCAGATTTTGATCTTTTTGTTAGTCCACTAAATGGTGGATTATCACATAGGAACCCAATAAAAATAATCAAGTTTGTGGTCATGATATGAAAACTGTTGAAGGATTTCGAAGAGGATGAATCCTTGTGTTTGGCCCCTTTACCTTTCAGTTTATCATTTGAATTCAGATTCGAAGTGCTGACTTTGAGAGGTCAGTGTGCAGAATGAGCCCTGGTGAGGCAGGCCAGCTTTGTTCTGAACAGGCCACTAGCAGCTCAGACATGAAAAAGCTCCCCGGCTGAACCAGAGGGGAAGTTTCCTCCTGGTGCCAAATGTAAACTTGGCTCCAATAAAAGCATCCTCTGGCACCTCAGTGGACAACAGGAAATCTTTGTTTGTCAAAAACTATCCCGTTGTTGGCCTCGGGGTCTATGACCCCTTTTGTTGTGGCAGAGCCCCTTAATTTAGGATCTGTTTACTGAAAAAAAAAGAAGTCAGGCCTTTAAGATAAACAACAAAGACATAAAGTATGTGTGTATATATAGGCACTGCACAGATTGTGCGTCAGTCCGTCTTTCATTTATCTTTCTGTCAAAGTGCCTCTTGATATGTATTGTTTCACATGTGAGGGGTCCCAGACTGCAAACTCTCAAATAAAGATTGAAGCAGTAATTGAAGGATAACATATCTATTTATTGCTCAGGAAAACCGAATACATAGAGTTCCATTAGACAGTATTCACACTCTTTTGTGGTTTCTTTTTTTTTCTTTACATGTTTTTGCTGCTTTATATTCTTATTCCAAAAACCATTTCATTGGTTTTCCCGAAAAAAAAATTCTTAAACTTATAGAAAAAAAAACTCAGAATTGGGGGCAGGGGAGCTGTTACATCCTGGACAGATTACCAGTCATCAAAGTGCAGTGTGGAGACAAGCAAAAGTAGCTACGCATGAATCCTAGCGACAATTTTGTGTGACAAATTAACCTAGCATGCACTGTGTGACTGTGTGAGGTCATGGAGCCCCACTTCTATTTATTTGCAGTGGCAAATAACAATGATATGAAAATTACCAAGTATAAATAAATTTGCCAGCATCCAACAAACATTCCAAGATGTACTGAAAGAGATGGATGAATGATGACCCTGCCTATACCATCTTGTTCAACCAAAGTGATCAATCCCAGTTCAAGAGCTTGGGCGAACAAGAACCCAGCAGTCATTGAGGGACAGCTGCACTGTTATCTTCTGGAAACAGGAGAACCTTTCAAAATATCAACCACAGTTAAACAGCCTTTATGATAGAGTAGCTTGATGGCCATGGGAAAATGTGTTGGGCTTGAAGTTTTGCTGGTCAAACAAGAGAAATAAAATTTTCTTATGTGATGGCTTAAAATATGAGTGGCATATCTTGAGAAAATCAGCCACGACTCTTTACTTGGTTGACACTGTCTATATTGTAATGGCAGCCTCAGGCTCAGGAGATGCTTCTATGCAGTAGGAACTGATTGACATGGCTGCATGAAGGGGAGAGAGAGAGACTCCTCAAGAAAGAACCAATTGCAGGTGTACAAAGCCTACAGAGAGACCCCAGATTTGAGACTCTAAACAGTCTCAATAAAACCTTAAACAATAGGTATATTTATGTATGTACAGTGGACCCCTGCTGGTTTGTGAGTCAGCATTCGCATATTGTCCTAACTTTCTGAGAGTCATATCTCTATAATTATCCATAGAAAATCTCCTAATCACAGATTCTTTCATTGACCATGTCTAAAACATTCAAAACAAAGTGACATGCCCTCAGCTTTTTCAAAGCAATCAATCCAAGACCCGCCATTTTTTTTTTTTACCTTGGTGCTGATTGGCTGTATCCAAGAGCAGAGCTAACAGACTAGATGTTAGCTTCTTTGGAAGTGTCGAGACAGTTTCCATTGTGTTTACCAAGGCATTATTAAGGTATTTCAGTGTTTGAATTTTAAAAATAGGCGTTTTTAGAGGGGATCTCAAGTATTCACAGATTTTAGCCCCACTGTACCCATTATTTGTAAATGCTTACATTTTCTAACATTTAAAAAATGCCTGAAAACTGGTCTTATTCATGTCATCATGAGCTGTTTTGTGTAAATGATTTAAAACTATCCTTAAGTTGAGATCTGAATAAGTCTGGTAAATTGTGGATAAAGTGGAGGAGTGTGAATACTTTCCGATGGTACCGTTTATCCACTGTGACACAGGTTAGAGCATCTGAACCAAAAACAACCCAGACATGTTTATTCTGCCCAGTCAATGGGCTTTTATTATGTTTCCAGCAATTAATCCATTTTATTCACAGTCAGAGTTCAACACATTTTCACACCATCTTGCTTTACAACAACAAAATCAATCCTCCAAGTTGAAGAGAGCACTCTCTCCAAATTAAAGCAAATAACCATTTTTAGTTCTGTTACCTTCCAGAAAAGTGCCATGAAGGGGGGTAAAAAAAACCTTGCCTTTGAAACAGCACAGTCTTCTGGGTCCACTTACACACACCTACCACTATACTTGCAAGCTTCATCTTGAGAAAGCTCAGAGTGTCTCTGTGATGCAGAGATATGGGCTCTGTGGGGGCCAGCCCATCTGTCCAGGAATCTTAGTACTTTAAGTCACAGAAAAACAGTTCAGCTGCATTATGTAGCGTGAATTTAGGTCCCATTATAAAGCAGATGATGCTGATTTGTAGATATCTGAATATGACGAGGCTAATATACTGCAATACTGTACGATATAGTATAATGAATTTTGCAGAGTTACAGAGGAATAAAAAGCAACAAAGTACAACACAGATTGTTTTTCTTTGTCTTCTTCTCTATATGTAAAGATCAACACCAGGAACATAAAACACTGTGTTTTCACAAACCCCAAAATCTCTTACAGATTTTGTAAGGTAAAGTGGAGATAAGTCAGCGAGCATGCACAATACCAGCAGTACCTGAGGTCAAGTTTTCTTTAGGAGACTGGTAACACTGTTTGGTATCAAAGGTTCATGTACATGTCATCAAGCTCCTACTCTTCTCTATGAAGCTTGTTTGCGTCTCCAGTTGTCTCAGCTGCTTGAGGCGCGGCATGCCGGGCGCTCGTCCTGCACCTGCGCCGTGGCCGGTGCTCCGAGAACCAGTTGGACACGGTCATGGCGAGGCGCAGGAGACCCAGGCTGATGCAGTGCACCTCCGACGTGATGGGGATGTCGGCAAAGAGAGCGCGCTCCCGCGAGATGAGGGCGCTGCTGCATTCGAAGTCTTTGACAACGTTAAGGATCTCCTGCCGCTCCGCCTGCCGTGTCATCCCTCGCACATTCAGGAGGGTGGAGACGTGCTTCTTCCTGTGAGGCGGAAAGAGGCATTGAGGAAGTTAGCCGGTCGGCTGAAGTTAGTGTGAAACTATCACTGTTTGGTGTCGACAATGACTGTCACAAGTATGCGTAACAGTCATACTGTTACTCATAACTACTCATAAGTCAGAAAATGATCCGTTTCTGGGAAGGAGCGCCAGGAAAACACGCCACATTTGATTTGGACTCGTTCAGTTACGGTCAGGAGCTTTCATTATTACCGTTAATGTCATGTTTATTTTGGATTGTGATAATGTATCCTGGAAGGATGGTCCATTCCAGTAAACCAACAATGGTTGTGCCTCCTGTGCTTTTTAGAATTGTCGCCTGTCAGTCTTCTCCAAAATTGAGCTCAGAATCATTTCATTATGGTTTTCCTGCTCGGAAGATAGCTTATGAAGTTTTTGCCGATGGAACGCCAGTGTTGTCAAACTTCAAGTTGACAACACTGTCAAGAAAAAGAGCCTGATATCATCCTGCACATTATTCCGATAGTGTTTTTTTTAATTATTATTGTTTGGCACTAGTCCTATTCATTTGACAGTAATCTGACAGGAAAGGTGCAGAAAGAAGACATGCAACAAGGGAATCAAAAATGGGAATCAAAATCAGGACTGCCGCAGTCTAAAGCTTTTATACGCCCACTCTAACTACAGTGCCATGCAATGTCCTTTCGCCAGAGTTTGCAGTGCCTCTTAGGCAAATTTCTATTTTTTTTCTTTCTTACAATTCAAACTGTCCAACAAACTCACTTAATTCTTCAGTCTTGTCACATGATTGCAACTAGACAACTTGCTACGTAAAAAGTCCTTGCAGAGTAAAGAATCGACAAGGTGACTAGTTGGTGCAACTCCATCTGGCCTTATCTATCACCCTCAGGTGAGATGTAATTTAGCAGGATGTCCTAGAGCAACCCAGGAACCACCATGGATCAAGTCAACTGGAGTGACCTTACCCAGGAGGCCCAGGTTTTACAATAACATGGACCAAGTAAGAAGCTGCTGCTCCAAATCAACACCTTCAAGTTTGACGGAAATATCTTTCTTCCACAAAAATATGAATCATATTGATGTTAGTGAAAAGTTTGACAATCAAAGAAGGCAATGATTGAGTTTTGTTGTCCACAAGGTCAAGAACAATATTAGGTGTCAAAATGTGAGCACAGCAAGTTCATATATTCTGTGGCAGCTACTAATCACTAGAGAAATAGAGAAATTATCTAGCTATGTCTTCCATCATAGCTAGATAATTAACCCCAAGCGTGGATGAAGACAGGTGACTACCTCTAAGGTCATCTTCACCCCAAATCAACAGTTGGTTGAAATGTAGCAACAGCTTGGTGTTACAACAGGACAAGAATCCCAAACCCACATCAGAACTTATTCTGAAAGCAATCTAAACATTAAGCTTTTGGAATGGCTTTGAACACTACTCCAATAAAAAACATGCAGACTATACTTAACAGCTGGGTCACTGCCAGGGAAGCAACCAGTCTGAATGAACTGTAAAAATATCCAACCAGGGTTATGCCAGCTGATTGGACAGTGGTCCAAGTAGGATGAAGCACACAATACTAAAGGAACGCCTGGCCTCTTTGATGTATTAGATTTCTGTGGTAGTTTATAATAAACACAGAAGGAAGTAACTACTGAATGAGGAGTTTATGTCTGAAGTGCCATGTCTTATCCTCTTCCACACCTCCTTCTTTTTTTAATTCTAATTGTGGCACCAGTCTGTCTCCTGCTAGGTGGCAGGAACAGGAAGTACTCGGCAGCAGCTTCCTGTTTATTCCTCGGAGACTTGAACGTCACATGCTGATAAAGGTTGCCAACGGTCACCTGAGTCATAATCTGTGCAAACAAGCTGGAACTTCTCCTCGCGAAACCTCAGGGGCCTCTCTGTCTCATCCATTTTTAAACCCGACCCTTGCTGATCTCCGAAAATAGTTTGTGTTAATATAGAAAAGTTTCCACAGTGCTTTTCCTTGTTTTGACCCATTGTTTTGATCCAAAGAAGAACAAAAAAAAAACAAAAAAAAACATACATGTTTTGTTTTGCTTTTGTAATTGTAGTGTCAGCAAAGCCACGGTCAGTGTGTCTTTCAAGCACGAAATAATAAAGGGAGTTCAAATCCGGGTTGTGACCTCACCTTATATCAGGGAACTCCTTCACCAGGACAGCCACCTCCATCTGGATGGAGGGAGTGTCTTCCAGGAGGATGATGTCGGCTAGGTGGGAGATGATGCTGTCCAACCAGGACGCATTTGACTCCTGGAGCAAAGAAAAGTGCATCTTTACAAACTCATTAAAGCAATCAGCTTGTTTTTTTTTTGCTTTTTTTTTTTTGACTAAATTTGAATAGTGTTTTCGCCACGCTTCTTCGGCTTAAACATTTCCTTTTCAGAGGAAGCATGGAAAGCAGTCCAGAGAGAGCAACTTCAGAGGAAAAACAGATTAACGCCTCTTAAGGCCAGAGGTCAAACACTTAATTCACTGGTGAATAACAGATCTCCACCTCCGTCTTCCGAGTTTTTGTTTTCACCTCAAACGCTCAGGAAAAGAGGGATTAATTCCTTACGTTGTCATTGGGTAAAAAAATAACAGCATCCCTTTTAGACAGCCATTAAAAAGTCATCCTCTTCCCCCCCTGCCCAAATGTTCCCAGTTTCCACAGAGGCTCTGTCCCACTCCTTGCCCAGAAAGGCCATCAAGGCCAAGCCAGAGGCACATCAAAGCTGGCCAGCTGACAGGAACAGGAAGTTCCTTCCAAACACAGAAACTTCCTGTTGTCAGCCGAGGTGACGGACACTTGTTTGAACTCGCACCCAAAATGGGGGCAAATGCCACTGCGTCAAGCCCAGTTGTTGTACTCTCTCTTCCCTCCTTTGACATATGCTAACGTAAGCCTGGTTCATCCATCTCCATCTTTGTGAAGGCAGCCATTTTTCAGGGCTGCCATCACTGAGACATGTTCTTTTCTTGTGTAAACACTGTCTGACTTTTTCCTGACCCGGAAAGTTCAGAGTCAGTCTCCACTCACCATCACCCTTATCCCTCGCCAGCTTGTTGTTTTGTTTTTAAGAATCCTCCCCCCTGGAATACCTTAACATTTCTCGTCTCCAAAGATGTAAACTTTACGCTGGTCATGGATGCTTTCCCGTGCTAAAGCGTTTCTTCCAAATCTAACAAGTGTTGTTTTGTGCGTGCACATGAAACTTACCAGATCTCTAAAGAGGCCTTTCAACTGCTTGGCCTCGTCTTGTAGTCGAAAAGCCATCCTCTTTCTCATCTTGGAGGAGGTGCAAATGATCCGTCCTCGCATAATGGCCCGGACGTACTCCACCAGGATCCGTCTATGCACCTCACCCACCAGTGTCTGCCGGTTTAGAAAAAGTAAGCAATGATCTGCTACATACACCTTTCATCCAGTTCTTTAAAAAGAAATCCTTTAAAATATTTGTTCCCACCTCACAACAAGGTCAGTGAAGGTTTTGTACCTGATACGGAGGAGGATCCATCCTTTTGAACTTTTTGAAGTGCTGTTTAGTGCTGGCTTCAATGGCTTCAAAGGCTTCGGTGTTGTTCAGCCATTTCCTCTTCATCAGTTTGTCGAAGAAAGGCTGTAAACAACAGATCAGAAACACATTAACAAAGTGCAGCGTGACACATTTCTGTAACACACACACACACATCTCTCTGGATGCTTTTTATAGCTACTTCATAGATGTACAGTCAAGAAAAAAAAGAAAGTACGCCCTCTTCCAGTCTTAGGCCTGCGTGTGGCAGGTCAACGTGAAAATTATCTGATTTCTACCAAGCATGCAAAAATCAAAAACTACAAGCTTCTGTGGCCTACTTGTCTGGATCGATGTTATTTGTTGTGAAATCATTATTTAAGACATTTAATATAATTCCAAATCTTCCCAGATCAGATCACTTTCTATATCCAGAACTGAAGAAGGAAGTACTTCCTTCTTGCAATGACTGTAAAAAAATTATTATCTTAGAACCGGTTATCTTAAAAAATGTAATCTCTTAGGGCGGCGGTTTTCAAAGTGTGAGGCGCGCCTCCCCTGGGGGGCGCCAGAGCACTTTAGGGGAGGCGCGGTGCGAGGCAAAAAAATAAACCGGAAAAGCTATCTGCTTGCTGTCTACTGATGTGAGAGAAACGTCTTTTACGCACACGATCAACTCTGTGGATTTAGGAAAAAGTTGGTACTGTGGGGTGCGCGTGTGGAGCGGGGATCAGTGGAAATGTTTCCCCCCTTAGAGGATGTTTTGGCCAGTGATGTCAGTGACGTTACTGACATCAACCACTTTTTTCTGTAACGAATAATATAACGCGTTGCTATTTCAAATACAATAGTCAGATTACAGTTACTTATCAAAATCATTTTTGCGTTACTATCTTCTTTTATTATTGAATCGTATTTCCTCTACTCGTCTTGTCGTGACCGACGTCTCTATGCGACAGAAATGTAAACAATGGAGGGAGATGCGCATTTTGTTGGTGGAAAAACTGGAACTATTTTCAGTTTCTGTCGCCAAGTCCGATTATTATAAACGGCTTTGGGCTTCATCTTTTAAAAGTTAAAGTTGTAAATTTAATGAGCGGCGGTTGCGCCTTTTTGGGCTCGTTTTGAACGTGAAGTTGCTCATTTGGGGTTGGAAATAAGCAGAGACTCATAATAAATCCCAGAATTTGTCCATCATTAAGGTAGTTTTAGTCAGTCTCTCCCTGTTCATCATTTCCTGGATGATCCGTCCCGCTGAGTCTTTGTTAATGTCAAGTTAATATATTACCTGAATGACGCTACAAGCGCATCCAGAAAACTGCAAATATCGAGACTAATTTAAACAGCAATAACGTGAAAACAGCCACGAATGAACGTGTCCGTAGTTGGCAATAGTTATAATGGCAAGTGCTGACTAGCATCGTATAATTATTAATATTACGGTAAGTGTCGCAGCCATCTGAGCTGTGGAGCTGCAGGAGGAGCTACATCAAACTCAGCGCAGAATCTGGAGGCTGGGGAGGGGGCTTTAAAATCCTTCAGAGTTTTCCAGACAACAGTGGACCACACAAATTACTCATGTTTTTTATTTTGTACAATCTCCTCTTCAGTTCAACCTTATCAGATGAGACACATTGTTGATGTCAACATTATAAAATAACACAATTAAGTATTGGCAAAGATCAATGTGATTTTCACAGGAGGCAGAGCGTTGTTGTTAGCAGCTGCTGAAAGTAACTAAAAGTTACTTAATCCTGCAGTTAGTTACTACTTGACTTGAAAGTAACAGTTACTTTCCAAGTCAAGTAATCAATCAATATAACTAAGTTACTTTTTCAAGGAGTAATCAGTAGTCCGATTAAAGTTACTTTTTCAAAGTAACTATGCCATCACTGGTTTTGGCCAGAGCGGGGTTGAAGGTGGAGTTAGGCATTAAGCTCCTTGAAGGGGGGCTCACCCTTTCATACTTTGAAAACCCCTGTCTTAGGGTTTATAATGAAATTCGCAAAGCTAGCTGTTGAAATTGAACATCCTGCTGGAATATTGAAATGTTTAGTAATGAGAATAAATTTTCCTGCTGACCCTGATGTTTTCAAACAGTCTTCCCGTCAGAACCCGCACTGACAGGCTGACGACTCTGTCCAGGGAAGAGATGGCTCTCTGGGCTGACTCCTCGCTGCCCTGTGGGTCGCACTGCCTGCAACGCTCCACAAAGTTCCTGCAGCAAGTAGCACATTTAAGTTATTTACCGCAAACCTTCCCGTCAGCAGTCAAGTAAATCATGTCACTATGGTTACGGTTGTACCTCAGGGGAGGGCAGCAGTTGACCAGCGCTATGGTCTTGGACACGTATCCGTCCCCTCTGTCTCCAAACTCTGCCTGTGTGTCGTGAAACATCTCCACCTTCCTCTGGAAGCTGGAAACATGGAAGGTTTGTGAGAAATTTCTGAATGAAAGTCGACTAGAGAAGCTATAAACAGCAACGATGGGCCACGAACCTTATAATAAACATATGTAGCGTAAACAATTTTACAAATTGTGGAAATTGTCTGAGTTCCGAACACAATGGGACCCGCCATGAAATAATAAACCCAATAGTAATGAGCAGATGTTTTACATCTGTGTCGTGGTTACATGTTGGGAGTTTTGGTTAACCAAATGATCCTGTAATCACATCTCAGTTGAGAACTCTCCTCGCGACCCTGTTACCGGGTCACCACTCTTACTTCCTTAGACCACTTCTTATAGAAAGTGACCACTGCAGACAATGAACAGCCCACACGAACCGTTTGCTCATTTTTCCTGCTTCCAACACCTGAACTTCAAAGACACAATGTTCACTTGCTGCCTAGTGTATTCCAACCACTGAGAGCCACCATGATGATTAGATAAAAAAGTGTTATTCACTTGACAGTGGTCATTATGTTATGCCTGATTGGTGCAAATGCTTTAATTCTATTCCAAACATCAGACTAAATTGTAGTTTCCTTAAAATTATGAACACAAACCCATTAATGTTGAGTGTGAACTAAAATTAGAAGTGTTGTTCTGTTTGTGCTTTGTTTTTAGCTTTAAAGTGATCTTACTGTTAATCCTGATTCCCAAATTATATTTATTCTCATGATAAAACTTGTCATCCTGTATAAATTTTCTAATCTAATTTCATGTTTGATGTGAACTCACTTGTAGAGGAAGTCAGCAAGCCCAATAAGACAACAGCGGGCAACTCTTGCACCTAGAAACTGGCTCACAGATGTGGATCTATCTAAATCCACCTTCAGCCTCTGGAAATATCACAAATAAGGGTTATAATTTACATTCTCAATCAGAAAATTGCAAGAAGTTTTGGTTAAAAATACCAAGACGCTCCGCTGTACCTGGATCACTGAGCGTGCCAGGTTTGACTGATACTCCTCTATATGTAGAGTCTGGGCCCATCGCCTCTCCTCATCATCCAGAACCTGGACCAGCTCTGTTGTCACCTTATCCTGAAAAGAAAAAGGTTCCATGAAAATAAATCTTCCATCCAGCTTTTCATAGGAATATCTATAAAAAAAATTAATAAATCTTCATGTTACCCTGACTATACTGATGCAGTCTTCCTCCAGCCTGTCCACTGTCTGTTGAGGAAGAATAGGCTCCAGTGCAGAGTAGTGTATGGCTGTACTGGTGCCAATGGTTCCTAAGACATCTCTATGGGAAAACAGACATTAACAAAAAGATGTATCATGGAAATTTAGGTATATCTTCATCAGACTGATGCATCCTGTAAATACTGTCATAACCAACCTGTTGTAGATGTTGTAAAACCAATCTAACAGTGAGTAGACATCTGTGATCTGCAGCGGCCCACTGGTGATGGTCCGGAGACGTTTGGCGACGGCCTGATGGTAACTTTCCACATACACCTGGAAGGCTGCAAATTCCTCTGGGTAAATGCACACAGCGTTTCTCCTGGCCGCATCCAGGTCATCCACCATCCGGCTCCTCATACGCTCCAGATACGAGGCCAGCTGGCCTGCCTGAGTGTCCACCTGGTGAGGCAGGCTCCAGTCCGCAGCTTCTGCCACCGCCTGCCTCCACTTGGTCTTCAGCCGTCGAGGGCGCTGGCTGGGTTGGATCTGGGGACTCATTCGCTCTGTCCTGGACTCCTCTCTCAGAGCCCAGGCAGCATCAGCATGCTCCTCCTGTTGGATCACTAGCACCACTAGGCCAAGGTTAGGGCCAGCACTGGGCTGGCGGAGCGACTCTCTCACCACGTCCCACATCTCCTTCTGCAATGCTTCGTACAAGAGCTCCACATCCTTAACCTTCCTCCTGCTAGAGTCTAACGTTGCATTCGAGCTGAGGGCCTCGTCAAATGACGAAGATGACAAAAAATGGCTAATAGGTGGGGTGCTGGGACATAAAGTAGAAGTAGGGGTGGATGCAGTTGTGGCTGGCAGCAAAGACAGGAGCTCAGACTCTCTTTCCAACTCCAGAATGTGTGTGTCAGCCAAGAGAAGGTCTCTATGGTTGACTAATTGTAGAATCTCCAGAACTGTTGGAATGCAACAAATAGAAAGCAAAGTTTAAGTGACAAGACTCAAGAGGATTCAGATAAAACAAGGAACAGGCTTTTGTGTTCTCATGATTATTGCGTATCTGTGCAAGTGTCTGAGCTACAGACTGGGTTATCTCTGCTCATTCTCTACATTCTTCTGTTCAAGCAATGTTCCCTGTGGAATAAGTTCCACAGGTTAAGCTTGTGGTTAAGCTTTTTCAAGAAAGTGTGGTGGGAGGAAGTGCAATCATTTCCTGATCTGACAGTCAACTGGTGAGCGGCTCGGGAATCTGTGGACCTCTCAACCTAATCAGAGCGTTGTCTTAGACTCACAGGAAGCACACATAAACCTTGAACAGGAAGTTCTGAACTGATGCTGTTTCCTTGATTTTTACCTGACAAGGGCTCTCTGGTTTTGATCACCGGTTCCTCCTCCACCTCCTCCTCGTCGGCCTCCTGGGAAGCCTTGTCCGACATGGATTCCCTCTTGAGCTTGCCCAAGCTGATCCTAAGAAATGAGGGTCGCCTGGATCCCTCTGCCTCGCACTCTGTGCTCAGGTCCCCAGAGGGCAGGCTTTCCCTGCGCTCCTCCTTACGGCGACCTGTGAAGCTGGAGTGCATCCACAGCAGCGACATCAGGACATGAATTAAAACCTCCTTAAGGACTGATTAGTGCAATGCAAAACAGTATTTGCTGTTGTGGTTGGAATGGCACTTATTTACACACATCTGCTAAAGTGTGGTGCTGCAGAGAATAGCCAGCTTAGTTAAAAATAGTCTAATTCAATGGGCCAAGCAAGTAGACATGTCAGAAGAAAACAAAAGAGGTACTATAGAGCCACCATAACAACATTACATCACACCTTTGAACTAAGCTTCAGGTCTAGATGATGCTGAGACATTATTGGAACGGTTTCTCAATTTTTAGTTTCGTCCATTACTTTTATTGGAATCTAAAGTACTTGCCCTTATTTCAAGCTTATCCAACATTTTTTGAACAGACTGACAAACGTATGTGTGTACCAATAAAGTAAGACATGTTGTTGTAAAGTCACACAATCAACTCAAACAATTTATTTTTTAGCAGTTTGTTCCCCATCCGTCTCTCCTCAACACCCATTGCTCACCGAAGTAGGGTCATAATCCCCTCCGAGCCTCTTCGCAGCCCTTTCTTCTTCTCCTTCTCTGCTGGGAGTGTATTTGAGTCTCCAAGGTTGTAGTGGGGAAAGCTGTTCCCCCACACCTGTCGTCCTGATATGCGAAGACCCTTCCCCAGTTTTCCGAGGGTTTTGAGCGGTGACACTCCACAGATCCGCTCCAGAGTCCCCCTGAGCGGCTTTGCTTTGGGGTTTCCTGCCCCGTGCTTCTCTGCGTTCACTTCGTTCTCTTCCTCTTCTCCATCCCGGCAGGACCTCAGCTGGAGGTTCCCCCTGATCTCCCCCATGAAGAGGCCCGTGTCGCCCCCATTCTTCTCATCCTCGTCCAAGTCCACGTCCTCAAAGGGGTTGAGGTTCTTGTTCAGGTCCTTTAGATCCTTCAGCTCGTTGAGATCATTCAGGTCCCTCAGGTCCAAGTCCAGCCGAGGCAGGATCAGTTCACCGTTTACTCTAGGGAACTCGTGACAGCTCTTGGATCTTCCTGGGAGCTTTTTTAGAATAGGCATGATTGCTGGCGATCCTTAAAAACAACTGCAAAACAAGAACATTTTAGATAAAGTCACATTGTTCAGGGACACAATAACTACATCCAGGGTGAAGGTAAAAACAAAAGTTCAATCAATTCATTTGTTTTTTTTTAACTATTATTAATTTGACTACGATGTAAAATCTAAACACATTTTTTATGCTTTTGGATATTCTTTCGCAAGACAACAGCTTATATAACTGAAAACTTTCTATTATAGAGTTCTTATGTAACACCCCTCACAGAGAAAATAGGAAACACAGCTATAAATTATTACCATCTTATCTGACAAACTTTTTGAAAATATTTGGAGAACAACCAACAAGAAGGTTCTGGAAGGCGACTTACCCAAAGTGACGGGCCTGTTACTGCATTTGCTTTTGGACGATTAACAAAATTTGAATGATTTTGTGAAAAAGTACAATAATCATTCTCTGCAAAAACTCAATAATGTGTTATCCTGTAATCCTCAAAGAGAGCTTGATTTTTAAAGGCAAAAAAATCGAAAAACTTTTTCATTCTATCAGTAAAGTACATTTCCTGCGCCTACTTTATGCTTACGAGCTGCTTATCCAGTGTCAGACTGGGTGAGAATTGTGCAGGTCCAACATGGACACAAACAACAATGCACACTCTTCCTCAAACCCTCTGCCATTTTAGGATCACCTATAAACACGCATGTCTTTGGAATGCATGAGGAAGCCGGAGCAGCGGCGGGAAATCCACAAAGACTCGGGGAAAACATGCAAACTCAAAGGGGAAAAGCTTTAGCAACCCATTAGAATATTGCTAATTATGAACTGCTAGACTCAGTGCTTCCACATAACCACCAATGTAATTACAGTCACAGGTTGAGGACAAATAATTCAATATTTTCTGCAAGTTTGTGACTTTGGTCTCACACACGTGCACACACCATCCCAAATCTTTAGAAATACAAAACGTAAAATGCAAATTATCACTACCAAATATTATTCCTTCAACTGTTCCTTATAAATGGGGTTCAGTTTCGATGCATCTAATGTTTTCTAATAATTAATGCTATTTTTCATAAGGAGTCATCTGATTGTTTGCAAGCCTTCACTTAAACAAGCATACTGCTATGTGTATCTACTGAATCCTATTGTTTCTTGTTTTTGTCTTTACTAGCAATAAAAAAAACATTCATAGTTCTAATACTAACAGGTTGACATAGACTTGGTACTAAATACACAGAGCTGTGTTATGAATGAACTCAGAGCTGGTATGTTTATACTTTTTGTTAACTCAGTCTGGAGCTCCCATAAGAATCATTCAGACTAAATAAATTTAGTTTGATAAATTTTTTGTAAAATAAATTGTGACTAATGGATTACACATACAAAAATATAAACTTTTTATCAAAAACGAATGTAAAATCTACTGATATATTTTGATCATCAGATTGGTTTTAAATTTTTATTTTATTCTACCTGTCAAGCTACCTTCCATATGCAGTGTGCATAATTTTACATTCACATCTGAAGATTGGTTTCCAGGTCCAGACGATCCCTTTTGAGTAAGGTTGAAAAACATTTTAAGGCACAATAAAGATCAAATAGGTGCATGATTTAGGATTCAAAATACAGAAACCTGAATCAGGATTATTATTGAGTGAAAAACCATTTCTTGGGATTATTCTTTATGGAGAGAAATCATCCATGAAGAGTAAAAATACAGCAATACAGAGACACAAAACATAAACCAGGGAAGAGATTTTAGGTTTTTTACCTATTTTCATTATTCTTGTCTTTATCAAAAAAATATGACGAATGTCAATTTAGAGATGTGTTAGAAATATATAAACGAAGTAACTGAAAGACTTCTGACAACGTTATAAACAATTCGGATCATCATCAGAGTAACACCTTAGTTGAAAAGTCAGTTGTGTCGGTGGAGTCAGGAGAAAAGCATCTGGGACTTACCTGAACACTGTGTCTGTGCTGAGTTTCAGTTCAGTGTCATCTTTGAGAGTACTGGTCTTGTGAGCTGCCAGGTTGTGGGGTGTGTGGGCATTCGTGAGTGTGTGAGAGAGAAACTGATGAGTGCAAGAGCGTGTCTGAAAGTGCTGGGTGACTCAAGAGAGCAATGGGGCTGCTTGTGGCTTCCTGATGCTCTCTATTGTGGTGGAAGGTGATATGTTTTCCTGAGGAAAGACCCCCACCTCCGCCGCGCCCCCTCACCTACACCACTGAGCCCATCCTGCGCCCCCCACGCACACACAGATACACACACCCGCACCCGAGGGACACTTCTAATTACACTAATTGCACAAGTTGTCCAGTGGAGGGGGACAGGACATACCCCTTGCTCGTCTCTGTAAAATGGGGTTTTGTGTTTTTTGTGACAGTGGTCTTCTAGAGGGCAGAAAACAAAGAAAGAAAACAACAGCCTTGAGAAGAAATTCCATTCCTACCTCATCAGCCGCTCATTAATCCCCAGTGGAAGATTTAGGTGGAAGATTTGAACTTTTATGACAGTCAACTCTGCTGCTGCTGTTGTGATGTCCTGGCTTTACTGACCAGCTTCGAGCAGCAGCAGTATGGCTGTTCACTGCCACCCAGCAGCAGCAGTATGGCTGTTCACTGCCACCCAGCGTTCACACTGAGTTATGGCAAGAGCTTATAACGCCAGGGCAGCCAATGTAAAGCCGAAACATTGTTATTATAAATACCAAATTTCTATTTGGCATTTTGTGATTGACTAAATGTGACAGATTTGAAATACAAAATGATTAACTGATATGTATAATTACTGTAACATTGAATCAAAATGAAAAAATTTGTTTATACAGAAGAGTACATTTTGTGAACTTGATATTTAGCTATATGCATATAAATATTTAAGTGGATGTGATTACTCAGTATTAAAAAAAATCAGGTTTTCACTGCTCTCTGCTGGACAGATTAAGTAATGTTCCTTATTAACTTCCATCCAGGCTGATATCTTTGATGAATCTTTAGCATGCAACTAATCTCATGTTATTATTTATCTGTTTTTATTTATTTGCTCTAACTCTTAGACATTATTGTAGTGAAGTTCATTAATGTAATCTTGTACTTCCCTCCTTCTTCATCTGTCCCTCAGCCAATTAAAATGCAGAAAATTAAGTTATGTTTTTTCCTAATACATTCCAAAACCATTTTTATGTGTTTAGGTTTATTGTCCTGTTAGATAATTCAGTTGTTCTCAGGTCTTAACCTTTTAGTTGTTTCTCAAAGGTGTAGTTAAATACCTTTCCAGTTCTTTTTCATTTTGCCAGTTAATTTATGCAATGCACCCATAACACTAGCAGCAAAACAACCCCATGCTGTCACAATACTCGTTGCGTAAAAGCTGCTACTTAATTTCTTTACTGTTTTTGATTACAACACGCTGTCAGTCGATATTGAAGGTGTCGTTTGTTGAGCTCGGCCTGGTCTGCACCCTCTTAGTCCGTGCTGATATAAAAACTGGTGTTCCAACATCCTCCCTGTTTATCATCTGATCAACACTGGTGGTTCCTGAGCAATGTAACCATCCAAGTCTTTTTCAGGCAAGAAGTGTGATACTCTGGATGGACTGTTGTTTTGATCAGTTTCTCCAGATCTTGTTTCCTAACTACATAATGTTTTATTGAAAGAAATTACACAGAAGGAAACCAGTGATTTGGTTTAAATTAAATCAAATTCAGAAATGATTTTATCCAGCAAATGCATTTTGTGGTGAGCAAAAGCTACAGGGATTATTGTGGAGCTGTCTCTAATCTTATTTGCTGCATGGCAGCGAACTCTGTTATGCACTTGGGGAGATATTGTGAAATAAAAATATATAAATGCACTATCTACTGTAGTGATACAAATAAAACTCTTTTTAATCAAACTGAAGTACCACTTCCAGAAACATGAGCTCTCTTCTTTAACTGCTCTTCAGTGGCCTTGCAAACATGAAGCAAAACAAATAGCAAATAGTTGCATAAATTATTTTATTAAGTTGACTTTTTAACAGTTCTCTGCAGAAATGCATCATTGAAAAGTTTAGGGATCACAAAGGCTTCATTTCCAGCATCACATTATGTAGACACAGTTCAGTGAAATGCCCCCTAATGGATTTCTTGTTTTTCTTATTTTTGTCATACTTAAACATTTCAGATCATCAAAAACAAGTTTTAATGTCAAACCAAGATAGCCTGACCGAATCTGCAGAAAGTGTCCCAAATTTTTATGTCAATAAGTAAAGCATCTCTAAGGCTACAGTTAGAGCAATAATCCACAGAACATCCAAAACTACTCCCAGAGCGTATCAACACCTCTTCCAAGAGAACATGAAAGAACCACATTCAAAGTGGTGCAGCACTCAACTGCTGTTAGAGCTACAGTTCATGATCCAACAATAACAACTTAACCAGCCAAAAATGGCCTCAATGGGAGAGTTAAAAACCATTCCATTAGTGAATGGTTGGTCATTTGTAGCAAAGGATGCATCTAAAAATTGTTCTAATGTGTAGATGAGAAAAGCTCAGGCCTTCCTGCTCAGGTTAGCATTAATACAGTGTATTTTTATATTAACTAGTTCATAATTGGATTATAAAATGTGCTTAATAGAATTGTAATTTTTTTTAAATATTTTTTTTTAAGAATTTGAACCAAGTGAAGCTAAAGATGCCACTTGAAGTGTTTTGGATACAGACAAAAGTGTTTTTTTTGTTGTATCTTAAATACAAAATGTACATATTTTTCATACAATTTTGGCTTAATATCTGTTCTGAGTATTTTGTTCTTTCAGCAAATGGCCTTTTTTGAGTCTGTGTAGTCCAGTTAGCAATTAATCGACGACTAAATTGATGATTATTTCAACAATCGATTTATCACCATTACTCTGATGAATTGTTTCAGCTCTACAGTCAGCCCACTGAGGATGAAACACAACCATTAAAAATAAGAAGACCACCAGATTACATCACTGCCATGTTCTTAAAAACTGGATGTGCACATTTTTAAACCTCAAGCTGATTTCTAAATGCGTATATATGGTAAAGTTCTTCAAATGGATCAATGGATCACCATGAACTCATTAGCAACAGAATTAAAAATACAGTCTAACTGGAATCAGCTCAAAATGGTCAAGTACAGGCCCAACTTCTTTGTGCCACTGAGTGACATCATCAGTAGCTGCGTTTCCATCAACCGTTTAATTGTGCAAATTGGAATTGTGAAAATAGATTTGCCTAATAGAAACATGGCAGCTTCAAAAAAAATTTGCCCTTTGGTGAAACGTTTCTGCGTTAGGATGATGGCGTGTTTTTTTAAATGGCATCACGTATTCATGTGTGATTTTTAATTCAATTCCTTATTTAATGGAAACACCTCGATTGCGAAATTGTGGGGTTTTTTAATTATCACAATAACAAAGTTTTGCGTACATTTGTGATGAAACTGCAGCTAGTTTTATCATTTAAAACAAATCTTTTGAAGAAAGAAATAAAGGATGAAACAGAAACTATAAGCATCATTTTGATAACAGATAAGATGTCTGGCATTTATCCCCTGCAAATCACGGTTAAAATCGTGAACTAAGTTGCGAACCAAAGTAGAAATCTGCTGGAGCATCTGTACCAGACTCAGGACACCAGATCGACTGGCTTTGCAGCAGGTAAAACATTAACTGGTAGTAGATTAGATTTTGTTTGCCTCCTAACTCTGGCAGAATGAAGGTTTCTCTTTGCATTCCTTCATGCTTCAACTGAGAGCATTTTGTGAATAGAGTCACTACTTTTAACTCTCGGCAGGAGAGCCTTACATTTGAAATGCGTCAGTATATTTGATGCTCTATCGATCCCTGAATCTTTTAGTCCAACACAGCCAACCTTGTGTGTCAGTTTGTCTACACGCGGATCCGGTTCTCATCAGAGACTCTGGTTGTGGCCTTGTGTGTGATGGAAGTGGTGCTGCGGGTTGTTGAAGTGGTAGGGCTCGTGGCGGTGGAGGCTGTGGCAGATGACGGGATGCTCAATGCCTTCACTCTGCAGATCCTCCTGCTTGTAAACCCCCACCAGCTTTGCCACCAGCTCCTTGATGAAAGTCTGAGGAAGAACACAGAACCCAGAGCCGTTCTCACACACAGATTCGCTGAAATTTTGCAATCGGGCACGTCATTCAAGTTTTGCTTTGCAACCCGTTGACGTTTACATCGACGTTTAAGGAGTGAAATTCAGTAACTGGTAGACAGTGTCTTCGGTGTTTACAGTATTTATACACCATTAATGTATTTTATTGATATTTTATGTAAACGACAAACATGAAGTAGAAGTTAAGGGTATGTGGTTTTAATAAACGTCTGGGATCGTAGTGCGGGGTCGTAGTTCAGGTACTATTTCAGCTTTTTGGATGCTAATCAGCTGCTCCCAGTTGTAAAAATAAAACCTTGCTGCCATGGTTACACATCATAACAGGTGTTCGGAAGCAAAAGAGTGAAAGAAAAAAAAAAATCACAACATCCAGGAAAGAACTGTCCAAAAAAGCTATGCTTCAACCTAAAATATATATGTATATGACCAAAACTCAGAGCAAACATAACAGTCCAGTGTGCTACAATTCTAGAATATTTTATTTCATTCATCATCTTCTGCTCCAGCAACCTTAAAAAGATCCAGTGCCCTTCTATGTTGCATAACTTGTATAAAATGTTCATCGGTGTGTGTAATATAATCTGCCTCAGAGGTTTGTAGAAGGGAAACAATTAATGGACGGGGCTGAGTTATAAAACATCATCCAAAACTAAACATCTCACATCTGTTCAATCCATCATCTAAAAACAGAACAACTAGAACTGGACCAGAACAAACCAAAACAGAATTTCTTTGCCCGACACGGAAACTCCTATGTTGCAGAAACACATCATCTGCGTGGTAAAACATGGTGTTAGGAGAATCGTTCTGCGGGGACGTTTTACATAAGATTTGAGACATTTGCAGCAGAAAAGTGACCTTAACCATACCACCAGAGCTGTCATAGAAGGATATTAATAATATTCATATTTCTCCCTAACACTCTTGTCTTCACATCTACCATATGAAAATGTGCGTTCCTTTAATAAAATTAGATCTGTTTTCTCTTTTTCATCTTGGAGCAACTACTTAATAATTACAATCCATCTGGTATTACTCTTTATAATTTAATATATTTCATATAAATCCATACATTTCTTCTTTAATCTGAACAATACTGAAGGAACCCCACATGTTTGGCATCGTGATACATGTGGGTTCCTTGTAGATACACAAATGTGGATTTACAATTACTTTGTAAATACAAGATATCTTTGTGTATCTTTCCTGTAATTTGGCAAATCCTGAATCAAATTGTGTCCATTTGAAACTTACAGTCAAAATGTTTTGTTTCTTTTAAAAATTATGTTTTTAAAAGAAACAACAGTGCTCATAGAGAGAATGTTGAAATCAGCATTTCAGCAGAAAAGTGACCAGCTTTTCAGTGACAGCGTCCTGCGTTGATATCCATACAAAGCAGGATGCTGTTAACATTCAACATTATGTCATTCTGGAACTATGAATGTATTTTGTGTCCCTGTGTTTATATAACTCTGGGTCAATCCCCAACCAATTGTAACATTTAATTTCAACAGAAAGTCCTGGTATTCAGGCCCGTTCTAACCAGATGTCCAAACCCCGCCTGCCGGATGTGTTTGCTCCTGCCTCTCCTCTGAGGCTGTCCCCAAAATCTACAAACTCATCACCATTCCCCCAAGGGAGGGTCCGGCTCAGCTGCTCATTTCAGCTGCTTGGTTTGTGACCTTATCGTTTCAGTCATTACCCACCGCTCATGATAGTGGAGGTGGGAACATCAAATTGCACTCCCAGTCATTCTCCAGCAGCGTTCTCGATTGTGACTCCATCTAATATTCTCAGGGATTATAAAACTCGTGTGGGGGTTAAGCTTTGCTAAACCTATTTATGTGTGCAGGTTGAGAAAAACAAATCGGTTCCGTTTACTGACGTAAATCAACACTGATTCTTTCAAGAACACAGGAAGGTCCAGAGACCGAATACATCAGAATTTAATGAACAAAAAGGGAACGTGGGACTTTGTTAACAAAGCTGCTTTTTTCTGCATTTGTCTGTTAAATAAGACAATCAGTCAAACTCTTCCCTTGATCTTTAGTCTGTTAAGGTAAAATGAAAGATTACAGCTGGCTGAGAAACAAATGACCCACATGCGTTGTGTTGTGACAACAGTGCGAATGGACAAGGGAGAAAAGCAGCTAAGTTATTAATAAAATCTGACACTCTGCTGCCTTGTACACTACTCACACTTTGAGTTTCTTGTGGATCCTCCTTCAGCCGGTGTGCAGATTTATATATTTACATAAAATGTGGAAAAAGAAAATATAACAAGCTGTTTTATGACCGTATAAATACATGGTCTTGTATCCTGTAATTCATTTGATGGAACATAAACACCATAAATAGTTAGAATTCTTTCCCCGTTTACTGTAAGCACAGCAAAAGTAAATTCTGTTGAATGCACAGATGAATATCACTCTACTTCCAAACTGATTTTGAGACCAAACAGGGACTTCTTCTCAGAAGAAATAATATAATTTCACATTTTCTGGACAAAAAAAACTATTTTTATCATCACATGGGAAAGACACATTTATAGTCATCTTATTTGATTTTAGGCATGCCCCAATAATAAACCTGCGCTCAGTATAAACAGCAGAAGTCGCGGTATATCTGGAGGCATTTTCCAGTGACTGATGTTTAAACCAGGCCAGTACAAGAACAATGTTTGACTAAGGAAAGGTCTGTTGCTTCTGCTTTAAAATTGAGGCAAGAGAATACAGAAAGCCATTGTTGAGCAGCAGGATCAGAAATCAAATGCTCCAATTCAAGTTAGTGAGTTTGAAACTGCACTGTGCTAAACGTGCTTAATAGTGTATAAAATGAGTAACAATTCTTTTTGAATCTCACCTCAGTGTTTTTGCTGCAGCTTTGGAGGAGCTCCTGTGAAAAAACAAAAAACAAAACACAAAACAAATAACATCACAGATTTACAATAAAACATTACACATTTATCCTCAGATTTGTGGCACAATGATGTTACAGCAATGTGTTCTTAAATCTACTAATGTGACTATTGAAGGAATTGTTAAATAACACAAATGTTTCTGAATACATAAGGCCACCAAACACAGCAAATCACTAAAATATGTGACACGCAACGTTACCTTTAACTTCACGATTCGCTCCTCATCAGTACGAAGGTCAATCAAGTCGTCAATGTTCACCTCCTCCGGCATGTCGGCCTCCTGACGTCGTCAAATGTTTGCAAACAGGAAAAGGAGGAAAAGATGGACGTCAAAGTGAAAGAAACATAGATGGAAAAAATGCAAACATAAAATTCTATTCATTGCTCTTCCTGCCAAATGCAACACACGTCAAAAAGCTTTTCTGCCATTAAATATAACATTTCCAACTTTTGAATCATTCAAACTGCAAATGAAACTTTTTAATCACTTCTATGTTTCTGGACCTTTCTCAGATTAAGACTTATTTTGCCTATATGTTGCTAATGTAGCAAAATAAGACCGTGCTATCGTCATGTTTGTGCAAGAAGGAAACAAAGGCCTTCGCACACGGTGGAAGACAAATGTGATGTCCAGGTTAACAAAGCGAGGTTGTGATTATTGTAGTATATTCTGACATCATTCAGACATTTAATTGATTAAACAAAATCTGGTAGTTAAATTACTTTCTTAAAGAAAAGGAATACATATTCCACTATTTTCTACTCTTTGACAATATTTTCATGTACTAAAGAATGAAAGAGGACTTTCATCTGGGTTTCCCCTCCCATCTGTTGCACTGTACAAATTTATTTTAACTTTTGTCCCCTTCTTGGTTGTGGGGGTTCAGTCTCTGCCTCAATCAGGTGAGTTTAAGTATGTAGGGGACGTGTTCACGAGTGAAGATGGTAAGAAGGAACTGAAGATAGATTTGATAAAAACTAAAAATATTTTGAGGCAACAAGTTTGCATATATTTTAAATAAAGATAATCGATTCGATTTTACAGTGTATCCTTTGCGATAACACCGATGAAGCGCAAAATCCTAAACACTTTGGCCAATCAATACATTTGTTCTATAGATCTTTCTGTCAGAGCAGCAGAAACTTTGACCTTTCAACACATCTCTATTGCTTAAGTTCTTTTAAGTCATTTTCTAAGAACCGGCTAAAGTCCTTGTACTGCAAACATCTGTAGACCCAGGAGGCGAATAGTGAAGTTTGCATAATACTGTAACAAAGGCCTGTTCTGCTGAAACAAGCAGCCATTGTACAAGCAGAGAAGCCAGCCATCCACACCACTGGACTGAGCTTCTCCGTTTGATTGGGATCTTGGCACAAGCAGGACTGCGGTTCTGCAGTACACCCAGTCTGTTCTTTGTGGACAAGACCTTTTTTTTTTATTTCTGCAATAAGCGACATTCTCGAATCCCTTTTTGCAAACAGAAAATACTTTTGCACTTTTAGCACACCAGGAAATGAATGCTCAGGCTGCAATGATTAATGAATGCAGGTGCACTAACCTGTTTTGTCGTTTGATGTATCACTGTAATCTAAATTCTGTTCCTTGAAAATCTAGTAAATCTGCTTTAGCAACACAAACCCATCGAGTTGCATTCAGAAACATCCTTTTCTCTGCATCTGCTGATGTGCTCCGTCCCCCTGTCAGCATCTAGTACACACAGTTTACCTCCTGGGACACTTCTGTCCTCAGATCCCCTTCCCCTCCACAGTAAACTCTCAGTCTGTTGTCCCATGATGTCCATGTAAGGACAGAAAGCCCCATGTCAGATACTGATCTATGAGAGGGATCCAGCCCTTATACACAGAGCCTGGCCATGTAAGGAGATGCAGCCCTCCTCCTCCCCACTGCCCTTTCAACACCTCAGAGACCACTAGAGCCTTGGGGACTCTCCAAGGCGCCTTCAACCCTTTTATAGTAACGTAATAAGCTTCCCTTATTTTAAGGGACTGCATATTGGATTTGTTGCATTTCTGTACCACTTCTAATCAAATAGCGAGGTGATAAAGCGGCAGCAGCATGCAGTGGAGCCAAAGCAGCCGCGGGACCCACCTGACCCCTGTACAGCTGGTCCAGGCTTTCGTCGATCCACTTCTCCACGTCCAGCCGCCTCTGCAGCTCCTTCCTGTTGTACTTCACTGTGACCCGGGCGTGCCTCTTCGGGATGTTTCCGCTGAGCTCCAGATCTGATGAAACCGGCTCGTCGTTTTCTTCGAGCGGTGTCCCGCTGCCGTCAGTTGCCATCGCTGTTGTGAGCTTCCTCTCACTCGCTTCTCGCCTTTCTGCTTGACTGAAGAGCGGAAAGCTGGGAGGCGCTGGGAGGCGACAGCAGCGGCTCTGCGGGCTGTCCGGATGTTTATGTGGGGGTGGGATAATTGTTTAGGTATTTGATTTTGTCTCGGTTTGGGGCTACTAACTCTGCCAGTTAGTAGCCCCACTTTGTACCAACTCACTGCCATTCCGTCCCTTCCTACTTCCATTTCCTAGCAGCAGGTAGATAACAAATGGTTTACATGTAGAATTCATGAAAAACGAAACTATTATTATGCCTTTTCTTTTTGAAAACTACGAAGATAAATATTGATAAAAATGTAAAAAATATAAACAAGAACAAAAAAAAAAACAACTGAATTTGACTGTGACAGACTTTGAGCAAATATATTTCAGAAAAGTCGATGAGGTAGGAATCGCCCCGCTGAGAGTAATAATTTAAGCATTCTGGGAGCAAAACATGCGTCCTGTGGTAGATTTTGAACTACAAGCACCTGCTCTTTTTTTAGATAAAAAAATTAATACTTTTGTATTTTCAAAAGGTTTTTAGGTTCTAATGACCTTTATTAAATCGTACTTAGGTATAAGGAGAGGGGAGAGAAGGCGATGACATGCAGCGAATGGTTCGAGACCGGTCACCTGGGCAACCGCAGCGCCGACTTCCGTCTCTGTAAATGGTGCACGCGCTCCACCAGCTGAGAATATGGCCCCCAATTAACCCCAGTAACTACAACAAATACTTTTTTTTTCTTCTCAAAATTGGTCACAAATTTAGTTTGACAAATTAACTTTTTCAATGAAAAGACTATGGAGAAATGACTGATGGATGAATTATTAATTATAACACTAAAGCCCTAAAATGCACTTTTCTAAATACTCTGTACAAAATGTTACTTTTGTCCTCTACCAAGCAGACTATGCTTACTATAATCCCATGGAGCAATCCAAAGAGCTACAAATTGAACTGTTTTATATCAAATCTTTTATTCCACATCACACACAAAATGAACTTAAATAACATGAGTGAAAATATGTAACAGAACACAAACTTTGGCATGAACTTAAAATGGCACATGAGCGTAACGTGACCAATAGTTGTATTCGGTAACCTTATCTGTCTTTTGAAGAAATGGCTTCAGTTAGCCTCACACATTTATCTTTGGGATATTTCACATATCCAAATGCAACAAACGTCAGTCTACACTCAGCATCATATAAATATATTTCTACATCTGTGACAATCAAAGTGAAGCCATAAACACAAGTTTTCAAATAAATAAATAATATAAAAAATGGGAAAAATGATGGTGCTCACAATAAGGAAAAAATGGTCAAAGGAAGATTGAAAAGCAAAAGAAAAGTTTGTTTTAAAAAAGGAAAACAAAGTAAATGTGTTGAGAATATATTGCTTCATCCTGCATTTGGTTTGTGTTGTAGGTCCTATCAGTGGCGGGTTACATTATTTGTCTCTTTGGCTCTTGAACACTAAAGAGCACAATCCTTTACAAGTCTCCAAAGGTCTTGTAAATCATCATTAGTTCATGTGTCAGAACTTAACTTTTTATATTGACATTTCTATCTGTTTATGCTTCTGCTCCTCTCTTCAAAAAGAGAGAAAAGCAACAAGTGCTAAAATGTTCTTTGCCCCTGTTTCAACGTGTGTGTTTTTGTCCTGGTTTCATCTCAGCCCGGGTGCAGAGCCCAGCATGGCGTCATCCCTCCACATGAAGTCCTGACGCTCCGCTCTGGCCAGGCTGCTCTCCACCGGGTTGTGTCTGTATCCGGGTCTGCCATCGGGACACAGCGTGAGGCTGAGGCGAGCTGTGCTGTTGCTGATCTTGAAGAGGCTGTTAGGACTGAGGAAAGCATCTCTCTCGCTGCCTCCCAGGTTGTTGACCGCCTCCAAGTCATTGTAGACTGCAATGTCGTTCAGCTGCTTCCTTCCCTCCATCCTCCTTCTTCTCCGCCTCAGGAAAAGGATGCCTGTGACCAGAACCAGCACCAGGACCGCCAGGAGGCAGGAGATGGTGACGGTGGTGGAGGAGGAAGGCTGGGAGGCTTGACGCAAAGCGGGCTTGAAACTGGGTTGAAGTGTGAACTCGCAACTTGGACCCATGAAGCCCTTCGGACACTGGCATACAGGCCCAGTGAAGTGGGTGAAGCAAGTGCCTCCATTTTGGCACGGACGAGCCCCGCAGGCATCAGAGCGGATACTGCAGTTCTTGCCAGTGTACCCTAAGGTACAGGAGCAAGTGTAGTCATTCACACCATCCTGGCAGGTTCCAGCATTTTGGCAGGGATTTGAGGTGCAGTCGTCGATGTTGACCTGGCAGTTGGCACCGGTGAAACCTGGCCGACAGCGGCACAAAATACTCTGGCCGAGATCCAGACAGTCACCACCTGAAGAAGAGTGAAACACTCAGCTCAGCATGCAGGAGTAATGGTGAACAAAATGATCATGCTTAATAAAAAGAAGTGTGCTCGTTCACTCTTCAGCCTCAAGATGTCGCCAGAGAAGACTCTAACGGCGGAACTCACCGTTCAGACAAGGCCTGTTGCTGCAGCGGTCCAACTTCTTCTCACAGTTGGAGCCGGTGTAGCTGGGAGGGCAGCGGCATGTGTAGCCTCCTGTCATCGTCTCCACACAGGTTCCGCCATTAAAGCAGGGACCGTCTGCGCAGGTCATGGCAATGATCTCACAGTTCTTTCCATAGAACCCCTGTGGACAGGTGCAGGAGTAGTCGTTCTCCAGGTCCTGGAGACAGATTATAGATATTATTATTCTGCACTTGCTTTGAGTTCGGTCTGGTAGAAGATCCCCTGGACAATAAGCCTTTGTGACTCCACAGCCTAAGGTGCACCCTCTGGAGAAGAATAACTGTCGTTTTGAAGAGGCAGAGTGCCCATTTTCTTTTATGAATTAACTAAAAGTAATCTACACCTCAAGCAACAATGTTGCGGACCACTATATGATATCTTAATCCCCTTGATCCGCAAGCCAAATGAGACACCGCATCCCTGCACAGCACACAGGTAGGGCCAATGGTTGTGGACACTTACATTGCAGCTGCCTCCGTTTTTGCAGGGGTTGCTGTCACACTCGTTGGTTTCCAGCTCACAGTTGGTGCCTCCGAAGCCTGGCCGACACGTACAGGTGTAGCTGCCCTGACCCGTGTTGGTGCAGGTGGCCCCATTGGCGCATGGCTTGTGGTTGGTGCAGTAGTTGAGGTCCTGGTCGCAGAAGAGGCCCCCCCAGCCCTCCTGACAGTTACACTGCCACGGCTGGCTGCACGTCCCATGGAGACAGCCTGGGTAACGCACGCATTCATTACAGGAGGGGCCCTGCCAGCCCATGCGGCATGTACAGCCCCCTGGGGCCTCGCAGTAGCCATGCTTGTCGCTGCAGTCCGCCGAGCAGATGGCTGGAGAAAGAAAGGGGGGGGAGGAGTTGTGATTACAATGGGCACGCCTTCTCAAACACACACACACACACACATACAGATCCCCCCCACCAAGTCTAAACCTACCTTTGTCTCAGACTTCACTGTTGGTTAAGTATTAATCCAAGCAGCTGGCAGGCACACAGCCGAAGAAAGATGCTTTCTTTTATGTCCTTTCCATCACACACACACACACGCCCGCACACACACATGCACGCAGCCAAACTGTCACTGTCTCACATACACACACACAGCCTCTCAAATCACCTTGAAAAATGTGTCTAAAGGGGGCCACAACTCTTTCTCTTATTGTAAGAGAACAAACGGCAGATGGGACATAATCACCATCATCATCATCATCACCACCATCATCATCATCAGACTGTACGAGCACAAAAGACCCATTGGCTCTGAAAACTCTGGAGTTTATCTTTAAGAGCTAAAACTAAATATACACATTTTCTCTCCCGCAATATTCAGTCAATTTTGGTCTTTGTTTGAAAACAAGGCACAGCTTCGAAGTATTTTGCATAACTTTAGAACTTTAACTGCATTTCAAAATGGTTAAATCATATGGAAGTTAAAAAACAAGTGAACATCTCGTTGCTGGGATCAGAGCCAGCATGAGACATAAGCAAATAAAGCTGCTGCTCAGGATCCCCTGGCCAGTAGGGGCCCCCCAGGAGCCCTTCACTTAATCACAAAGCACCATTAACGGTGGCCAACTACACTCATGTGAATCACATAGTTTTACAGTAGCAACTAGGTGAGGTAAGAACACTCAAATGTGCTTCAAAAGTTGCTTACCACCAAACACCAAAACACTTCCTCTGGAATTCAAATCAATTCATCTAGAAACTTATTAATTCACTGTAATTATTATTTTAATCATCAATTTGATTTATTAATATTTATAATAGTATATGAATTGGAAATGACAATGACTGATTACTGTATAATAATATGAACTGAAATGTGGGCCCCTTATGGCCCCAATTAACTTTTGGCCGCCTCTGCCTGGGAACTTCATCAGTAATCTCCACTCACGCTCAGAGCAGTAGTTTCCTTTCCAGCCCTCCAGGCAGATGCGGTTGCCCTCCTCGTCGCAAGTGTAGTGGCCCAGCGTGTCGTCCCTCGGCCTGCAGTAGTCCGCGCAGCCGTCCCCGAAGTAGTACTCGTCGCAGTAGACGTGGTAGGAGTAGCGCAGCTCGCTCTGCTCGCCGAAGTGCACGTCCTGGGACCAGTCCTCACCGATAGCCAGCCTCCTCCTGGTCGCCAGGCGGCTCACGAGGTTGTTTTGGTTGTCTGAGAACAAGAGATGCAATTCGGTTGTTTTTTTTCTGGGGATAAATAAACTCATGGAGTAAAAAAAAAAAAAAAGAAGAAGAAAAATGTCTACCTGTGTACTCTGTTGGAGATTCTGCGTTCCAGGCTTCTATGATCAATGAAAAAGTTCCCTGAAAAAAACACAAAGTGTTTAATAATTCATATTCTAAAGATGATGGTGTTGGAGCTTGCACGTTATTATTGAACTATGAGCCACCGCAACGGGTGATATCATTTCGCCCCTTTTCTTTAGATTTGACCGCAGAACTTTTGACTTCGAAACCAAGCTGACAATCTTTTAATTAAAGTAATCCGGTTATCTGCTCAGAGGACTGAAATAAAAATAAGGTGAAGTGTCCATGAAATATGACTATCAACAAAGTGTTGAGTTACTGGCCACAGTTTGGTCAAGTACCATTTAGTGTGGCCAACTACAATCACGTGGTGCAAGTAGGGTGTGGGCTGTAAAACACATTCTTCAGAAATCGGTAATCCAAATTAAATTATATCTCATGTTTGAGTATTTGTAATTACTTAATGATTCATGAACAATTTCACACCGAGAGAAAATAACGGATACGAAATTGTTTAGGTTACAATTAAAGATGTTATTGTAACCTAAACAATAAAGTTTACAATAAACCTTTATTTATGAACAATTTCATTGTTCATTCCAACTTTCATTCCAAATGAAAATTATTGTTATTATTATTATTATTATTATTATTATTATTATTATTATTATTATTATTATTATTGTGTTTTGGGTTTTTTTGTTGTGATTTTTGTATTTACCGGCCATTTAAAGTGGAAGGGGACTCGGATGGGAGCGCTGCTGGAGATCGACGTGTGATCCGCCCGGATTACGTTCGTGTGGCCGGTGCCAAAGGTGCAGGGCGGCTCGGCTGAGATCACATCCTCCGGGTGTTTTAGGCAAATTCTGAAGAAGATGTGACAGTCTCTATGTCTTCTACAGATGTGCTGCGCCGTGTGGAAGGAGTGGATCTTCAACTCGAAGACACCGGAGGACCAAACCTGCAACAGGGCGACGGCGATTATCGTGAGGCACGGCAAAAGACATTGTAAGGAGGTTATTTAAGTTAATGTAATACGAGTCAACTCACCACGTGCACCAAGGTCAAAGCCAAGAGATATCTCAGGTGTGAATGCGCCATTGTATTCGGTGAAGTCCGGTTCCTTGGGTTCTAAATAGATGTTCGCGATAATATCCAAAAATATCAGCGGACTACGAAAGCGTTCAGTTTATAAAAAGTAAGATCTCTTAAAGTTTCATCCCTATGCAGTGGGATATCCTTCCAGTGTTTCCAGTTCCCCTCTGGTGGTTTCCCCTTGGGTCCTGGGAGGAAGCTGGCGCTCTCTTGCTTCGGTTCTGGTGCGTAAAGACTCAAAGGGCTTTTATAGCCGCGCGTCCGGCGCGTCACGGCAAGGAGGTGGAGCGCGCGCAGACCTCAGGGGAGCACCCTGACACACGGGGGGCTGCTCGGGGAATTAGGCAACCCACATTACATCTGGAGTGGAAATCTGAGGAATATTCATTAGACGCAGGCGCGAAGCAGATATACGCTTCCTCTACAGTTTTCTCATCACTTTAATTAGCCACGCAAAATCAAAGTGATGGAGGCGATCTGTCACTGTCCTGACGTTTCCATAGCAAATCAGTCGCGAGTCAGTAGAAAATAATAATAACAAAGTGACTTCAAAATGGAAAAATGTTCGAATGAAGCAGTTAAGCTTAATTTTCTCCTTTAACCAATCGAATGTTGACAATCCTGCTTAGACTTACAGGATGATCTCAGCTTTCAGTTTCCTGGTTTTATCAAACAACCAAAACTTTCACTAAACTGACAGATTAAGAAGTTTTCTGAACTTAAGATATGAAAGCTATGGATTCTGAGAGAAGGAAACCATGGATACAGTCGGCTCAACAGAAAAAGGGGGCCTTGTTTCTCTTTATTCTCTTCTCTGTTTACCCCCCCCCCCCCCCGGTAATTGCTCCGACGCGTGTGCGGAGACAAAGGGGCGCGACAGGGAGGGTGCGGGGCTTTGTTTGGAGCGCGAGCGAACAGCTGTATGGTAATAAACCGCACATGCTAGAACTCGAGAGGCTCCATCCTCCTGGCTATTGACTTAGGCGCGCGCGCGCACGCACAGTCTACAGACCACCAGCAGCAGCATCAGCAGGCTGCGCTCTCATTGGCTAAGGGGGAGTTGCGGTGGGCTGCGGGGTCCAGCACCTGTCTCAGGGATGCGGTAGAGTAAACACACCTGAACTGTTCGCCTACAAACACTGACCTGACGCACCACCTGCGCCGCCAAGATGGCAGCTGATAAAAATCAAAAAGTTAATGTTTCACATGAACAGTTTGAAATATTAGCTGTGGTAAATTAAATGATAAAAAAACCAAAAAGAAATCTGATGCCAATTATAAATACACATTTTTTTTTAACATATTAATGAGTGATGTTTATTAGAGAGCAATCAGGTTTCTGACATAAGTTGTGTTTTCTACCTTCTTTATAGTGTATGTTTTGCTTTGTGTGGCATCTGGGTGAGCGTGGGTGGGGGCTGGGGACCCATTCCTATTACAATGAGTCAAAGGGGACGCGTGCCTGAAGTGGCCCCATCTCTCCTCCCACCCCCCACTCACACCCTGGCACGCTTCTCTGCAGAACAATAAAACCTCCATCACACACACTTGTGAAGAAAGTTACAGTAATTGCTGTAAACGTGAGAGAAGTGACACCTCAAGCACGCCAAACTTTCAGGCTCCGTGTGGAGCAAAATTCTGGGATGGATGCGGGACTAAAGGTCATTCAGGAATGCCAGGAAGTCCTCTGCAGCCGGGTCGGTGTGATATCTAAGCAGTAAGGCAAAGCAGTCCTTAAATGGCGACCCACTGTTAGAAATCACAAATAATAACTACCAAGATAAAAATGATACAAATGGCTTTTGTGTGTGGTTTGTTTACAGATATCTATCAGAGCAGACAGTGGAATGAAGTCAGGGTATGAATGAGTGAAGGGATTAACTCTCTCTTCTTCTTTCTATTACTCAGACACCTCTCAGACTTGACTTACTTGTTCACAAATGGGAAAGGAAGAATCTTCTTGAAGAGTGATGCAGAAAATCTAATCAATGCATTTGTTCTGAACTTTGTTGTTCCCCACTGTCAGGATGTCTAAAGATTTCAGTACAACTTCAGCAACGAGGGTCCCTGATGGGAATGAACGAGTGAAAAGATCTGTTCAGGTTTAGCTTTTCCTTCATTGTTAAGCTCAGATCAGAATTTAATGAATACTTTGCTCTCAGACAGCAGGTTTCCAGCGGTACAAGAATAGGAGGCAGGTCTTTGAGTTAACAGACTCTTCTCCTGTGAAACCGGACCCGTGGTTTTCTCTGAGGCAGACACCCTGTCTACTTCAAAAGCTAACATAATAAGATAGTATAATTATCCCACCATGAAAAATATAACCAAATCCATCACAAAAAGCTCTAAATGAATAAGATGAGCAAATACAAACACCTGACTGCTACTGTAAATATTGATAATATATAACATGCATGTCTTTATTCACAGTAAGTTGCTCAGAGGAGAAAGGTCATCACTATAGCTACGCTGCGATAGGCTCACACTGCTGAGGACAAAGTGACCACTTTCTACTCACTTTCTTCTTCTTCTACTGCTGCTCTCCAATTTGCATTATTTGCTGTTACTTCACCTGTTGACTTTCTGTTTTCTCTCCATTGAAGCTACATCTGGTCTGGCTTTCTGTTTGACAGCAACGCCTGCCTGGTATCGACAACTTAACACTGTTTTTCTGCCGCTTTTTGTTTTCTTACTTTTTATTAGCATAGAAAGTACTCCAATGTCAACCTTTCTGTTTTTTTTTTTTTGTTTTAGTGTGTATCTGCCCTGTTTTCTCCAGATAATTCTGCTGGAGGTTTCGTCCTGCTAACAGGGAATTTTTCCTCTCCACTGTCACCACATGCATGCTCAGTATGAAGGATTGCCATAAGGTCAACAGCACAATGCAGGATTGCAACATTCAGGAGGACTGAATGCTGCAAGACTCAGTGCAACATACTGGGTTTCCAGAAAACTTTTTGAACTCATTTAAATAATAAATTGACATTCATGGATTGTTTGATAAGCTCAGCTGGAATGTATGTGTGACTGGATTGAAATGACTTGAGATTTGTTGTGAATTGGTGCCATATAAACAAAATGAATTTAATAAAATGAAGATGATCAACCATATATATATGAAAAACAATAACGAATGCCATCCCATTTTTACTTTTAGCAAAACAGACTTGGAAACATTTTTCTCCTGGTCTAAATATTTTGTGCAGCGTCATTCTGACACTTGTAACACTTGTAGCTCTGAACCAAGGATGCCTGTGTGGTGCATATTTCTACAAGTCATAATTCTTCATCCCGATATGTATCACACTCACCACGAGCAGCGCATAAAAACACTAACTTTAAACTTGTGCTGTTCATGGTGAGCCGGTCTACGGTGTATTTGCTGCATGGCTGTGGCTTTGTGTGAGGGGAGCAGATGGACACTGCTGCTGTTGTCTGCATTACTTGCCGGAGTGTGACACGCGTGTGCCACGGGGCATGGGAACCTAAGAGGAGCCGTGTCATCCCCCCACTCTCTGGATCTCCCATCACTTTGAATGGCCGGCATCTGCCTCCTCCACAGCCGCACAGCAGCTTGGAGATCCTTCTCCCCAAGGACTCTGGGGCAGAATGAGAGGGGTATCTCCTCCAGATCTGACCCCCGCAGCCCCCGACAGAAGTCGGGCTGTTGTGACGGCTTCTGCAGGCTGGGCCGGCCGTCTGCCTGTGGGACAAAAGGAGGTGTGGAGTGGGTGTCTGGTGCTGGTGGTGGGTGCGGATGTAGAGACTCAAATAATTTATGCAGGCAATTTGGTTGATTGGTTTATCTCATTAAGATTCTGGATGCTTCCACTGACACAGGAAATGTTGACTAGCCATCATCAATTGGCAAATACCTGGTGGACCTTGGCATCTACTGAGCTTATTATACAAACTATTATGTTATTACAAACTACTTATTATGCAAACTACTTCTCAGCCCCAAACATTGAAGAGTCAGTAGAAGAATGATGCTGTTATGGCTTCCTGACATTCTAGAAAGAGCAGGAGCTTCTTAAAGAAACAGAGGCCCAATTTCAAGGCGCTAAATTATTCCTTGAAATTGTGTGTGTGTCAAGTCCTATTTGATATATACAGCATTTTTATAACTGAAGAACACATAGTTTCTTGATCATGCTATAAAATGGCACAGTGTGTCTGGAAAATACATACTACTGCCCCTTTAAGGAGAAATAGTCGTCTTTACAAAGGTATTTAAGAAGCTTTAATACAAGGATGAAATAACCGACCAGGCTTCAAGACCGTGTGCTTTGTATAGTTTTGAGTTTGTGAATATAGTTACACTCACAAATGGCACATTTTTGAGTCTCCAGATGGTTTTGTTTGTCTCATCACTCACAGAGCAGCAGAAGTGAACATCATCGTGAAGCATTTTCTTTTAGCAACTAAAATAAAGCCCTGGACAACAACCACATTGTTTCTTACTTCCTGTTTCTTTAGGAGAATATATATGCTGATATCTTGGGAGTTTTCTGTGAGGTCCAAAATGATTAACATTTTAGCAAATATGCTTCTTTTCCATTGTTTTGATCCTAAAACAATGAGGTAAATACATCTGATCTCACTGCCTGGACAGCAGGCACACATTTACTCCGCTGCTGCTGGGGCACTAAAGGAGCCATAACAATAATTTAATCCGGTCCAAGTTGATTGCCTCGCTTTCAGTCCACCTTTCCGGGCTCTATCGTCCTGCAGCCCCAGTGGCAGATGGAATATGAAAGAGGGAGCTGGAGGAACGAGGGAATGGGAACAGGTGGGGGTGAAAACTGAAGAAATGAAAGGCCACAGGGGTCAGGAGGTCAGTAGGAAGGGGGATGAAACATACATGTGGACTTGTTGAGGAAAAGATCGATGGATCGATTTTTCCCCCTTTCATTGTGTGTCTAAAGTCTTCCACTTTTCACCATATGCGCATTAGTCCTAAAGAAACGTAATAAAATGTAAGCAAGATGGGGGAGAAACAGTATCTCTGCTGAGCTTCTAACTTTATCTGGGTTGGACTAAAGAGAGTCTTTAATATTTGTTCTGTCACCAACAGATTGTGTTTTATGATAACATGAAACGGGCCACAGAACCTCAGCATATAAAGGCATTTCAGTGTGAGAGGTTCTGGTTTTATTTTCAAAGCACAGTTCATTTTAATCTGACCAGAGGATGGAAGGTTGAATGGAGTGAAATACAGTTTTACAGGCAGTCCCAGAGAAAAAGGCCCTTTCAGAAAGGCTTTAGGCTCAGGTTTAAGGGCTGTGGAAAGAATTGGAGGTAAAAGACCTGCTCACCATGTGAATACAGCTGCCGTTTCAGGCCCCCAGTTCACACCCCCCACATCCCAGACACTATAATGCAGCCTCCTGCCTCGGAGCCTCAGAGGAAACCCCAGCAGATTGTTGAACTGCTGCTAGAGACCCCCACTCCCTCCCCTGCTGCGGCGCACCGACCCAACCCTGACAGCTGTTTAACTAACAGAGGCAGAAGGGGCTGCAGATGGACAATGCAATTCGATTTCACTGTGACTCTTTCTTTCCTGTGTGCGTGAATTTGTTTATAATACTTTGTGGGGACCGTTTTCCTGAAATGGACTATGTTGTGGGGACCTACTGCTCCTTGTGGCGACCGAAGCCCGGTCCCCACAGGGGAAACTTTGTTTTTGGGTCAGGGGTAAGATTTAGGACTGAGGTGTGAATTGAGTTTTGGTTAGTGGATCGGGTTAGGATAAGGGTAAGGTTTAGGCTGTAGAAATGAATGGAAGTCAATGGAAAGTCCCCACAAAGAGAGCCATGCAAATAAAATAATCAACTATAAACTGAACTGGAATACAGGGATTTATTTTAATGAGTTTTACATCTTTTCCGAGAGTGTGAACCCAGGATTTGTTTTTCATGTTTTCTGTTATTTATTCAGACATTATTATGCGTCTCATCCTCTGAGAGAAGAATATGAGTGCAACTCAAGGTAAGCCTGCTGGTTGAGCTGCTCAGTAAACAAAGACACACTCAGCAAGCTCCTGCTGCAGCGTTTCAGCAAAAAGCTTGAAGATGTTGTCGCTTATGGCGTTACCATGGAAACCAGCATTCTGGTTTCCATGGTAACGCCATGGAAGCCATAGCGTGGTTGACCAAATGATTTACCAAAAAGTCAATCATTTTAATTTCTCTCTTAGGCCGCAACCTACTTTCTCCATTATTATTATTATTATTATTATTATTATTATTATTATTATTATTATTATTATTATTATTATTATTATTATTATTATTATTATTATTATTATTATTATTATTAATATAGTCACAGTTCTGATTACAGACGCTCTCAGTGTTTTGTACCTGTGGCACATCTAAAAACTGCAGGACAGCGGCCCTTGAGGACTGGAGTTTGAGACCCCTGATATAGGCAATGTATATATATATAAAAAAATTATTTATTTACATTTTTTTCATGTTTTACTTCCTGGAAGAGGGAAGGTAGCTGAAAGTAATGTGCAAAATTATCTTCCTGTGTGGCATGTACTAGAAACAGATTAATTTAACTGTATCAGATCACAATTCCTGTTGATATAGTACTGACATAAAATTTAACTGTTGTCAAAAGCAGCAAGCTTACAGCAATTTAAGTGGACCTTATTTTATAGATTTTTTTTTTTTTGCATCACTTTACTTTTCTATCAGTTACTCTGATCAGAAACTCTTTACGTTCACCATTTTCTATGAACAAGAAAATATGGCAATGATTTAAAGATTTGTGGTATTCATATGAACCCCTCTGATATTTTAAGACCTGATGTGTTTTAATTGGATACGACTCTACTTTGGTCTTGGTGCTTCTTGGAATATCTATTAGCTTTACCCTTTAGGACCAATCGTTCTGGGTTTACACTAAATGAAACGGCAACAAAACCCTCTAAACTGCTGCTTAGGGCCCCTGACCAATCAGGAGCCTCTTATGAATGCTGAAATTTTATCTTAAACGATTAATAGATATATTTGATTATTCACAATGATAATACTATCAAACCTGATTTGAAGGTTAAATATAAGATTTAAAGGAATTGGCAAGCTTACTTAGCGTCATTGTTTGATTATTGTGTTACCATAGTTACAGTAGGATGCCCAGTCCTACTCATACGGTCAGAATGAGTTCCCTTAAAAACGTTATTTTATCACTCAAAAAATTGTGTTGCAGGCTTAAAATTACAGCAGTAAAAGTAGAACAGAACTCATATTGTCTGCAGTGTGAATGCATAATAGTATCCTACTTTAAACCATTACATATCACATCTTTATGTGTAGTCTTGCGGTCTTTAACATCAGGGTTGAGCTGACTCGTCAGTCGTGCTTAATCATGTAACATTCCAGAAGCTCACCATGACCGAGTCTGACAGCACAAGTTAAAACAGGACCGTTATTCCTCCGTGAATCTTTCTAACTTCAGCATCTCTGGAGAAAAAGCTAAATCTGCTACAAGCAACAGATTTATGGCCTGACTTATCAAACTACATGAGGACTTTTAGTGTAAATAAAGTTGCGTGTGTTAAAACAGAAGCTGTGCTTCGGGCTTCATGTCAGCAAAGCTGAGCTGCAGCTCCCCCTACTGGCATATATGACATTATAAATCTGTCTGAAGGTCTGCGCGCGATTTACACGTCTCTAAATCTATTGAGTACTTCTTGCTCATCCCTACTCTGTATTTCATGTTGCATTTTGATAGAAAGTTTTGTGTTGTGGACGGTTTTATCTGAGTGCAGCAACAGAAAGAGTTCCAACAGAATTAGTTGGTGATAAATGCAAACTTGAGCTGTAGCTTCCCCACTCCTTGTTATGAAGCAGCATGTCTAGGAAGCTGTGTGGTTTGGGTTCTAGAGATATAACAGCAGTTCTGTGAATGTTTTAGATGTCCCTGTGTGTCAACACACCTGAAACAAACTGATCCAAACAAGAAGAAAATAAATAAATAAATAAAAATAAAAACAAGCGCTGGTTTCAGTTTTCTACATGTTGGGTTTATTTCATATTCAAAAGAACTCATCGGAACCTTTCAATTCAAGTGTTTGTGTAATATAAAAAACAGACAGCCACAAACTCTTAACATATAGTTCTTTTCAATGCATCTAATACCAGCTTATTCAGCTCCAAGACATAAGGACCATATGATGGTCAGGTGCAGACGGCCACTCAACCATTACAGTACATGTGGTAATCTCTAGACACCGAGGCAAAGGAAGGTTACAGCAAAACAGCACAGAAAATGATGAGATTTTCTTTTCTTAAAAGAAATCACTCTTTTTACCATTATCATGTTAAAGTAGAAGTTTAAAAAGAGGGGCTTAATTTAGAAAAAACGAGGCAGGAGGTTTCCCACCTTCAGTAGCAAATTAAAAAGAAAAACAAAACAAAAACAACTCTATGGTCCTATTTCTGTTTGTACCAATAAAGTTTCAAAATAAAGTACAGTAAGCAGACCTGCCAACCAACAGAACTTCATGTTCCTGCACCTGAGGGCCAAGCACAAAGTCAGTGTCGCGGCTCGCCAACCTCTCCGGGTCGTGTTATAAAGCCGGCCGTCCATTCAGTTTGTCATGCATGAGGGCGATGGCTCCGCCCGTGAAGTCTCTGAGCACCTGCACCGTCTCCCGCTGCAGCTGGAGCGACTCGCGCACAAACTCCTGCTGCGTCTCCGCCAGCTGCTGCACCGACTCCGCCAGCAGCTCCAGGGAGCGCGACACCGTCTCCAGCAGCATGTTGGTGGCGTGCTGCTCCTGCAGGCTCAGGGTGGCGTTCTGCAGCAGGCTGTCCCTGGAGTTGTGCGCCGCCGCAGGGAGCGAGACCGCTGGCGACGGAGCCGGAGCCGGGGCCAGGGCCGGAGCACCGGAAGACATTGGCGGCTGGACGTGTTTATGGACGCCGTTGTTCACTTGGTGCACTTCGGCGGATTTTCCTGCCTGGTTGGAGGGAAGCACGTCTTCTCTCTGGTCGTCATCCGAATCTCCGAATGGGGTTTCGGTATCTTGATTGCAAAGGAAACAATAGAATGGGAGACGTTAGTCCTTTCATTAGCGGGAGATTATGAAAACGTATTTGAAGGTTGTCTAAATGTTTAAGAGAAGAGAGAAATCCTAATCACCTTCTGTTGGGGGAATCTCATACTGCATATCATAAGCTGGCTGCGATGAGTCCCCTAGAAGGTTTAAAGCAGCTGTCATGCATTTTAAAACAAGCAGCCGAAAATTCAATAACAAGTCTCATCTTCACACAGAAGTAAAGTCATAGACAACAGTTATAGAAGTCACTGTTGAAGGTTTTGTGCTGACAGCTTGCCTTAAAGAGGCAGTATTATGCATTCTCCAGACACATAGTGACACTTTACAGCACAATCAAGTACCTCTGCTAACTTCAGCTATTATAAAAATGCTACATCTCATACATGGCTTTAAAGAAATTTTACTTATCAATTTAATGCCAAGAAATTGGGCCTCTGTCTCCTTAAAAACTCCTGCTCTTTCTGAAACTCCGGCTTCAGGAAGTCATCGCAGCATCACTCCTCTACCTTCACTGAGAAGCAGCTCATATATTCAACTCAGCAGATGCCCAGCTTATTTGAGAATCCACAATAAACTATGGCTGAAATGATTAATCGTATTAACTGTATTGAAATAATCAACTAATTTTGTAATCAGATTAAAAAAAACAAAAAACAAAGCCATTTGCTGAAAGAACAACACACCCAGAGTAGTAAGTAAGCCAAAACTGTACAAAGGTATACATTTTGTATTTAAAATAAAAAAAGAGAAAAACTTTCTGTAAATTTACCCAGAACTCAAGTGGCGGTTTTAGCTTCAGTTGATAAAAATTTTGCAAATATATATATATATATATAAAAAAAAAAATCTATTCCTACTCCTTCTGCAATCCAACTATTAATCAGTTAATAGGAAAAATAATCAACAGATTAGCCCTAGACTGTAAAGCAATTATGTGTTGTTGATTTCTGGCAGTAAATTATCACTTTTTTTATTTAAAAGACAAATAAAATTACTTGTCAAATTGCATGTTTTAATATATTTGCAAAGTTGTATAAAAAAGGTGGTTAAATGAAAAATCTGCAAAATGTGTCAATTTTTTATTCGATTAGTCACTAGAATAATGACTTACTAAAATAATCACAAGTTAATGATATGGAGAACTGATCAGATTCCAAGTATCAAAATAACAAATATTGGTCACCATTAAACATAATAGAGACTTACAGAGATTAGAATCAAATATGCATAAATTAATCATATTTTAATTGTTGACTGCGCTCGTAACTTTAATGTGTTGATAAAAGTCTCAACTTCTTTCAAATGCTTTAATCGTTCTTTATATATATCATAGAAACGTTTTAAAAGTTTCCTGAAAACCTCAAATCACAAAGTATTTGTGGGTCTGCCAAACCCTTCAGCCGTGACTTGAACACTTTCTGATGAAGGTGACGTAAAAATGTTTGGACTTTTCTTTTGTTTTGTTTTTTTTCCTGCATAAACGTAATCTTTTCCAGCTGAACTCCTCAGGTCGTTCATACCGTAGGAAGTTGGTGGCGGCATGGACGACATGTCTCCCCCGCCGTTAGGAGAACTCTGCATTCCCATCATGTCCTCCTCTTCCATCTCCTCCTCTTCCTCAGGAACGTCGTCGTCGTCCCCCAGTGGACCGCACTCTCCGGTGCTCTGGTCGTCTTCGTCCATCTCCAGTATTTGAAGGACTATCTTTTCTGTCTGAGTGAGGTCTCGGGAGAGACGCGAGTTGAGTCCCCTGTTGGGCACGGTCCCCGACCTCATGGCCGCCACTTTGCGTTTGGTGTCGCACTTCAGGTCGGACCATTTCTTGATGACCTCTATGACCTCCCGTTGGCACTCCCCAATATCGTTGACGCGTGCCGTAATCTCTGCCCAGGTGCGCTTCTTTGAGTCGGTTGGTATTCCTCGGTTGAATTTGCCTTGGAAAAAAGAGAAACATTTTTTTTTAACAGATTCGCGTTAGCTTCAAAGCCATTTCAGAACCTAAAAACACACCTTAGTCACAAAATGGAGAACACAAATACACACGTACCCACAACAATCGAACGGTTCTTCCTCACTTCATCCAGCAGGACATGGACTTCACTGAAAGAAAAACGAGCTTTTCTCTTCTTGAAGCGGACAGCGCTGTCATGGTTGTAGTACACCGGAGAAGACATCCTGTCCACCCAGTCCTAATAACTCCAGCTGCTGCTTGGCCTCTTGGCGGCTACAGTCTGTTGGACAACCAAGGAGAAGAAAATGTCAGAAAAGTGCAACCACTTTGTGATTTATATGAAATTAGAAACCTTTAATGTGACATATTCTGAACAATTTACACTTAAAAAGAAACTATCAAATCTGTCTCTGGGTTTGAATGCATATGCTTCGACTCATTGTGACGATGAAACATTTTGATGCCTCTTGATCTTCAGCTTTCTAAGACACAGCTGAAAGTTTCTTACAAAAACTGACATCCACTTTGAATTGTTCATGATTTCAATCCCTGTTCCATCTGAACAAATCCCAGAGTACGATGCTGCAGTTGCTCTGCAAGCAAATGTCCAGACGTGTGGTTACATACAGTGTGAGAAATCCCCATACCTAAAAGCATCATTGTCATGTTATGAAAGACTGTGGTAACAGAAGTATGGAAAAGGAATAAGGCCAATAAAAGAAAATCAATTCTGACCTTAATCACCCGCCAGAAAGCTATTTCTCCTCCAGCACAACTCAAATCTCTGTCGCTGGTTGCTCCAAAATGTCGATCTTTTTTACAAATATTATGAGGTTAAAGTCTGCATTTTTTTATTATTATTATTCACTCTTATTGTCTTCCATACAAATCCATTTCCAATGTTGCGTTCCAGTTGCATTTCAAAGTCAGAAAAATCGATTGCAACACCATCTGAAGTTGGAAGACTTCCCCTGGGAAAGTGGGAGCAACTCCAACTACAGTAAGCCACAGTTACGAATTGTCAGTCCAGCTTCGTGTTTCAATATGGCCGCTCCTCGAATCCACAGTAGTAAGCTGTGATGGAAACATCTTTAGTTCAAGAGAAAAACACTTGTAAGAGTGCGTATTAAGTCAATGCTACGTGTAGCTTCTACAACTCTAAAATTAACAACTACAAGTTGTGCTTGTTTATGGAATGTCAACTTTAAAATGATGCTCGTAAGAGTTATTGCGAACAATGTATGGGCGTCGCCATGTCGAAATCCCGACTTTTTAAACGGGACGTCGCAACTTCGGGTGTGACGTCAAACCCAGCTCCGAGTTCTGACTTCCGAGGTAACCGGAACGCAGCATTAAAGGGGAAAGTTCTCCTTTGTATGCTTTTTGTAAACGACGCTCTTGACTAGTGTGAAAGGAGCAGTTTGTAGTCTTCGGATTCACTATAATGGTGGCGGGAGGGTAACTCAAAGGCGAACAAGCTAAAAAGGTGCTTCAACATGGCTTACACACCATAGTCGGGTTATAGAGCATTTCCACCCATAAGACAGACATGTTTTTTTCTCTAACAGGCTGCATGTTAAATTAAATGTGTATATAGAGACCATCATTTTTTTGTAAAATAGCATAGAAACGGCTTCGTAACTGGATGGAAGGAGCAGAAACGGTTGGTTGGTTTTCAGGGCAGCTTTATGGTGCAACCATTCTGCAGAGCTGATGGATTTTTATCACAGAGCTGCAGTAATATGTGGGTGCACAGCAACCAGCCGATGATTGCTTAAATGCTCAGTGAAAAAGCAAGCAGCTAACTAAATAAGCTCGCATGCATTAATGGACAGCACAAATAAACCACGGGGGTGTTGAACATTGTCGTTAGCTCAGAACAATAGACGGTGTGTTTAAACATGCGACATCCATCCAGACCTCATGTTGGTTTCAAAAAAACGTCTTTATTTTTCGTGATTAGAAGCGCTGAGAATTACTTAGCTTCTTTCAAAACAACAATACCTAGCAGGCGTTCATTTTCTGTTGCACAACAACCCACGAAGCTAGCTCCCTGCACTGTAGGCTAGCTACCTTACCTGACAGCAAATGATGTAGTTTCCGCATGCAACCACAGTTTACACGCCGTATTCTTATCGCAAGCATAACTAACTGAGCGATGGACTTACCTTCAAGATAAAGAAGGTACAATTTATTAAGAAATGTGAGGAAAAAACTTCCTTTTCTACCGGACAGGAAGTCAAGCTAGTTTGCATGACACTAACGTTGTATAAATTACTTCCGGTTAACATGAGAGGCTTCCAAAGTAAAGCTTTATGAAATTCTAACATAAACCCGACAATGTTATATAATTTACTGTGAATTTGATGATATATACCACACCCTGTTTTGTTATTGTTCCTAATTGTGGTTTTTGTCCAGTAAAATTATTTTATCCAGTGCTTTGGAGTGTTATATTTTGAAGGAGCGCTCAGAATTTAACTAAGCTTCCTCTTGTATGAATACTCGAGGGGATTTTCATTCAAAATCAGTAGTATATTGGAAGTTTGTCAATGCTGATAATTAAACTAAAATACAGAAAATAAAAGGGAAAAAAAAATACCTAGATGTGCTATTGGCAACTTTTGATTCGCCAATACCACCGCCCCAACAAAAAAAGCTGCAACATGCAAACAATAAAAAGCATGTCAAACCTCACTGAACTGAAGGGGATGGAAATATTCTTAGGATGCTATTGCTAAAATACAGAGCAAGCAACATCAATGCATCTCTCGCATAGGAGTTCAAATTAGGTGTAAATTGTGGTGACTGAAAGAAATATTTACCCAGATTCTGGTGTTAAATGTTTTTTTGTTCATTTTTATATAAACATCTAATAAAGACAACGTTTCAACTACCCAGCATATTATAAACATTATATAAAAGCGAACAGAGTTCGAATTCAATAATGCTTATTTTGAAATTTTATAATTCTCAGTGGCTGAACATGAGAATTCAATCTACAACACACTTATCCACCATAAAGAAAGGCAAGTTTTATTCCAAACATGGCACAGGCATTTATTTGACATCAGCACATTAAGTAACAGTTAAATGAGCGGGATTCTAACTATGGCAACAACCTTTTAGCATGCATTAGAGGCACATAATTGACTCACATAACTCCATGTGCTAAAAAACCTGGTGCACATTTTACCACAGTTGTAGTAATGCGTAAAGTGAGAGGAAGCAGAAAGTAAGTATGCCATTAGTGAGCTATCCCAACTGAACGGATGTTTAAAACCCTGCGTACCAAGGCATGCGATAATAGATCAGCTCACTTTAGGGCACAGGTGTCAAACTCCAGTCCTCGAGGGCCGCTGTCCTGCAGTTTTTAGATGTGCCACAGCTACAAAACACTGGAATGAAATGGCTTAATTACCTCCACCTTGTGTAGATCAGCTATCCAGAGTCTTGCTAATGACCTAATTATTCTATTCAGTTATGGTGCAGCAGAGGCACATATAAAAGTGGCAGGACAGCGGCCCTTGAGGACTGGAGTTTGACACCCCTGCTTAGGTTTGGGGTTATAATTTCAATACGGGCTGTGCAAAAAATTATAACATCGTATTTCACATTCAGAATGTGTTAGCTTTCACCAATTTCTTTTAACCCCTTACAGGTGCAGTTTGTAAATTCTGAAAAATGTTTACATATTTTTTAAAACCGTCACGATGGTGTGACAGTACATTATGAGAAAGATTGCTCTCCTCCCTGAGCTTCTATTGCTATCTGAAGTAAAAAAAAACAAAACAAAAAAACAGTCAGAGCCAGGAGGAGTGTCTTAGAACTGCCAATCAGCATCGCATATTTGCTGCTGGCAGAGAAACAACTTCCCGTTACAGGAAAACTGTTTAAACGGCATCGTTGGTGGCCATACTAGCTAACATAAGCATTCACAACAGCATGTTGCAGCATAATGGAGAACGTGGTACAGGGAGGAGTGTCTGATGGCGCTAAAAGCCTCTTCCTGGCTCTGATTGGTTGTTTTTAGATTGCACTGGGAACAGACAGAGGAGCTTGATTTTTTTTTTTTCCACAGATTGTCTCATTCCTTACTGTCATAACAGGACAGTTTCAACAAATATTTACCATAAAAAGTTGAACTGTTGGACTAAAAAAGTCAATGGGTTAATGACAGCATTGTCTTCATAGTTGAGGGTTTTTAAGGTAAGTTTGGCATATATTAAAAGATTTTAATTTCAACATCTCACTGTTGTCTAACTACAAATTGGTGGTTACTGCACTTAAAGCCAGTTTTGCAAATGCAGGGTTCTAAGAAATCTGACTTTACACAAAAACCAGTTTTCTTACAGACCTGCATGCTGTACACATGACCTCAGTAGTGGAAGTTGTTAGTTACTGTGTTAAGGGTGAGGTTCTATAGAGCCTTTTTAGGAACTTGCCAAGTCAAGGTTGCAGTATTCATTCAACCACTGAAGGAATACCCTCCTACACCAAACAGGTCCAACAACACAAAGCAAAGCCGTAGCGGTAGACACAGGATTGTCACTCAGGCTGATACACGCCCAGAGAGCTCAAAGAAGAATCCAAACAGGTGAAACTCCTGGAAATAAGCGGGTGAAGCTGTCACTTCACCTTGCTCACTTATTTTCATCAACACAGCACCAGAGACGTGATAAAACGCTTTTATGGATATAAAAAAGGAAATTTGATTGAAAGAAAAAAAAAGTGCACAATTGTCTTGCAAAATGTCAATTTTTCAAAGCATGATTACCAACCCTCCACCTCACATCTGACCGTCTCAGAACAACGCATTGCAGGTATGGAGACCATTCTGCTCCCAGGTTTGATCTACATGTGTTACTCAGAGAAAAAAAACTGCATGCTTGTGCTCCTAACTTCTGAAGAACACAGGAAGCTGTGGGGACGTCTATATAAAATACTTTTGGATTGCTTAGATAAAGAGCGGAGTCATTTTGGAAAACCAGCTGGGGAGGAAGAAGGCGGCATCACCAGGACTCAGGAGTACATGGTCAACTGAAGCCACTGCAATGACAACAACCAACACGTAATGAAATCACTGAACTGCAAAACTTGGATCCACTGATATTTTTGATTCCATTACCTCTTGAACATTCACTTTAATGGTCCCGTTTCTGTCTTTGTCCAGGGTTTGGAAGGCCCCTGAAGCAGATTAAATAAAGCTTCAACATGACGACTTGTTGCCCCGATAAAGCCACTAAACACTCAGACGATCGGCTCAGATCTACTTACGACACATCGCATCCAGCCTCACGAGGCAGCCGATGTAGTTGTCAAAGTCCATGTTGCCGCTTTCGTCGCTATACCTACGGATGATCATCTGGAACAGTTGTTCGTTGAGGGGGAACCCTGCAAGAGACACAGATTAGACCAGTCTGTTACCATGGAGCTACAGCAACACGACAAAAGCATGGGAATCTCACATAAAGCCTCTGCTGTTCATTTGTTTTATATATTTTATGCATCAGTGTTGGTGAGCAGCACTGCATGATCGACAGTGCTGACACCCTCCTCCTTGCTCTGATTGGTTGTTTCTAGTTAGAGCTGGGAGATTGTCTCTTACGATACACTTTTGGAGACATCTGCAGAGTGAAGCGTTTGTTCAAATTTCTTTGAAACATGAGTACAGCAACATAAAATCAACTTGGCATATTCTCTACTGGATTTTGGTCTAGATTTTGACTAGGCCATTCTAAAATGAAAATCCTTACATGCAAGGCCTTCCATTACTGTATGCATAAGATTGTCTGGAAGCTGAACCTTCATAGTCAAATCTTTTGAGCCTCTAACCGGTTTTGTTCTGGGGGTTCTCTAGTCAAAGTTTGGACTCAACTCTAGAGTTGTGGTCTGTCCTTAAACAGATCATTCATTCTCAAAAGACAGATTGTTGCTTTAATCAACTGCAACTGGTTGTTGCCACCCAGAGTGGAACAACCAGTTCTACACAGAGCCAGGTTGCTTTGAATTGTTATTCCCCCGAATAAGCAAAATTAAAAATAATTAAAAAAAGATTTTCATTTTGCATTCATGAAAGTTATTTTTAAGTCTAAAAATTGTTACACATTTTTGCCTCAAGAAGGGACAAAAAACAAAACAAAAAAATCCCAAGACAGAGGAAAGCAATGAGGTGTATGCATGTTTTCATGTCGCTGTACTGTACGATAAAGGAAGGAGAATCCTCACCTGCAGCTTTGAACGCATTCGGCAGCTCATCTGCACCAATGACACCCGAATGGTCTGCGTCATACTGCTTGTACACGCCCTAAACAGAAACAATGCAAATATTTAGAGCAGTTATGCCAGCTAGGTTAGTTGGCTCAACCTAGAAAGAGTAGAACCATCACAAGATGTCTCAGAACCAAAACAGTAATTAGACGCAATTGCTTTAATCCAGACATATCTAGGAAATGCAGCTGTCTGTTCTGGTAGCTGGAATCATCTCAGATCTGTATTCAAAACAAATTTAAATTAACGGGGATTTTGGCACGCCGTTCATTCAAATCAGATGACAGAGTGCATCTGTGCTGCATTCGTTTGTGTCCAACAAGCTGTGCTGCACTGACCTGCCATTTCTTTATGTTGTTCCACAGGTGTTTGAATTCATGGAAGCCAAGTTTCCCGGTGCTGTCTGACTGAAACCATGTTAAGGAAATCAAGCAGAAAGTCCAAAAGTTTTCCAGCTTCAACGTTACTTCCTACCTTAAGACTTCTTATTCGTCCAAGTTGTATTTATAGAAAAAAAAAAAAAAAAAAAAAAAAAAACTACATCCATTAATATTTACAGATGACACGTGACAGAAAGGATACGTCCATGACAGCCACCATGCTCCTGCAGGATTCGATGCTGAAGCCATCAGTCTTCAGGTCTCCATCTGAAACAAGAGTCAATGATCGTTGGACAAAAATCTTTTAAGGGACAAATTGTTTAGCGCACAAATGAACTGTTCAGACCATCGTTACAACAGGGGTCTGAAGAGCTAATGTGAACAAGAGTAGAGTTTGTGGGCGACTGTGGCTCTATGGTAGAGTAGTTGTCTTGCAATTGGAAGGTTGTAGGTTCGATTCCAGCTTCCTCCTGCCACATGTCGATGTGCCTCTGGGCAAGGCACTTAACCCTAAAGTGCCTACCGATCTGCGTATCGGTGTATGAATGGGTGAATGTGACTCTAGTGTAAAGTGCTTTGAGTGGTCAAAATGACTGGAAAAGTGCTATATAAGTTCAGTCCATTTACCATTTAAGAGTAAATGAGAGAGATGAGAGCTTTGCATGCAACAAATGGAGGCAGCGCTTACGCTTTGAGATGATCCGGTTCAGGATGTTCATCAGCTCATTTGGGCTCACCTCCATGTCCTGTGAGAAACAAAAGGAGACAGTGTTGTCAAGGTGCAACAAAGAAAAAGAAAATAAAATGAGAAAGAAAGATGAAACACCCACGTCTCCAGCGAGCTGCTGGAAGACTTTGCGGAACTGTTTCTCCTCATCGTTTTCATGTTTCTCTGCATAAACGGCTGGCTGGCGTGGAGGAGGCTGTGGGACGGAGACAGGTTAGAAATGCACCAATCGGGCAGCCAGAAATTGACTCCCTTGATTGGCTCTGATCAGTGACCAGCAGGTCAAATACATTAATTATTTTCTTCACTTTGTGAGCTAAAACTCACAATTTTTATTTATAAATATTGTGTTCTTTGAGTAAAAAAAATAAATAAATAAATCAGGCAAAGGTTTTGCACATCTAGATGCATAAACCTCTTTATCTTTATTTAAAAAAAAAAAAAACCTACAACACATTATTTTCCTTTTATACATTAAAGTCCTTAAGAATGAGAAAACACATGGAAATTGTTAGGTGCATCTCTAGCAGATATAGATGACTCACTTACAGGATTTGAGGGCGCAAACTGCTCAGGGTCAATGTTGCTGCAAAAAGACCAGAGATGAAGATGACCATTAACACCGCAAACAGCGCTTAGATTTACATCACGCTTATGAATCGTTCAGATTCTCACCTGACAACGTCAACGATGCCACCGACAACTTTTTTGAGAAAGAACATCTTCTGTCAACAACAAAAAAAAGCATAGCAGAACATAAACTTAAGGCCTCGGTTGGGTTTGAAAATAAAGGAGTGAGTGAAGTAATCAATACAAGATTTCTGACTTCATAAGTGCCAATGATCGATTAAGTAAAGCCCCCAGACAAACCACATTAAATCAACTCTTGTGCTTGTTTGAACATTTTTGCTTTACAGAATGCCAACCGAACAGTAATCGGTTTGGGCTTGTCAGTCCCAACAGTTGGTCTTGTTAGTCACAACTAGAATTTCCGCTGCAATTAACCACAGACACGCCCCACAGCCCCCTTCAAACGCTTCCTGTTATGGAAGCAAAAACTACATGGGATGCACACAGACGGGGCAAAAATGCAACTAAACAAGCCACTTAAACACAAGTCAAATATGTACACGGTGTTACGTTTTGTTTGGGCTAAAAGTTAGGCATTGCCGTACTAGTCGGCGCTTTTTAGCTAGCCAACTATAGCCTTCAAGGAGGTTTACGTAACCGTCTAAACTTAAGGGAAAAAAGCTGCAAATGAGAAACTAAGTTTAAGACACAGTGTTCCGACGCAAAGCAGCTAATTAAGTTTAGCTTCAGCTAACGCACCAACTCCGACGTCTAATTAAGGAAAACTGGCCAAACAGGAGTTAACAGCAGTGACCCTGATACCATCCTGTTTTTAAGAGGTAGTTACCGTGTGGATGGAGAGGTTTACAAACTTGTCCTGTGTCCGAGCCTTTGCGTGACTTCCAAAAATGTCAGTAAGAACCAGGAACCGTGAACACGCCTTAACTGACGCAGCAGGGATAAAAATAAGGGAGGCGACAGGAAACGTTCAAAGCAACTTCCGCTTTCCTTCTTACAAAATAAAATGCAGCAGATAGGGAATAACCATTACTCTTTTTATTTGCCGGAACGTCTTAATATATTAGATTGGATTGAATATAATTATTTCTGATCATTTTTGATAATCATAACCAGCACTTTAATATTTTACTTAATGTTTATATTAAATAAATAAATAAATAAATAAATAAATAAATAAATAAATAAATAAATAAATAAATAAATAAATAAAACGTGTTTCTTAGCAAATAAAGGTTTTACACATTGCCACAAAAAACTAACTGAAAATTATTTCCATGAACTTGTCATCGTTACTTTTGCATCAATTAATGCATGAAGTAATGTATGTCCTAGAACTGTCACTAATGTTGGCAGCATTTTTAGTTACATTACACTCATTATAAATCTATGTACTCTTTTATTTATGTAATTATTATCTATCTATTTTATTTTATTTTATTTTATTTTATTTTATTTTATTTTATTTTATTTTATTTTATTTTATTTTATTTTTACGCATCAGGTTTCTTAAACTGGTTTCTTAAACAGCTCACATCCAAATGTGAGCTGGTATGACAACAAAAATCCTTGAATCCATGGGTCCTTAAACATTGTACAAGTTTCTTCAAAATTTTGTTGTAGATTCTGATGACTGTGAACAGGAATATTCTCGTGTGGCAGAGTGTATTGCTACACATCTGCAGAAGCCTCTAACTGAGGACACCCTATTGTTGTATCACAGTCTGAAGAACAGGGATGCTCTTTAACTTTCTTGATTCTATGAATCCAGCTTGTTTAATAACATTCTTGCATCAGAAGACAAGGTTGGATTCCCCCCTTCTTTCTCTCCACTATTCCTGCTTTGGATTCGCAGCACCACTTTTTCAACGCATCTGGGGTTTATGGGTGCAGTTAAGGTATAATTTGAGCTTTTGTGATGTTAACCAGCTGCTCCCAGTTGTAAACCACCTGGTTGCCCTGTTTATGTATCATAACAAAAGCCCAAAAATGGAAAAAGTATCAACAAAAATCCTTCCAGCTGCACAGCATTCAAAACCAGAGAACACTGATCCAGCATAGTGCTTAGTGCTGCCTCTGAACTTTTGCTGCAGTTCACACGTGAACTTTGTTTGCGCTTGTAGGTGCTGAATTCAGCCGTTAGATGGAGCCAGAGAGCACCTGACAGGGTTAAGTTATAGGGGAAGGAGACGTTCATCATCTGTATCCGCTATGGAAATATTTTGTGCAGTATGAATGCGGATGTGCCCTTACATTAACACACGTCTGAAAACATGAGCATTTAGATATTTCAAATATTCTTATTCCTTATTACTATTTGGATGCTGGATTGTAAAATTATAATTCAAAAGAAACAAACTGCATGTACTGTATACTTTGCATTACTTTTTTTGGCAAATAAGGCAATCTTCCAATTGTACCAGAATTGGGAGTTTGTTAGTCTTGAGCAGTGGCATCACTTTCATCTCACGTTTTGAATCCTATCTCCAATAAACCTAACAAAAAAACAACAACAAAAAACAAATTAAAAAACAAAACAAAAAGAATTCAGCAGTATTTATTAGTCTGCTGCGTTTATCTAGATAAATGTTCTGCCTTTCAGATTCACTAAAAGTCAAACCTCTTGTGCTTTGAACAAGAACAGCTCTGTGTTTTTTTAAACATATATACATCCCCTCTTGACTCCTCTCACTCGATGATGTGATGGTTGCACCCTCGTCTCCCCTCTCTTGTTAAAACACCTCAAACTCCCCACAGAAACATGGCTGTCAGACAATGTTTTGCATATAAAATGATGATTGTTACGGCTGGGATTTTCTTCCTCAATTCATCCCAAATCTCACTTTTGCTTTTGCGGCACAACACAACCTCAGATATGAGTGTGCATGTCTGTTGCAATTGCAGTCTGCTTTTACAAAACAATGCACATGAGCAAATCCTCCAAACTGTGACACATCCAGAATGGTTGTGCTAAAAAATAATATAAAAAAAAACATACAGCGTGCGACATGACGTCGAGCTGAAAGACATGATAATAGCTGACATGGAGAGAACAGTGATACGTTTCCCTCAGATCCCACTCCAGCTAAAATTACTCCATCCATGAAATAGAGGTATCCATGGTTACTTCAGGAGCCATGTTAAAGGGTGCCTCGGTGCATCTCTATTCTCCAGCACTTTCCACTTCTTCTCTCATTCATCACTCGAGAGAAATCGCAGAGCCACCTGAAGGTTTCCGACAGCCACAATTTGGCTTTTGCAAATGAGATCTGCAGAGAATAATCTCAGCGATGTTGATGAAGATGGAGCGGCTATTAGAGAGCTGTGAATTATGAATGCAAAGGACATTATATCTGCAGTCACCTGGCCGGCTGTGAGACAGCAGAGCCGTGTGGTTCGCTCCAGCAACTGGGGGGTGGGGGGCATATTGTATGGGAGCATCACCAACCACCAACATGACATATTTGCAGTCTTCAGAACAACCTGTTACCTTGACAACGCAATTTTATCATTCAAGCCCACTGCTACCTTCTCTCACAGCAGGAATCAAATGTGCCTTAAACGTATACTGATGCAGGTTTCGTTTTTCTGTTTTACTCCTCGTTTCAAGGGAGGACAGAGGACAAATCCTGACCCAATGTTGCAAAGTCAGAGTTCTGTAATTATTATAAAAAAAATAAATTTGTCCTTTAAAAGACTTCCGTTGTGTGTGTGTGTGTGTGTGTGTGTGTGTGTGTGTTTTCTTTATTTTCCGTGGGAGGAAACTCATGAAACATTGAATCAGATAAGATTTTTGTCAGATTCTGAAAGGTAAGCTAGATACTGAAGCTGATATTTCACTAAACCCCTAAAACGTGAGCAGCAAGGAGAATATTCATTTTTTTTAAAAACAACTGAAAAAGCTTTTATAATGTTTGATATTATAAGACATTATAATATCCAATTTCAAATACAAAGCAGCATAATATTGTGAAGTGGAAAGAAAATTGTGCATAGTTTCAGAAAGGTTTTTTTGTTTTGTTTTTTTAAAGAAATTGTAGTGTGCATTTGTATTCACTTCTTTCTGATACACATCACAATCAGCTGCCTTCACAAGAGAAAAACTAGAAATACATTTCATCTAAATGCACTGCAGTCTTAGATTCAAACTTGAATATTTATTCCCCACCAACCAGTCTCTCCCCCCCCCCCCAAAAAAAAAAACAATAATAAAAAAAAAAGTCATGGATCTGTTGTGAGGGACTATACAGTAAACTTGTTTGGTAAAGTGTCTTATTTTTCTCAGTCAGGTGATTAGTCTGTCTAGTTTAGTATAGTATAACTGTATATAACTATGATTAGTGCTGTTACACAAAAAATGTTAGTTGCTAAATTTTTTAATCATCATAAATTAAATTACAAACAACTGTTTACTTACCTCCTTAACTCCTTTATGAAGATTTGTGTGTGTGTGTGTGTGTGTGTGTGTGTGTGGGGGGGGGGGGGTGGAGGGGGGGGTGCAGTAATCTGAGGTTACTTTTAATTAATATTACCTAACATTATAAACATCAACATCAATGGGAATGGAGAGAGAAATTAGCCACCTGGCTATAATCTTATGTTTTTGCATGTTTCTTTTTTCAAAATAATAATAAAAAAAAGGACAAAGAAAGACCTTGAAACAATTAACAGCAACAAAACAATTTTAACGGCAGTTTCTGTCATCTACTGGCATGGAGTGCGGAATGGGACGTGAGATAAAAAAAGGGGGGGGAAACTATTTTATATACTTTAATATTAGCTGATCTGTAGTCTCAGGCCTCGAGTTTTAACCCGTTAATCTATAAATTAAATAACATGAACAAACTCTGGTGGGGTTGGCTTTAAAACACTTAGGATTATTAAATTGCAAAGTAGCAAACAGTTCAACAGGTGCTGCCATTGACTAAACAACAGTCATCTCAGGTTTGCTGCTGTTTCCGATTACTTTTTCATCCAGTTATATGAAAACACCAGTTTATATTTGCAATTTAATTATTAATCTTAATAGCTGGCATGCGGCTGCACAGTGGCGCAGTTGGTAGAGCTGTTGCCTTGCAGCAAGAAGGTCCTGGGTTCGATTCCCGGCCGGGGATCTTTCTGCATGGAGTTTTCATGTTCTCCCTGTGCATGCGTGGGTTCTCTCCGGGTTCTCCGGCTTCCTCCCACAGTCCAAAAACATGACTGTCAGGTTAATTGGTTTCTCTAAATTCTCCCTAGGTGTGAGTGTGTGTGTGCATGGTTGTTTGTCTTGTATGTCTTTGTGTTGCCCTGCGACAGACTGGCGACCTGTCCAGGGTGTACCCCGCCTCTCGCCCAGGACGCAGCTGGAGATAGGCACCAGCAACCCTCCCGACCCTGTTTAGGGAAGAAGGGTGTAAAGAAAATGGATGGATGGATAGCTGGCATGCAGGCAGCTGGACATGCTAAGTTTTTTGTTTCCCAGTCCATGAGCCACTCTTTCTCTGATACAGGATTTCACAAGCAAACAGAAAGGAACTAAATAAACAAACAAAGAGAAATAAATAATATATATATAATGCTATAGGTATTAATCGGAACTGGATACCCCGAGAGCCTGATTAATAAATGATGTTTTCAGAACCTGTTTTTATTTCCTATCCTTCCTATAAATCAGCATCAGAATTCAGATGCCACCGTTTTCTTCTAGATAATATCATAATTACGAAAGCAAAAACACCAAGGCCATCGTCGTTTCTTTATAAATGCGTGATGCGCTCCTCATGGCTTGTGCAGCCGAGCTCTGAAGATTAGGAACGCATTCGATAATGAACGAGGTCAAACCGCGTGGGAGGAAGAGCTGGGTGCAGGATGGCTCATAGCTGTCAGTATGTGAGAGTCGTGTAGACAAACTTGAACTGGACCAGCTCAGCCTCACTGGGAACATGCCCTGTAAGATTTCAACCCAAGCTTCCTACACAGAAGCACGCCTGTGGTTACAAACAAACATTTCTGGTTGCCAGACGAATGACTGAATTTTACTGAACATGTTTTAGCAAATCAGGCTGTTTAAACGTCAGTGCATCGAATTGACACATTTAAAGGATTTAAAACTATTTATGTATACGTAAAGGCAGGTTGTGCGACTAAAACTTAAGTATCCAGGCAAGATGCTTAGATTTATATGCTGTTTTGGCACAAAAGATGACTTCGAGTTGCCCAGTTTTGAGTGGAGCTTGGAGTGAGATGAGGATGTAGGGATTAGAGTAATTTTGAAGTAATTTCCATTGTATTGTAGAAGCCAGATAAACCTTTTATTCCTCACTGTCAGTCGCCGTCACCACCATAATTTCCATTTGCTAAATACCCTGAATAATAAGCAAGATCACATTTTCTTCTGGACTTTTTTCAAATTCAGAAGTTTACATCGAGGTTGTAGTAAACTAAAACTAGAAGGATAACAAAAACTGAGATTGAGAACGCATTTTTGCATTTAACCAAAATTAATAAAAACAGTATTAAACGGGAACAACTAGAACTAACTATGTTGTCCATTTGTAAAATTAACTAAAACATAGTTAAATTATAGATATGATGCCCTTTGTTTTCATGTTTGTGAATTTATTCATTGGCCTTTCAAACTGACGTGAAATGGATTTTTTTTTCTCCCCCCATTACATCAGCTGTCTGCACGATGCTAATCCACAAAATGTGACAGCAAAAGTCAGGAGAAAACACCAGAGTCAGTTGTATAATTGAATAAATTTTTTGTGAATAATATCTTCTGTTGAGTCTTCATTACCCACTCAATGAATACATAATCACAATACAATAATACTTTGACCTTTTTGAATTCAACACATTAACCAAAGTGTGAAACAACTAAACTACGACTATAACTGATAAAAAACAAACTGGAACGTTTGAATTAGACAAACAAGTGGCTAATTCAGTTAGTTTAATTTTATAAAAATAAACTACAATGAAAAACCTAAATTTATTATAACCCTAGTTTATATAGAATAGGATTAGTAGATACATAGAGTATTTCTAAGTATCTGATAGGCTATCATCTGAGTTGAATGAAGACACACCACTGAATGTATTTTAGGGCAACAACTCAACCATGAAGACATAGGATAATTTCATAAGTCTGGCTCATTCAAGGGTAAAAACTTGAAATGCCTGAAGGCATCAGGTTTATCTGCTTAAATATTTAGGCTCACATACAAGTCCCATAGTGTCCTGGAGATGAAAAAAGCAACAGAGTTTTGTTTAGATACTAGCTGAGGCTACTAAAAGAGCACTATTATCCACTGTGAAAAGATTTCCAACAGGGCTGAAGAGCCACTCTGATGGGAAGAAGACATTACTCTGTTAACAACGTAAAAAGACTGATTACAGTTTGTGAATGCACACAGTGCAGTTGCTACAGATGGTTAGACACGTTACGTTCTTTTTCAGGTAGAAAACGTTTAACCAGTTTAAATAAAAAGGTGAACCTAACTGTATTGTTTGATAACCGGGATCATGCATCTCACTGACTCTGAGTCATGTACTCAGGACTGGTTGCAGTTTCCAGTCACTGTAACATTTCTGCACCTCGCATGTCAGGCAGTCACACACAGTCTACCTGTGCCTGGTGACCTTAAGTCACTGTTTGGACTGACTGTTGGTTGCTCTAGTAACTGCCTGTACTGATTATGAGGTCACACATGCCCTCCTGGCGCCCTTTCATGTCCACTCCTTACAAATCGATCCAGATGTAGCATCAGAGGCAGGCAACAATGTGTGTACACACACACACACACAGTGATGCTCATATCAGACGAGACTCTGAATAATTCATGTCAGGGTGAGTGTGTTGGTTTTACTCTCAGTCATTCAGGTCATCTAAACTTTGAAACTAATTTCAACACTTTGTGTAAAAAGGTCCATTGGTACCTTTTCTGTCTAAGGAAACTTTCCTGTTTTAATATTGACTGAATCATAACGACCACGTTTTACCAGGATTTTATTGAGTCTGTTTTATCCTTTGCCTTGGTGTCATGGTTCGTCAACTACACTGATTGGAGAGACCCAACAATGTAGGACAAGATACTTTTAAAAACAGCGTTTTTCCTACTGCTGTTTTTGAAATGAACAAACTGAAGTGACATTAACGCTTTAGTTTACTCTTCTATTTTATGCCCTGCTTTTATGTGAGTTTGACTTGTGGAAGATTAAGCACCATTAAATGTGAAAGGTACTGGTTATGTTGATGTTCAACCATCAACCAGTTTAAAGATAAATACGAAACTGTACTACTCATTCTGTAGAGGGAAGAAGTTATGATAACGTGTTTCTTCCTTCCTTCTTTCTCTGTTACTTTTAAAATTATTAGTAGATTATTATTATTTTACTATCATCATTATCAGCATTAGTTTTCTAAAAAATGTTATTTGTTTGTTACAGTATGATTATGAGGTGCTGATGCTGCATGTCCGGTTGTTATTTACAGTTGTTGTTATTATTATTATTATTATGGGCCAGTAAATTTTCCTGTCCTGTTTTGAGAGGTAACTTGTAATCATTTGTGTTTAATGTAGTGTAAATTGAACCAGCATTTGAACACCGCAACATGTTTTTGATTACAAATTTCTGATCATTATTAAGTTGGTAAGAGATATATTTCATTAAACAGAGATAAGGGACAGGATTAAATTAGTGTGTTCAAACAGAAAAGTAAAGCTAATGAGTTTGTTCTTGATTATGTATGCACTTACTTGTTTTGTTGATAAAAACCTGTTTTGAAATAAATACGGTAAGTAAATGCAAAACATGTGTTCCTCCATTTTACGGTGTGTGTTTGCATGGATGTGCTTGCCTTGCATCTATAAATAAAAGTCAGCTAACTAAAGCTAACCTAACCTAACGTTCTAAAATAGGGAAACCTACTAAAGTGAAAAAAAAGCCAACCAACTGAATGTCTGCCAGCATTGTTGGTCTCCACTGATCATCCCAATAACATTAATTTTATTGCCACTAAATGTAGTCAGGCTAAGATTTATTGTGGACAATAAATCTTAGCCTGACTAGAGTTTGTTTATAGTTGCAACTGCAACTATACCCAAACTAGTTGCACTGGGGAAAGTTTCACCTTGATTAAGACAACAAAGGTTTATTAGTTTGTAGAACACGTTTATAAAAGGATAACCCAGTTGTAAAAGGCATGGGGTTTTTTTTTTTACATCAACGTGTGTCTTTACCCTGCAGGGTGTTGCTTGAGAGTTTGAAAGTTTGAGGAGATCTTAATCAGAGATTTATGCTCTGCAGATGTAGTTCTTGGAGTTCTTCCCGTTATTACACTGTGTTTGAGAGGATGGCATCAATGTGTTTGGGTTATATAATCTTTTAATCTCTAACTGGATCATTAAACTCTTTAAAAATAAATAAATAATTGCCTCCAAGCTGAAATGAATGTGCAAAATGGTAACTCTACTAAGTCGTTGATTGATACATTTTTGAAACGTCTCAAACCTAACTCAAGAGTGCAAATGCTTTTCCAGAGCAAGCTAAAGTTCTGTGATGAGTTGAGAAACTGGGCAAGCTGAAGCGTCTAATCACCCCTCCTGAATGGTGATTAGACGCCTCAATCACAGAATCTCCACAGCTGCAGTTCTCATGATGCACCCCCCAACCCCTTCCCGGCCTGCAGGACTTGCAGAGGTAAGAATAGAAAAACTATTAAAATTGTGCTAAACATATGGGCAGCTCAACCTCATGATGTAGGTGGGAAGCAAAGCCCTGGCTGGTCCTGGTCAAAGACAGCTTAGATTACAGGCGGGGATTATACGGGTCCAATTAGAAGAGAGCAGAAAATAATGTAGGGCAGTTTGTTGTATATCGCCGCGTTCACAGCAGTCAGGGTGGTCCTGGTAGCCATTCTTACTTTTAGCCATGACTGTATCAGACGAGCTTAAGCGCTACGCGAAGCACGAGAGGAAAACAGCATCTTGTTGTCTCATTATCTTCCAAAGTCTGTTTACCTGGAGGGGACGGGCGGCAGTCAGAGGGGGAGACTCTGCCGGGAAACCTCGTGCCTTTGCTGTTCAGAAAGACTCCGCGTTTACAAAGGAGCGTTTTAGTCTGAATAACATTATTTTGAGAGGTTTTTATAATCAGGCCTCCCAAATGTTTCAAATATTTATTGAAATTATGTCTGGAAAAAGGACGAGTGTAACTTGAGCAACTCTCGAAGTTTAAGTCACAGGTGTAAAACCCAAGGCCCGCGGACCAATTCCGGTCCGCCATAGCTATTCATGTGACCCTCTAGACACTACAGGACCACATAAATTGAATTTTAGCATAACAGTTTTGTGCTTAAAGCATATAAAGCATATAAAAATAATCCTTTACATACTGGTTAAAACTATTACTATGTTGTAACTGTAAATGATCTGTAAAAATCTGTCTTCTCCCAGTGGCAACTAGAAATAACCAAACAGAGCCAGGTGCAGGATCTCAGTGCTGTCAATCACAATCTCGTGTGGCGCTGATCATCCCTTCACCACTTTGCTTTCTAAGCTGCAGCTGGCAGAGGCTGTTGTGAATGCTCAGGCTAGTCAGCATGGCCACTGATGACGATGGATAAACGGTTTTCCTGTAACAGTAGCTTGTTTCTTTGCCATTTGCAAAAGTTGCAGCCCGTACATGAGGTTGATTGACCTCAAGACCCACTTCCAGGCTCTGATTGGTTGTTTTTGGTCAGGAATAGTGCATTTCTTCAGATGGCAACAATAGCTCCGGGAGCAAGTGAAGGAGATTGATTATTTTACATTTTATGTCATATTATGCTGTAATGACATCACAGTTTTAATAAATATGTAAAAAAAAAAAACCTACACATTCTTTATATAAGTTACATGATGTAACTTTAATCATTTTATCCAATTAAATTAGTTTTTATATGTACAGGACCAAATTACACTGATGCTAATTTTTTTAGATATTTAAGAAGCACTAATTGATCCCAGAGAAAACTGATATTTCAACAGTTTGTTAATTGGTAGTTTTATCAATACATTCTGCCCCAATTGGCCCTTTGAAGACATTCATGACTTCAATGCAACCTGTAATGAAAAGGAGTTTAACACCCTGGATTAAATGATTTTGACTATATCAGGCCTTACTCAATGCCAGCAAATCTCTTATCTGACCTTTTCCAATCGGTAAATATGCACTTTATTAAATCAAACGTTGAACATGGAACAAACTTTTTACAATGCTTTAAATGTATTTATTTTATTTTGGAAATTTTTGTAGTATTTTTAAATGTCTTATTAGTTTCTCATTTCTTTAGAACATTTTTTAGAGTCTATTAAAAATGTAACATGTAGTTTTTGCTAGACCAGACAGCCTGTAGAGGAAAAAAAAAGAACTGTCCTGGTGAGAAATTTGTCAAGAAATTTACAGAAGGGTTGAGCTTTGAGCGTCTCCTGTAGTTCTGCTTAAACTGTGATCTGAATAAGGATTGAGTATGAGCGACTGTGAGCCCGGTGAAACATGGCCGTTTCTGACCTAAATGCAAAATCTGTGGCAAACCCCCCCCCCAAAACTGACCATACACATCCGCCTGGGCACACCACCGCCATGGTGAAACAAAAAAAATCATAAAATTAAAGATCCAAAATTGAGTGTACTGCAATTATTCTATTTTTTGTAGTTTGTTTTACTTGATCAATAAATTCTTAAATATAAAAAACACAAGAAAGGCTTCAAAGTGTTGCCTTACTAAAAGGAAAACAATTTCCACATGTTTAGGGTCATCAGTTTTCTGTTTTGTTGGCCAAATTTTTACTGTTTTTGAGTTGGTGGATTAATCGAGCTCATTTTAAGGGCCACATTTGTTAGCATGGCCTAGTCAAAACCAACTGTAACTCCAGAGAGGCTTTTTTTACACATGGGGATCAAATGCACATGCAAAGTAGTTTTCTGACTTATGTTAAAAAAGTAAAAGCCATTGTTGTTCTTCAGAATTATGAGCCACTTTGTGACCCCCAATAAATTCCATTATACCTTCGGTTGTAACGAGGCCTGTCGCAATAAATTAATTAATCGCATGATAAATTAAAACAAACTCGAGAATTTCCATTTGCATAATTTATCATTTTCTCTTTCCTTTTCTCTTTCTACCAAAAACCGGATGACAAAGCCTTCGGTCTGGTGCATTCATCTCAACTAGCCCTTATTGTGAAGAACAATTTTGTTTACAGAGACGCCATAATTCATTGTGTCGTTTCAGTTTTTTTGTTTATTTATTTTGGATATTTAAAATGTTCCAGTGTTAGATGTTTATTTGCAATTATCGCCACCATGTTACTCGAAAAAGGTCTAGAAACAACATTATCATTTATTGCGATAACTTCTGGGACAATTTATGGTCCAGCAAAATTTGCCGTCGTGATGGGCAAATGTGAGACGATGCAAAACTTGTGAAATGCACATGAATCCTTTTTCCAAGGCACTGTATAAAAACCAGGTATAAAATAAATGTTTGCCATTTAGATTTTTGCCCTCTCCTTTTATTTCACGTCATGTCAGCAGCGCTGGAGTCAGAGGAAAAAAGGAAGCAGAAGACAAGTGATGTTAAAATGAACATTTATAATGACTCTTTGTTGCCGTCGCAAAAATAATCTTTAAAAAACAATTCAATTATTAACACTGAAATGCTGACTTCACTGGTAGTCCACGAGTCATAGAACACAACTCACTGAATTTCTTTTACAAACACAGTACTACAGTTACATTAAATAGTCATTACCGTTAAATCTATTATGAGTGATGCTCAAAGAAACAAACAGAAACAATGACGAGTAATTAATCCTCTCATTCCCTCACCGTAGTAGCCGTTATCTTTTTATAGAAAATATCCTGCTTCTGAGATGTTTCTGACCAAAGCAGAAAACAGACTGGCAGCATAACAATAATGGTACGTCAGCTCCAACATTGCACAAATAGGGTGATGTTTTTTTTTTTTTGTTCTTTGTTTTTTTCCTTTTATAGGGAAGCGGAACCGGAACTGGATCGTCCCGCAGATCCAAGAGTTACGACGGCTGGCTGCCTTTTGGCTCAGTGTGGAATTATTTGGCACTCTTATTGACAAAAAGCTTTCTCATTTTTTTTCTCCCTTACAATGGCACAAGAAGGCATTTTCTTTCCAAACCACATTCAAGAGACTCGTATAAATGCTCTCAGAGAAAGCCCTTTAGGTAGTCTTACACTGCGGACTTTCACAGATTCTCCTCATTTGTCACAACAGAGAAGACGGAATCGTTCTCGCTTGTAGTATCGAAGAGAAATATACCCAATGAACGAAACATCACTCTGCTCAAGCCGGAAATATTTGATCTTATGCTGTCAGTCCATTTTTGTCTGAGATGGAGTGAACGGAGGTTAAACGTCAAAGCAAATCCCAAAACCTAAAGACATGAGAACTTTTGCAAAGTACAAATGTGCTTCCCTTACGTTGACACATAAGCAAGCGTTCAGTCAAAGGAAAAAAACAGAACAGTCTTCCAGAGTTCAATTTCCAACACACACATGAGTTCTGAGGATGTAGAAGGTCAACAAAGTCCATGGGAGGTTCTGAGGGTCAAACACAGAAATGGCCTCATGTCTGGTTGGCAAAGAATCCTTTTGTCCCCCCCCCCCCAGAAAAGCCTTAACCCGTTTAAAGGGTGGTCACAGTTGCAGGTTCTCGGTGTAATGAAACAAATCGTGGTATCGTGCAGACTGAGCGAGAGAGAGAGACTCAGGTAGAATTGGTTCAAAGAGAGGAGTGAGCAGCCGTAGCCAGTTTTGTAGCGTTTCAAAATTAGTCCTGGCCTTCGTGTGAAGGGGGATGAATGTCCAGAACACGTTTGGAGTGAAAATCAAAACTGACAAAAATCACCTTTGGAATGACGCTGCCAATTGGTCTGGCGCTCAGATGCGAAACACGCAATGATGAAACGGATAAATCATTGATACAAGCAGGCCTTAACCAATCACAGCTTTTCCTTTGTGGTTTTCCTCCGTTTGAGGCGGCAGAGTCGCTCTTCGTGTTGCTGGTGCCAAAGATGTCTCTCAGATCTGATTGTAACATCAGCTTTTACCCTTCACTTCAAATCTTCTGGGAAAACAAACAAAAAAAACAAAACAAAAATATCCTAATTTGAGATTTAAAACCAAAGTGGACGCGAGTGTAGAGATCAGTCCTCCGGGAATGTGGCAGAAAAGCCTTACAGAGAGGAAACAGGTGCTACTTTTCTATTTTGTCTGAGATTCCAGCCCTTCCCGTCATTCTCGAGACCCAACACGGAAAAAAATGTAAAATAAATTTAAATCAGAACAAAGGATGACAACAACATGGTTGTGGAAAGCCAACACGGTTTGCCTCATTTCCCACCCACCCATCAATAAAGTGCATTTATGCAACACCAAACAAACAGGAAAATGTTGACAGCGAATCGGAAGTTGTGTTCGCATATCTGGTTCATGACTGCGGCCGTCTGAGGCCTACCTGACCGGAGCTGTTTAAACGCATTAAATTTACATGTAGTTGACATTCCTGCCGTGAATTTACATTAAAGACAGTTAGACATTCAACAAAACCCCCCGCCCAAAAAAAAAACGAAACTTTTTTTTTTTTTTTTTTACAAAAATAAATAAAAAGAAAACAAGAAGAAATGAGTACATTCATTAGATTAGATCTGGGCTTTCAAGCTGTGATAAAATAAAAAAACACAAAGAGCCAATGCACTGAGTAACATTTTCACGTTTGCTTGTTTCACATTTGTAATCCTCCTCTGGATCTAAGAAAGAAAGAAAGAAAGAAAGAAAGAAAGAAAAAAAATGATAAAAACAAAATCTTCTCAGATGATGTTAGAGAGATGAATTCGACCCATGAGAAATCCAATCTCAGATGCGTGTTCATGTTTGTGTCTTTTTTTTTTTCTTTTCGGGCCAACATGACGATAATGAGCTCCCTCCCAACTCACAACATAAAGATCAACAGTTTCAACATGAGGTGAGTTCAACTCAAAGAGATATACATTTGACTGCATGCAGCGTTTATGTCTCTGAATGTTGCGAGACTCCTCGCAAAATTTTTAGACTTTTTTTTTTTCCCATTTTTTTTCCTCCATAATTTTACTTTGATACCATGCAATAGAAGACGTGCAAAAAGATAACACCGAACTCCACAAACACATCGTTTGATTGTTAATGGCTATGTTATGGATGCTTATAACATGTTATGCTTAGTCCATGCTGGCCTATAGAGACATTTGTGAGAAAACAGCGGTACTTAAGCCACAGGTCAAACGAACACACAAGGGATGCATGGAGTGTAAAACAACATGGATCCATAAAAATCACAATCTTTAACTCTTACTCTATGTACCTATGGGATAAAACAATGCACAAAAAAGTTCTTTGTCCTTTGTTTTCTTAAGTAATGTGTTTGATTATCTTTTCTTAACTTAAAAGATAAGTGTTTGATTGGCACTTGATCAGCACTTCTAAACAAGTTATTGATATCTAACATTTGATCGCACATCTACAAATTCAGAAGCTGCGGAGGTCTAGTTTGGCACAGGTCATACTATGGAGTCTATTATTTATTACTTTTACTATCTTACCAATACTGTATAGCGTTCTATACACCTCAGCTTAATGCTCCACCCCGTCGGAGCACGTCTCTAATCAACAGACCAGACATCTTTTCCACTAAAATATTTTTGTATAGTTTACTTATCAAATAGCAGCATTTTCATAACTTACAAAAAGAAGTACATGTAAACCTATTCATTCAAAATCTTAGTAATTTCAAAGGTTCATACAACAGACATAAAACACAAAACAGGACAACATGCTACTATATTGCTTCCAATATTCTTAACATTTTTCTTACTGTCAAACTAAATAATCAGTGACAGAAATATGGACACCACCGCTTGATGATGAGGCATCATAATGCACAAACAAACTGCGAAGCTAATCTTAGTCAGGCTTAGTTGGCACTCTCATCATCCACACAAATATAACATAGTTTCACATTGTATTGACAACGCTGGACTGCATTTGGACTACAAACTAGAATAGCTACAATAAAGTACATATAGATCATATGACGTGACATATTGTATTCCACAGAAATGAGCTCTAGTCATTTTTCAGATAACAGGATATGCATAAAGGATGTCACTGTTTCGGCTTGAGGTCACAAACAAGTTCCCACGTTGCTCTCTCTCATGTGTCTTATGCATTCTGTCCAAAATATTTTGTTTAGAGCTCGAGCTCAGCCATCGGATTAATATTCATTCTGCCAAGATTTGCCTTTTAGTTTTGAAAAAAACAAAACAAAAACAAAACAAACAGCAAACTAAAATTTTTTCTGTTCTTTTAAAAGGCCAAATCTATCCCCCAAACCTTCCTTCGTTCTTCCCGCTGAGGAAAAATTTGACACTTTTGAGCTAACGTTTGCTGGTTGGTCTTGGTGGGTGTCACAGTTTTGGAGGCAGGTGTTTTCTGTGCATTTTTAGCCTTGTGAACTCTGCGGCCCGGGAAAACATTTTCATACCCCTACGACCTGTAGTGCATAACTCCCACCCACGGCACGTCCGACACATCGCCCATGAGACGACAAGACAAGAGGAAGGAGAAAGAGGGGGAGAATACAGTGCAGGAGGGAAGGAAGAGGGAAGGAGGACAGACGGAGCGGCTTGGGGACGCAGGAGGAGTCTCAGAACGCAGACAGAGGACATGTAGGGGAACGGAAAGATCAGGAAGAAGAGGAAAATTAATGGGAGGGAGAGGAAACAGATTTTGGCACAATGTATGGATCAGGGAGTTCTGAAGCAGAAGCTCTCTGGAGTCCAACAGTCCAGTTGCATTGATAAAACACCCCCTTGTTTTGTGCTTTTATCTTATTATATGCTAAAATCTTGGGCAGTAAAAGGTTCTCTTATGCAATGATTTCACAGGTGGCCAGATTGTAGTTATGGATGACTGTGAGGCCTTCCAAGCACAGAGTGAAAGGAAGAGACTTGAGCTGGGAAGAAAGGCCCACTGCTTGTATTGCCACACAGAATGTTGACACACAAAGAGTTGCTTGAAAGTAGTTTGTAATCTGCTTACTTCTTTTTTTTTTCCTTTTTTTTAAACACATGTTTTGTCAAAAAACAAAATGTCCATTCATCAGATTCTCCAGAAAACTGGCAGCACCAACCCTCACAGCTTTGCGTTAAGGAAGCTGATCATAGAGCTTGGGTTGATGGTGACTATATTGGAAATGTCCCTTAGAGCAACAGGGAGGTAGACGGACGAGGACCGGGGAGGTTTAGTTGGGTCAGTAGATGGGTAAATTTAGTAAAGGGAAAAAGTCAAAAGACGCAGGTGTAATAAATACATGTGTGGAGAAATCCTCTCTGTTGGTGCAGTCAGGCAGAGCCGGCCCAAGACCGTATGGGGCCCCAAGCAGAATTTCATTTGGGGCCCAATTCCAGTTAAGCCCATCCACCAAGGCACCAATAACACCTCTTTAAACTGCCCAAGCTTGATTGTTTTCTTGTTCATTCTTTAGTAATAAGACAACAATTACTTCTTAATCACAGAGTGTGTTTTGCTCGACGTTCAACTTATATACTTTATTCACATTATTTGTCTGTTAGGCACCAGCGTAGACAAAAGCAGGACAAAGAAAAAAATAGACAAAAAACTAGAATCAAGACCATTGACTAGCACTTAATCATATTAATTCTGATTAAATATAGATAAAATTGTGGGTAAAAAAATGACAAATGCATTAATTGCAGATTTAAAAGTTCTCTTAAGTTTTTGGCACATTGGTAACACTGTTGCACACCCTCCAGCCCAGTAGGAGGCAGTAGTGCACCTTAAGTCTAAAGTCAATGAACAGGAAATGTTGCGTGAGCTTGGTGAACATTGATGGAGGTCTTGGTTGTGTGCAACTTGCAGCCTACACCTAGACTTCAGAGCCAAATAAAACAAATCTATATCTGACCTGATCATTTAAAACATGTAGAAATCTACTCACTGATTCAGTCATAAGCCAAAATTAATTATATTTGACAAACTTGCCAAGTATTGCTGATTAAAAAAATTGAATCAATATCAATTAGAAAACTTCAAATTAATTTGAATAATTGCATTCCACAACTACTGTTAGAATCAAACAAAGAACATTTCTCTATACACGACTTCAATTACTACATTTGTCAGATCTTAAAAATAGATACATTTTTTAAAGACAATATTTAATTAAAATTTTTAAAGAATTTAAAACTCTTAGAAATTGCTACTTAAAACAAATTCTTCAGAGCAACGTTAAAGATAAACATGCTTTCAAAACACTGAGACATATTTGACGCTTTGGGAAGTCAAGTGCTCTCTGGGGTCCCCTGCTGGCCTTGGAGCTCTAAGTAGTTTACTTATGCTATGTCCTTGGATGAAGGTTTGTCAACAAAACTTGGGATGGAGGCTTAATGCTAACGTTTTTTTAAAAAATTGACATGTCCTTGATATGTTAACCTTATAAAGACAACCGTAAAAGATGGTCATGTTTGGAGCGTTGGGCCGGCTCTGCAGATTGGTTTTGATCTTGTGACATAAATGTGCATATAAAGATGTATTCACACCCTTAGCAGGACAGACACACTTTACATTGTGGTCTAAATGCCTCACAGTGCAGTCTTTAGAGAGCCAGCAGACTCAGGATGAACGCTATGGATAGCAGCACACAGGGGGACGCAAGGTAATCTTGGAGTGCTTCAGACATTTGGCCTGTCACTGTCAAGACAAACAAGTGGCAAAAAAAGACAACAATCCAAAAACATGTCATGTTTCATTATTTGCTCCACTCGAGCATTAACGTACGTTGGGAACAATAATATTCTGCTTAAATGAACTGCAGAAATTTCTCGTTTGTCATCATGTCAATTAGGAAGCATTTCTCACAGAAAAGTGACTCAAAAACTAAGTTTTCTGCTCCACGTTGGACTATTTGGTACCCTTACAGAAAAGGCAATAGTTTCTTTGTTCACAGCAATAGGTTCTTACAGCTCTTCTTATCAAAAATGCTTTTGTAGTACTTTTGTTCTCTTTGCGAGCTGCCACTGCTTTCAGGAAGTCTGAGCCTTTAGATAATTCTTGGGTGTTACAACTGTCTGGCTAAGGCAAAAAAGTATGTCTGGTGTTATCTACTGCGGGATGTTCGGCTTATATTATAAAACAATGGACTTTTATTGGAACAGCCGGACTGCTTTTATTCACAAAATTCTGAAATCAATCAATTGTCATTAGGTGAGAAGCCGGGTCAGATCCAGTGGGCTACCAATGGCTGGACGACACGTCAGCTACTTCAAATCAAGTAAAAACTCAAGTTGTGGAAACGTTTGAATTCCACGGTACAGGAGGTACAAATCTAAGCCTATAGCACCAAGAAAGGGTTTGTCAACAACATATTTCTTTGTGTTTGTAGCAGTGGCTGAATATGAAATGATGTTCTAGTGTTTGTGCGTTTGTGGGAGCGTTCTCTATGTGTGTCTGTGTTAAAATATGGATATACATTCCTGTGTGTCTCCTCTGTCCTCTCACATTGTTTCTTCAACCCCTGAACTATACCTGCAGACAGCAAGCGCACAGTTCAGACTGGGTTTGAGTTATACATTTCTTTCACTGCAACACAATGTTTGATCCCTGGAAAGAAAAAAAGCAACAGGCTAAAATTGTTTTTACATTCAGATCAACCTGCATTTACAGGTTTAAATAATCTACTTATGTTTGAATGAGACTATGTCAATAAGTTAAAGGATGAAAATATAAGATACCCAAATTTTGTCATTTCAATTATGAAATGAGCTAGAATTCGACACACGTCAACATAGATGCGCTTTTGTTTGCTTGTGAAGAAATTATACTTGGATTGCTGCCCTAAATAGCTGAGATGAGCTCAGGTGCTTGTCATAAAACCTCTCCCCTGTTAACAATGCCTTCTGCATTGAGCACAAAGAGCAAGGTTTATAAAACAGCTCGATTAGCTGGCCGGATCTTCATCTGATACGCTCAGCTCACCGGGAGCTGAGGTCTCAAACCGACGTAAATCCAACAAAAACAACAACAAAAAAAAAGAACAAAATGAAAACAGTAATGAGGTTTTAGAGGAGGGTGAGACTCCGCAGCCTCACTCCTGAATCTGCAACTTGGCAGTGGACCAGTTCAGCTTACTCTGATCACCATTGTCAAAAGGACTTGACACGAACTTTTAAAAAACATCAGGACTTCTGTCCTAAAAACACACTCACAAATCACACACACTTATCTTGGTTGTCTCCCCCGCCCCCTCTGTAATTCTCTCGTTTGATACTGAAATATTGAACATATATTTGGACATTTCTTTTTTTCTATTCTTCTTGACTCTCTTAATTCCTTTCTATCTCTGTCTTCATCCTTTCCCTCTTTTGTCTTCGTTTTCGTTTTAGCCCACCTTCTGTGGGTTGGTAGCGCGCACGCCCTGCTCGTACGTGATCCGCTGGCTGATCAGATACTGCGCTGCTTGTGTAGCGGCCGGCGACCCTGTTATTGTAACTTTACGGTTCCGAGTACCTGGAATGAACTCTCCTTTTTTGGAGATCTGGATGCGGGCTCCTGTCAGCTCCTGGTACTCTACCAGTGTTTTCCCTCCTTTCCCCAAAATGGCACCCACCAGATTCTCGGGCACAGCAATTTCAACCACGTCCTTGGCTCCGTCTGCCAACTTTTCTGTTGCCAACAGGGAGGAAGCCATCAATGGGGATGAAGCATTTAGGTAACCATTGGAAGCTCCAGTAGCAGCTGCTAGTGAGCCCAGGGAGAACCCACCGAGGCCTGTAGCGGGGTGGCCAGCACTGCTGGAGGCATCATTAGCGTAGGAGGCCAGTAGGTTAGCTGCAGCAGCAGCAGCTGGGTTGGCACTAGCTGCCACTGCAGCGAGGACTCCAGAGGCAGCTGCGGGGTTGAGACCCAGGCCCAGGGTGTTAGTGTTGTAGCCGTAGCTGGCCAGTGTATTCAGGGCTGAGGTGATGGCCAGCAGATCGTTGCCAGAGAAACTGGACATGGCGGCAGGGAAGGCACCCATTCCTGTCAATCCGGCCTGACCCAGAAGGCTGGAGGCAGTGGCAGCTGCTGCGGCTGCGTTGGGCAGCACCTCGGCTGTGTTGGCGTAAGGGGAGCCAGTGGGGTTGGAGTTGGCCACTGGGCCCGAGACGTTGGAGTAGCTGATATTCAGGCAACTGCTGCTCTGAGGGTCCTCCTGGATTTTCTGTACAATGATTTCCACAGCCTTACGGTTCTGTTCTGGTTCTCCGCTGATGGTCACCACCCGCTCCTGCAAGTTGATGCCCTCCGGCTTCTGAGAGAGCTGCACCCAAGCTCCCGACTGCTCCATCACCGCTTTCACTGTGGCACCACCCTTACCAATGATCAGCCCAGCGGTACTATTGGGTACAATCAATTTGGCCTGCAGAGAAATAGAAAGATTGTGGTAGCAAAAGCAGGAAATATGAGGAAGATTGCACAGCATTAATGGTAAACAGATAAGAGGAGTTTCTCTAACTGAGTTGGAGTACTACACCAGCCCTCACTCTACTCAGCAGTTTGTTAATCCCTGGGGTTTAGGCTGCAGCTGCCACACTGCCACATGGTTCTGTCTAGCTATGGAAGACTGCAGGTAAAAATAACCCCATACACTCACATTTTCCTGACCCTACCACACTGTAGGTCACAGACCACAGAACAAGTAGGATAGGTAACAACCAAAGTGTTCAGGAGCTGCTTCACACCTTAATACTCCTATTTGTTAGAGATATTAAGCATTGAAACCCTTGGAAAAGGACAGCTGCTTTAAAAACTTCATTTCTGTTCCCGAAATTATAGACAACTACTGGATTGGAGATACCAGATTAGTTCGCAACTGTTTGTTTCTTTTGAAGGATCTAGTTGCTAACTCAACAGACTCTTACCTGTTTAACGCGGTCAGGGTTAACCGTCGTCTGTGGTTGCAATATGCTGACAGGTTCTGGTTTCTGGGCACTCTGGGGCATCTCGCGGACTTTCTCCGCAATGAAGTTGTGGACACTATTGAGGGCTTCGACAGTACCCTGTATCAGACAGACTCTTTCAGTTGTTCCTGTGATAAAAGAGGCAGAAGAGGACAAACATGATCAATGGGCAACAATTACAGTCCTCTTGAGTGGATACTTGGCGAACAGATTTGAGGGATTTGCTTGTGGCAAAACTAAGATCTACATTAATAATAAGAAGTCTTTGATACAATGAATGGTTCTCTACATTAAATGGAGCTGTTCTTCACTCTCTCCATTTACACAATCCACTGAGAAACAGCTGAAAGAGTGAACACTGCTTAGTTAGCAAGCCACAGGGGGGAGAAGGATTCCTCTTCAATGATGTAACACTTACAGTGCTGTAATCCTGAGCCTGTCCTTGCCTTGCAGCGTTAATAGACTAAACACACATTTGTTCTTCCTCCAGGCTTCTTTCTACGCCCACATTGACGACCCAACTGGCATTCTGTTGCCATGGTAAAGGGACCAAGCCTTGGAAACAGGTGATGCAACACTAAGTCTTTTATACTGGCTTGCACAATTTTTACAACACTCTCCTTTTTATGTATCCATCTTGCACTTGCTCTTGCTCATTTGTCTGTCCTTTTGGAAGAATGGAGGACGTCTACAGATTTTCTTTGTGTGTGTGTGTGTGTGTGTGTGTGCGTGTGTGTCAGCTTGACATATGTCTGTGTGCAACCAGAGAGAAAAGTTTGGATTCCTACTCTGAGTATAATATGCAAAAAGACCACCTGATGAGATGATATTTAACATGCCTGCTGTACAAGTCTGCATCTATCATCTACCAATTTACATGCACTCAGGACAGCCTAAAATGAATAGAGAGAAAATGCATTTGTCAGATTTAATTTGTGTTATGCTACAGAAATGTTGAATAATGGATGTGGACAGACTGTTGGTCAGTTTAAGCATCACAAGAACTGAGAAGAAATTCTCTGTTCAAAATTGGAAACAACACAAGGCGTATTTGAGTTTCTCTCCTTGTTCTGTTCTAGATGACAAGAAGAACATTATATTTCTTAAAATAATCCTTCCTGTAGGATTTGTGGAGAGTCTTTTCTATTTCTTTCTCTCACATAGTGAGAGTAGACTTGATTTTCAATATGCCAGCTCACTGGGAGCTTAGGACTCCTTACCAAAGAAACATTTATTACAGGGGAAATTAATAGCCAATTTAAACAAAACATCCTCAGCAACACCAATGAATACGTTGTGTACAATAAGTATCTGACAAACAGTTACCTTGGAGAAATCAATATGCATGACTGAACATATCCAACTTGTGGAAGTTTTCAAATTTTTCTAACTTCTTGTGGCAGAGCCGCAGTGATATTGTATGGTGGAACATACATACAGCCTGTATATTCCACCATACAGGTTGTAATATAAGCAGAAAATGGAGATCTGTTTTCCGTCGCGTTAGCAAAAATAGACACATACTGTATAAAAACTGTGAGGTTAAATCAGACTGAACTTTTCTTGTTTTAGCTTTGTAAGAGTCACCAGACTTATTTCTGTTTCTAAAGGCCTGAATGTTGAGAGAGAGGATGACACAAAATATATTTCTGGGAAACTAATTCCCTACAGGAAGGATTATAAAATATATATTATATATTTTCTTAGCTTCTGGAAGAATTTGGGTAAAATATTTTGAATTTCACTCCATAAGCTTTTCACAACAGTTTGCGGGAATATTGGCCCATTCCTCCAGGCAGAAGTTGTGCAAATAGTTAAGTTTGTAGGTTACATTCCTGGCACACACATTTTTTCAACTCTTCTCCACAAATTTTCTGTGGGAATGAGATCAGGACTTTTGCACAACCACTCCTAAAAATTGACTTTGATGTCTTTGAAACTAATTTTCTGTTTTGCTTAAGGTTGTTGGATATTTGCAAGACTCATATATGCTCAAGCTTGACTTGATGGCTTAAGATGGTGCTTCATTATTCCCATCCATGATGTCCTTTCATCATGGAGTCATGTGTTTTATGAATACATCAGTGCTTTTTGCAGTAAAATACAAGTAACATAATGATGCCGTCCTCATACTTCATACTATTCTTAGGTTTGCTTGGTCAAACATTTCAAAACTTTGTTCTTAAATACATTTGCAAAATGTAATCTGATGTTTTACATAGCTTTTGAAGCAATATCTTCCTGTTCCCCCATATCAATGCAGGACTCATAATGACTCTCTTATCAGCGTCAACCAGCATCTTTGCATTTGTTTTGGGGTTGATATTCAAATATTGCACTAAAACATACTTATACTTGGGACACAGAACCCATCTCCTTCCTAAACAGTTTGACAGTTCCATGATTTTTCCGCTGTACTTCTGTATAATACAGGTGGATACGGCAACTTCAGGCGAGTAAATACCTGGATATAACTGAAGCGTAGCTTCTATATCCAGAAGCAAACACAAGCGAGTTAAAATAAATTCAGAATACTTACTGACTGCCACAATGTTTTTTTGTTTGTGTTCTAGCGTTTTTTTTTTTTTAGCTTTATGAAACAAGCTGACTTGCACACTTTGATATATCTCTGCCTTTCTAATACTACAAGTAAAAATTGGGGACTTTCAATTTCATCCTCTAAATTGAAACACATGACGCTCTTTAAATCTGGCCTTTTCTTTAACATCAACCTGTTAAACATGGTAAGGGTTCTAGGTTTTAAAGTGCTAAAGGAAAGTGTGGATGTTATACTTTCTGAAAATGAGTTGAGTTTGATCCATTGTCTGTAGGCACTCATCCTTGTAGGGTTGAGCAGGATGTGTCTATACTCATTGGTGGTTGGGTGAGAGGTACACCCTTGAAAGGTGACCAGTCCATCACAAAGAAAGAGATACACAGAACTATGCTTGTACTCTCATATCTAAGGGCAGTTTACACAGACCAATTAACCTGGCATGTTTTTGGACAATGGGACGAAGCCAGGAAAGAACTCACGAAAGCACAAGAGCACGCAAACTCCATGTAGAAAGACCCAGGGCTAGGATTTGAACTTAGAACCTACGGTACTTGCTGCAAGGCACCACTGCTAATAACTGTTCCACCATACAGGCTGTTTATATTAAAACATTACTACAGAAAATGGTAAAACAAGATATATTCTTGTTTAAGAATCCATTTTACAGCCTCCATTATTGTAGGTAAAAACAAAATGCACAAAGTCGGCCTCTCTCCATGCTGCCTTAGATGCAGAAGAATATGAATTGGGTCATCTTCAGCTAAGCAGAACACACTTAGAAGATGCATAGCCTTGAGTAATACTGCTTATTGAATTTTCCTCGGTTTTCCAACACTAAATGCTGAGTGAGGAAGTTGCTTTGCTTGGAACAGTAATTTTGAGTTACACATCTACGCAACCCAAAGGCTTTCAAAGACTGACATTGCATCTTCCCGGACAGCAAAGATGTTTAAATGCTGAAGCAGAGGCCTCTTGCTGTTGATGAGACAAAGAGGACATGAAACTCTCTGGATCTCACAATAATCTCTGTCCGCTTTTTCACTTCCTGAAATGTTTGCATCAGCTTTTGCCTTGCTTTTGTCTGAAAGAGTGAGGAGTTTTGTGGTGATAGGTGTGCGCGCATCGAGTCCCGCTCAGTTTGCTCGTTCTAGTGCTGTCATGAGGGGAGAAAAAAAAAAATGTGTCAGGGCCCCGGAGAGCACACATCTCTAGCTCCAGCTTTCCTCACAAGACCGGAGCCTCTCACGTTCTCCATCTTGATAACAAAGTGCAAAAGTTCCAGCACTTCTCAGGCAGCTAGCAGACAGTTTCCGAGATGAAAATCTAGCACAGAATGAGCTTTGCTTGATTTATTAGGACTGTTCACACTGCTACACATAGAATACCCCCATAATTACTGTCAACGCATCAGCAGCTTTCCGATGATATTATCCCCGCTACAAACTGAGCTGAAACATTTTTATTGCAAATGTCAAAGCTGAATATATTTATCATGTCACATTGTTGCCATACGGGATGTCTGTGAAATGTAAGCAGTCACTTCAAAACGTGAGGCCTTATTGTAATCTTCCATTTTCACAAAGCTAACCAGAAACAGTTGTGGATTACATCACATCCCAGCCAGAGGTTCGCACAATCCGTGTGACCTTGTATGAAAATCAACCATATAATAGCATGCTCATAGTGAACATTTGCTGTCATGTGGTCTAGTAAAATAGGTCTCTAAAGCACAGAGGGATTTGCTTTATGTCAAACGTTTTCCTCCATAAATGGTAAGGAAATTGTCAAAGTTCCACTTTGGAGGACTTTGATCCTCCAGGACAGATAATAATAATGTCTGGTTAAGAAGTGCAAAAAACCAGCCTCCTGTTCTGCGCTTTGCTTCTTACAGGCACAACAAACTTCAGAAAATGGCACCACACCACAGAGGTGTAAGACTCCAACAACAAAGCCAAAGACATAATAAAATAACTTTATTAGTGATTAGCGCTATTAGGGCTGCTAGCATCACTAGTAGCAGCAGTCTCTCCTCTCCAGGTCTTGAATTTTTCCTTTCAAGACCTTTTTGTCTTATAAACACACCATTTCCAGATCCTGTATATTTCATGATAGACAGAGGAAAGCGCAAAAGCAACTTTCTGTAATAAAGATAAGCTTCTGGTTGTCTGGTGAAGCTCCATGTAGCTCATCTGTCACTCAGTTATCACTGTGCAAAACCTTCTACCTTCTACATGTTTGGTCTAAGCATAAAGCAATTAAAACATCTCCACAGCAAGCTATGCAGTGCAGCAAACTGTTCATTCAGTTATGTAAACTCACTTAAATGAAGCTGTTCTTCCTACCAACCCTTGTCGGTAGCTGCTCTTTCAGACTGCTACAACAGAGAGCCAGACTTTGACGGCTTATCATCCCTTCGCCATTTTATATCTTTGTAGTTTTGGTCATTTTGTACCTGACTTTTTCAGGTACAGAAGACAGCTGTCTTCCACATGATGTCAAGTCATCAATTCGTTCCAGTTCTTGGAGATTCCATTGAATTTGCAAAAGATGAGTTAGCCTGGAGGAGATCCAAGAAAGGCTGAAAATTTTAGAGCAGAGCTGCTTTCTTTTATGATGTGAAACATGGAGGGAGTTCTGTCAGCCTTCTGGAAAACTCAGAGGTAAGGTAGGAATGTAGGTTCCATTGGGAATACCCATAGAGACTGACGTTAGTGACAGTAGAATATGCCCACTGTGCTAATTGCTTATACAACATGCTTACATTTAAAAACTTCAAATCATAATGCCCTAGTTTTAAATGAATTAAACACAACAGTAACTCCTCCCCCCACACACAGTGGGGGGGGGGGAGTTACTGTTGTGTGTGAGCTTTAAACACTGTTGTGTTTGAAGCGCCTTGTATAAATAATCAGTGACCTCTTGTGGCAGGAGGGCTAGTTTAAAAGCATGTTGACTGCTGTTAATGAGTTAAATAGACACCAGCAGGTCAAATTTGGACAAAAACAGGGATCAGAAATCGGCCACAGATCTCTGATGCATCTCTACTGCAAGAATACTACCGTTTTTGTTTTTGCCTGAACTACTTCTGAATGCTATGTGAGTTAATGTTTCTGACTTGGAACACAGAACAAGAGCTTTTCAGAAATGTTCTGTTATAACGTCTTCAGGTCGAAGCTGAATAATTTCCCAGAGGATTACAGCTGCCTCTGCTTAAGCTTGTCACAATCATATCATTTTTAGTAGACAATTAATAGTCGTGCAAATTATTGCAATTAAAGATTCAATTATCTTTCTTGGAAGTCACTGTTATAGTAAAAGCCAACTAATAATTTATTGATTTACCTCACACTTATGGGAAATAGCTGCACCATTAAAAAAAATTATACTTCTTGCCTTTGAGGCTTTGTAGGGGGAGAAAAAAAAGTTCTACAGGATGGCGTCATTGAAAAGGCTAAATATAGAAGTAGTCAATTTCTGGTTATTTAACCTGCCTGTTGCTATGCAAATACAAGAGTTAATATGTGATATTAATATTCTGTCAATTATTATTTCAGAAACATTGGTGTAGGGTTGCTGCAATCAGCAGACCTTTACAAATATCAAGAACTAAAGAAATACCAGTGGTTGTTGCCGTGCTATGTACAGCATCAGGCTCATACGCCAGGTCAGCAGACAGTTAATAGTAAGATCTTCAACAAGATGTTAGCATATATCAGATGAACAATAGAACGATGCAACAACATAACTGTTTCAGATCAAAGTTGAGCAGTGATTCACCAGAGAGGCCCAGACAAATGTGGGGAAGTAAAAGCTCGAGTTTCAGTCTGTTGACAATCCCACCCATGATGTCATCTTCGAAGGGATACTGCCCTGAAGTCAGCATCGAGACATGAAGCGTTTGGAAAAGCCCTTGTATCTGTGCTTGCTGACATTTCTAAATAGCTTTTCTTTTACTCTGTTTTCTTTCACAGAACTTCACTGTTTAATTTAGTGTTTTTATGACATTCCAACAGTGTTATGCTGCAAACAGTGTGTGCATGTATTTGGCTGGTGGCAAGCTGCAGAAGGCAAAAGGCCGAAGTTTTGTTTCTAAGTTTAAGTCCAAACGGAGAACTCCCACCTTTTTGCAGCTACTTAAATATGCGCATGTGTGTTAGTAGGTGTGTGTAGGCGCCTGCATGAGCAAAACGCAAAGTGCAAGTGGGTGAATGCGTAGTGTGTCATGTTTATCATATCTCTAGCAACTCAACAATGCACCAGAGAACATGAGCTCAAGCCAGAGAATGAGAAGAAATCAAAATCAGCAGTTAGCTGCAGAGAGAAACCATGTAGAAAAAAGACAAAAAAGGAAAACAATAAAAAATGAAGCATGACATCATCGCACTTGGCCCAAACTCTCCTAACTACCAGGAACCAAATCTAAGCACAACAATGATCGGCAAGGAGGAAAGAGGAAACTTGGCGTGTGTTCGAGCAGTTTGAATACAGCTGGGAGAGGCTATTTCTGGGCCTGCCCCTTGTCCCCTTACTCTCCTGCAATCATGCATCATCCACTCCCTTCACTCTGTCCACTCATCCATCTCAGCAACTGCAGGACCCAGTTGTACACTTCCCCATTATGACATTCAATTCAGGTTTGATTTCTTCTGCCAGGCGGCTGGGCGATGTAAGGAGGGTGGGAAGCTAACTGTGAGCCGTCACAGAGAGATGTCAGGACAAAATGGCTGCATTGCTTACTGACCCTTGATTGGTTTGGTCTGCTGTCATGAGTGTGATTTGTCTGCGGTATGAACTCGGTGGAACATTGTTATAATGTTTTGTTATTAACTCAAACATATTTTAAGAAAAAAACATATATATCAACAAAATAAGCAACATTTTCAATTCAAAAATTCTTTTTTGTTGCTCAGTTATTGAGTTAATACTTATGTGAGCTCCACAACAAAGATATTAAATGTTCTTAATCTGTTATTTAGGTTATTCAACTATCAGATTGGTGGAAAGTGCTATTCAATCAGGGTTTTCTGGAATCTCTGCTCATTCATTGACAAATTCTTTGAAAAAACCCTTATTTAAAAACGTGGACGCTGACATTAGCATTGGGGACGTCTGTGCTGCTGCAACACGTTTAGCATCGAGATACTATTTTGGGCTTGAAGAGCTTTGCTGGTGGGCTCACTGGTTTTAGCACAACTTGCACAAAACAATAGTTTTTTCCAGCATCCCATCAGATCGCTACTTCGTTGTGCGTCGCTATTGTTTGCGGATGTCGCTTGTACGTCAGATTAACAGGATGTACCAGAAACGCACAAATAGAAAGGTTCTGGCATGAACTTTTGCATATTAAAACTGAATATGATTAATTTAAAACTAACTAATTAATGAATTGAAATGAATGCATTGAGGTGACGGACTGATAAAGACAGAACTCTCACACTGTCCAATCTGTTAAGATGTATTTTGATGCACTTTTTAAAAAATCAATAAAAAATAAATAAATCGGATAATGGTGAAGGAAATGTGTTTGTGGGATTCTCTTGTATTAGTTAATATTCTGTTGCATTCAAATTCACCTTTAAAAATACCTGAACCATGTATTTTTCTTAAATGTTGCATATTGATGTAAACTGAGTGTTGGTCTCTCTTGTTCTTGGTCACTCTTTGACTGGGCTTTGGCTTTAGCCTCCAAGTAATCTGTATTTATACAAAACAAAGAGAGCTATCGGTTGCGAGTAAGATTCTAACACTTTAACAGAAACTTATTTTAAAAACCCAGAACTATCCCTTTAACAATCCTTTAAACTCTTAAATTTGTATTGCTTTGTCATCACAGACCTTTCAATCTGTCGATACTTGAAACAAAAAGAAGTTTCGGCTGCACCGACTTCCACAAAGCGGGGCTTTACTGTACAAGAGCAGCTGCTTCGTTTTACTTGTGTGGGCCAGAGTAACCACCCAATCAAATTCCTGCCAGCACCCTCTCCCTGAACTCCTCTTCTCACTCATCACAATAATGAGTTGGGGGGGATGGTGGCAAGCAGGTGGTGGTCTATGAACACATTCATGGTTTAAAGTGAGAAATAAAGATACATATGACTCGTTTTATGTGTTCGGTATCTGCAGAGCTTTCCCTCAAACACAGCTATCCTCCCATGCGCGCAGCGCCCTTCATCATGGCTAGCAGAAACAGGGTGGAAGATAAATTTTTAGAAAAATATTTGCAAGCACATGCCCTTCCTGTCCTCCCCTCAGTAATTCCTTGCTGCAGTTCAGTGGAAGAGATAACACACATTTCTGAAAGAACAGGCCAGATCTAAATTATGTTCTATGTTTTTTCTTAATCCAACATGTACTGTTATATTCTTTCCCTGCAAATGTTACTACGCAGTGGGGATGGGCCAATGTATATCATTTTCTATTGTTCCGACAGTAAAAAGTCATTTTAGAGAAATGAAAGAGAAAGTGTCACAGCTAAAATCATGATACTGTACACTGCCAGTCAGCTCTCTGAAAGGATGCAGCTACAGTTTTCCCTTGCTTCCAATACAGACAAATTACTTTGTTTGTGCATTATTATGGACACAAATAGTGGAAATTAAGTGAGTCGTGTTCAGTAAATTAGATTCAACATTCTGATGAGACCGATTTGTCAGATTAAAAGTACCTCTTGAAAATAATATCCTTCAAACAGGCATTAAACATACTTTTTATTAAGTCCACATTTCTATTAAAAATGTTTTTATTTAAAGGTCCAGTGTAATATAAACTCTTGTTTATTATTAGCTGTAAGTAAAAAATTATTATTACAAACAAAAATAAGGGCTGTCAAACATCCATCTGGGTGTAATTAATCTATGTGTTTCACTGAGTAATAAAGCTCCTAAAATAAATAGACTTTTCAAAAATATTCTAATGTATTGAACAGGTCTGCCTCTATCACAACAACATATTTACTAAGGTTCCAGAATGTTTATTAAATTTAAAGCATAGTCTTATTTTTAATGTAATAATCAATGTGCTATTTGTTTTTAATGGGAATAATTGCTGCTTTTCTGCTTTATATCATATGATAAGAATCTCACATCAGCCCATTCCTACTATAGAGGCTCAGTGCAGTCATTTATAACTCAGATTGCATTCTGGGAAACAGTGTTTTTCTGCCTTTGTGACCCAAAAGCAGTAGCAAATTCAAAATATGAAAACATCTGGATTATCACCTGAATAAATAGTTCATTTTTGAGCATGCTAACAAATTACAACTGTTTATTTCTTAGTTTAAGCACCAATCTTGCTTTCTAAATGTACCTATAGTTTATAAAATGTCTACAACAATATAAGGATTATTTGCTTGCATTGGTTCTACGGAGAACATCTGGACCTAATAAGCAGAGAGACGTGTAGCACCTGTTATTTGCAGCCGGCTTGCAAACCTCCTCTGAAGCATGAAGGACAAAGCGGCAGGCTCCTCTATGAATCAAGCGTTTGGTGTTTGGACGGTAAGATGTATCGGCGCTGACCTCCACACTGACAGGGGTCACTGAGCTGCATGTGCAACGTTCTCCTATTGCCATATTTGAGTGATACTCTTTGGTAAAATAAATGCGTACACCTCTGCATATCCAAACGGGGACTATTATTTTAGGGGAGAAGTGCACAACGGCAGCCAGGTCTAGACTTTTGTGGGGATTATCAGGCAGCTTTTGAAATAAAATTTGCAACCTTTCTGTGAAATTATTAAGGTTGATTATATAAAATAAATTTCTTTGAGCTTTAAGTCATGTTATAATGTCATTCTCTAATCAAAAACATACCTGGAGTGTTGCTTTGATTCTTTCATGCATGTTTGAGAAGTCTCTTAATCTCCCACAGCAAAATGCCTGGGTGGACAGAGTGCTGCCTTCAAGATGCAGCTCCTCCTCGGAGTTGCAATTTCTAAGCTTCCAATCTTTTGCCTCACAGAGCATCCCTCCCTGATTCCCCCACTCAGCTCCTTCAGACTAGCCAGCAGCAATTAGTAAACATCTGCTGGAAATGTGCATCTGCTGAGCTCTTTGTATGAGCTACTTCTCAGGGAAATGCTGGTAAAAAAGTTTTTTAAAGGTTCATAGAGGAGCAATGTTGAAAAGGCACCTTGAAGGCGGAGTTTCAGACAGAGCAGGAGTTTTTAAAGAGGCAGAAGCCCAATTTCAAGGCATTAAATTACAAAGTCAAAGGTTTTAAGTCATATTTGTTATATATATAGTTGCTGCTCACTGCCAGTCATCAGGCTGGAGGACAGCTCCTGAACTTCTCCCTTCTTAACAGCAAACACAGTTCTGAGATATTTCTGATTGCAAAATACATAAAAAATCCTGGTGAGGTAGAAGACACATGTATGAGGCTGCAGACTGCAGGCTGTCTGCCTCACTGAGAAGCCCAATTAATTATCTTGTAACATCAGCTTGTTATAATTCTGTCACTATGGAAAATATTTGTGTGTGTATGTCTAATTTTAGCAGGTCTTAATTACAGCTATCAGCTTCAGTAGTCAGTAGTTATTTAGATGTATCAAAATCTAAATAAATTTATAGAGACCACTGTTATCAGTAATAATCAAATGGTAACGCCACCTAAGGAACAATGGTTTCATTTCTGTTTTAAATAAAAACTATGTTTTACATTTTGTTTTTGTTCGAGTAGAACATGAATGTTTTTGGTTGAGTGTAGCAGTGGGACGTGTTCCCCCTCCCCCACTTGTTGCGGTGAGCTGTCAGCTCCTATCTCCAAAGCTTTACCTCATTTAAAGAAAAATCAGGTTGGCTGATATTTCAACTCCTGACACAACTCCATCTTGTAAAATGTTCTTGAACACATGCTAGCAACAAACATATTCTGTCTGTAAAATATCCAACCACCTGCAGGCTAACGAAGAGGTAGGTAATGTGACTAACTTCCAAACATGTGCAGCCTTCCAGATTCAGTTTATAAAATCAGGGCCCATTACTTGAACTGATGGCAGACCAAGGTTTATGATACTCCAGACAGAGTTTTTTCTGGCTGCATGGAGCATAGAGCAATGCCATGCTGTCCCTCGCCCACCTCTTGCTGCACATTGCCAATAAAGGTATCCACTAGGACTGAAACAATTCCTTGAATGATTCGAGTACTTTGACTATTAAAATTCCTGGAGAAAAATGTATCTGCCTCGAAGCTTCGTTAAATTATGTTTTATTATTTAGCGCACCGTGTTTCGACTGGGACATTATTTGCGTTGCGCAGAGCTCTGACTTCCGCCTCTGAGTTGTTGACGAAAGCTAAGTGTTTTCATAACGTCCAATTTTTAAGTTCGGCATGGGGATTTTATTGATCCAGGATAATGTCCAGGTTTTTGTTGTTTAAGGGGGACCAGTAAGAATCCTTAAAATGACTGGCGCAATGCCTGGAATACGGCAGCTTTTCTCCCCCGGAAGCTGCTGGTTGAAAGCGAATGGCGGGAAGAGCGCTGCAGGAGTATTTATACAGGTGAGCGGATAGACTGAACACGGCGGGCGGCTGAGTAGTTGATGGTTACAGTGTAAGCGTAGCTTTAAGGATGACCCGCACAATACATTTCATATCATCCAGGTCTGAATAAACAGGAGGAGGGAATCATTGTGGCGACACATGGCTGATAGATGAGTTCCTGAGTGTGACGAACGAAGGTGCCGTAAATATCCCGTTTCCCACCTCCCCCCGTTCTTACTTTCGTCCCCTAGTCTACCGGTTCCCAGGCTTACGTTCGTCTTTCCCCTGGTCTATTTCCTGCCCTCCACCTCCACTCTAGGCGACATTTCCTGTATTCTCAAACCCAAAACTTGACAAGTGTGGGGTAAGGTGAGAATTCATCCATTAAACTGACTGAAGATGTGCACATAAACTAAAAGCTGGATCATAGACATTTTGTGAGTCTGCCTCTATTATTAAATTGAATATAATGTCAGACTTTTGTATTGCTTCAGGTTAACATAGAAAGTGAGATATTATGGTTACAGGTTAGTTTTCTAAACTGCAGAAAAGGAACTGTTAGGGATGCTCAAAAATAAAAAACTGGACTGATACTGATATCCAATAGAAACACTGTTGTTATGCCAGATTTACTAATATTTTTATTTTAGAATTTTTTTTTATTGATTACTCGATTAATCGTAAGAATAATCGATAGATTACTTGATTTCTAAGATATTCGTTTACAACAGTCATACCCCATTTTTTCCTGACATAGAAAAATATAAAAAAAAGATGGCAGCTTAAAAATATTTGTAGACATGTACAAAAACATGCACAGTCAGTGTGTGCAAAGTAAAGAATTGCCACCTATCACTATTACTAAAACAATGCTATTTTATATCTGCTGACTGGTTAAACAAATAGATAACTCAGCTAAATAATATTAGCTACGTCAGCTAACAATATTAGCTTGTTATTTTTATTTTACCTCATAAACAGCAGTAAGAAAAAGTGAAATAGTTCTAATATTTATCATGGGGCTGCCTGGTTCAAATTCCAGCCAGCATAGAGTTTCTGGGTTCTCTGCTCTGACCGCTCAAAAACATAAATGTTGTCTGTTATAAAATGTTACTTTTAACATCATACATTAGTGCAAATATAAAAATTCCCTACAAACATTTCTAAATTGGCACCACAAAATCTGTAATTTTAATTGCAAAAAAAACACAATTTTTTTTTTTAATTCACAAACTCCTGGAAGAACAGAGATTTATTGATATTTTAACAATTGAATTGGTTTTAACAATATATTGTGGCACAACCGGTTCTTTAAGAACATCCAGATATTTGATTTGGCTCAAAATAAAAATGACTGACAGCCCTGATCTAAAGTAATCATACTTGGAGAATCTTTTACCATGCAAAGTCCAGATGTCATTTTCGCAACATTAGCCAAAAAATCTGCGTTCCTCCTTTCCAAGTATGGCAATTACATGCAAGCTGTAATTTTTCTGAAGGTTTGAACAACTGGCTCAGCTGAAATAATCACCTCTCTACCTATTCTTCCAGAACAGATTACTAAATGACACCAAAATAGCGTCGGTATATCTGTTATTTCACCTGAGGGCAACATACGCGCATCTCTTCTGTCACCACCATATGGCAACCAAGTCAAACTTTGTCAGATCTTTCAGAATGACAGCTTGCTACATTAAAGCCTGCTATTGTTACTCTATAATGTCTGTTAAAGCTCAGAAGGATTTCGCAACACAGCGGTGGCTGGAAGAAGTTAGAAACATCAATATGTAATGAGAGAGAGAAATGAAGCTCAGCTCCAGACTTTCAATTAGTTTCCTCTCCTTCATTTAGCTCAGAAGCTAGAAAAACGCCCCGGCGCAGCGACGAACTGTCACCAGTGGAAGGAAGGAGAGTGGGATGAAGCGGCCTGTCAGATTCCCCCTGAGCAGCTGATTAGAAGTCAAATTAACCAACCTCTGCTGTGGGTCCGGTAATGTTACCGCAGTAGCTCAGAGAGCCACCATTTTGAAAGCGACACATATTTGCTTCAAGGTTCAATCAGGTCAGATCGCAATTGCAAATTCTTGGAATGACACCAGCACGTTGAGTTGACACCAGATTAGTAGAGAGCAGACGTGCCTTGGAGAAGCAACGCATCCAGATCCGGTTTTATTCTCAGAGATGCTTGAGTTCACAGTGAGGATAAAAAATATTTCTGAGAAGCTAAACGGGGGGAATAAAAAAAAAAAAAACAGAACATTTTTTGCCAAAGCATCTCTTGCCCAGCTGCCTGATGATGTTTATGAGCCGTTCTGATTTGTCAGTCTGATTGAGTGAGTGAGTGTCCCTTCTTACCAGGATAGAAGTCTTTGGATTTGGACAGCTTAATGGTGGCACCCGTCTCTTTCTGCAGTTGTACGATGGTCTGGCCACCCTTGCCAATTATAGAGCCGGCTGCATAGCTGGGGATCAGCACCTTCAGGAAGTACTCACCCTCCTCTGGGGGAAAGACATACAAAGTGGGAAAAAGGCCACATCATGTACAGCAGCACTACACATCATATACACTGTGTATATATATATATATATATATGAATGACCTCAAAAAGAAAAATATTAAAGAAATAAATTATAAAAACATAATAGCATTAATATGTGTTTAAGATAGATCAAAGAGAAAGGTTGGTAATGTATTTTTGCTAATATATTTCTGAAGAGGAAACATTTTCAGGTATTTTGGGTAGGAATATTTGTAGCTTTCACAGTCTATTAGCAATTGGAGGCATGTTCTGTGTCCTGGCCCAGATTTTCATGTAGAGTAAATGATGACCTCCTTTCCGGTTTGCAGAGGTCTAATTTTAACCATTTTCAAGGAGTTTTAGCAACACTCTGAATAAATACCCGTCAATGCTCGGTGTCAAGTAATCCTGCTTCATGCTGGAACCAAATGCCAAAAATCAAAACAAGTCAGAACATAAGGGGAAAAAAAAAGAACCAGAGACGCAGACTATCAGGAAAAAACACAATCACATCCAACTCTTCATCCAAGCAGCTCATGAATAGCCACAAAGAATTATCCGTTGTAATTAACCGACGTGTGGAGAACATATGGGAAGCAATCCTGCAGATTTGTTCAAAGGGTATAGAGCCAAAATGGTTTAAATCTCCTCCATTTTGGAGGGGCTTTTGTGGTTTAAAGTGGCTTTTAGTAGTCACTGATTGACAGAGTGTCACTGTGCAGCAGAATGCGTTTCTCCTCTTAGCTTGGTAGAGCTACGTTTTCTGCAGTTCTACTTAGAAATCAGTCAAAACCAAGAAAGTCCTCATGCCACCAAGTGCAAACTGCGACGGAGCAATCAGCCACATTTGGTGCTTGTGCCTGTGCGTTATTGATTGACCTGACAACGTTATGATGCCACGGTGAACATTTGACACAGGTGCAAACTTGAACTTAAGCACGGACACAAACAATCTTCTCTGCATGCTGATATGGATGCAATGACGTCATGTTCGATCCCTCTCAACTGCCAATAGGGGTGACGTCAGTAGAGCGGGGCAGGGATGTTACGAAGCGCCGTAAAACCTTTCTGGCCACGGTTCTTCTACCTTTCTCTAAAGTGTGCTGTCAGACTGCCAGCTGTCGCAGCCTGTCACCATGTTTTGTACTTTGTTGAGGACATGGAACGCGGGGATGTGACCTGCGTGCTGAAGACACGGAGGACGGGGCGGTGGGGAGGGGGGCTGCAGGTGGACTGAGACCAACCTGTTGCCTCGATAATACACTCATTAGATTGAGATGTGAATGAACATGGCACTGTGACATAGGGGAATTTCACAGCCCACATGGTAGCTCTTCCGCTTGTTGCATTAATATGCCCCTCATGTTCCATTCAGACGTAGGCTCAGTTTGCTCAACATCACTCGTAACCAATTGCTCTGACAAACATCCACATATTTGGTGCCATTATTAGTGGCAGAATTTTTAGTTTGGATCTATTAAAACTCACTAACACATTTGACAATTAAAAAAAAACACCACATTTTCGGAATATTTCAAGTGAGGATAAAAGCTGACGTATCTTTTAAGTAGAAAAAGAAAACCGGATGTGTTCTATCAGATTCAATGCTTTTTATTCTCCGTCTCATTTCTGGATATCTGAATCTTGTGCAGGGTTGCAGTCAGCTCTCTGCTTTTCCCTTAACGTGAAACACAAAATGACCTTGATGGAAAAAATAAAATAACGCCGTCGCCAAAAACCTCCTGAGCCCCTAAACTATCTACCGCCTGATAATCGACAGCGTGCCAGTAGGAAAGCATTTCACAGAATGATTTCTTTTTACTGGATCCTAATATTCTGAGACCTGTTGTTGCCAGACGAGCCCAAACCCACTGCGTAACTTTCTGCTCATCTTCAGCCGGGAGTGAACCCAGCAGGGGAGAAAGCCGCTAAGATTCCCCTCTTGTCACCCTCACAGCCACGTTTGGTGTCATTAGTCAATAATTAATTCCATCCCAGTGTCTGAGATCACAGTAACAGGTTTTAATGGCGTCATGTGGTAGAGTAAACATGGCAATCTGTCGCCAGGGAACGGGAGCAGTGGGGCACATTGGGAGGTTGAGCCAGTGGGGTGTTAGTTCAAACCTTTGCCTCCAGTACTGGAAGGATGGCTTGGAGGAGAGACATGGTCTCTGAGCCAAATGCGTTTAGTTAAGTCACTTAAGGGGGGTGGGTCAGAAGGAAATGCCTTGTGACCGTCCTCCCCTCCTTCTCACAACCCTTCCAAGTACCCTTTCTGCATTTCAATGGACCAACCTGCTCCTGATGGGGGAGCAAGGACGATGGAACAAAAATGAGCCGCAACGAACAAATCCGCCTTAAGATGTATGAAAGTACTCATGGTGCAGCGTGATGGATAAATTCAACAAGTCAGACAATCAGAGTTTGAAGCTTACCCATTCTGAGATCTGCTGCTTCTCAAGTCCTCTGTCAGATCGCCATCAATGCCGGGGCGCAATCTCTAAAGGGGCTCCTGACATTAGCCTAGGCATAGGTGCAACGATAGTGTTGAGGAATGCGGCCAGTCGACCTTTTTTTTCACCGAGGTCTTATTCATCAGTGGGGTGCAGAAAAAGAGATTTCACCGCAGCATCCGAGCCATGCCTGCAGCTGGCCCGAGCCTCAATTGTCTGAGAAAATGCTAATGCAGGCTCTGAGTGTTTTCAGTGAAAGACGGCACGCATTGTTCAAGCCTGCATCGGTTTGAAGGGGGGGGGGTCTTCCCTGCCGCATCACCCTTTTCACTGCTCTCATCCATATTCATCGAGTGGCCTGTCCGTCTGCAGCAGCACGCAGGACTGGCAGCCGGCGCAGCCAATGGCCGGCCTCCTCTCCTCAGGACGTCACGTTCCCACCCCCCCAGACGCCGGTCCCCAAAAAATTGAATTTTCTCCTCTACTCCGCCTCTTTTGACGCAGCACTATAAAGTACGGCAGTCCATTCACTCACTCTTTTCAGAGAAAAGTGACAAAGGTGAAGTGGCTGAAAGAGCGGATGGCAGCGCCGGACGAGGAGCTTCGCACAATGACCTTCAGTAGAGGCAAGAGAGGTGCATGGAGAACATAGCCAAACGATGGAGGAGGAGTGATCGGAGACGGCGCGCTTTACGCCACCCACCCTCCTTTCCTCTTTTCCCCCACCCCCAATCCCTGAGACGGCCATGTTTGAGAGGGCGGAGGGGCTCATCAACCATTGCAAATGGCAGTGCCGCAGAATGGTGGAGGGGGGTGATGAAGCCAATCACTACGCCTATAAATCTTACACTGAGAGGTATCTTAAGTGACCGAATGAGTGTTGAAAACTGCAGTGTGCTTGTGTGCAAGTACCTGTTAGTGGACACGGGAGTCCAGCTTCATTTAACAGCGCATTTCAGGAAACCTGCACACAATGAACTCTCTCCCTCCTGGATGTTGATCAATGTGATCAAACTCTAAAATTTTTCCTTTATTATTTATTTATTTATTGCTGATGAAACAAGCCACTTCCAGAAGATTCTAGCAGAGAGATGCTCCACTATATAGCCTCAGCTTCCCTGTAGACTCCACTTTCTCTCAGGGTCTATCTGGCTCCTCTTTTCTCTCCGTCTCCTCATTACTTTCGCTTCCTCCTATTCTCTGTTTCGCTGCCACCTGGCAAATTCACAGTCCGCTCACGTCACATCGCTCTGCAAGGGCACCTGTGTCCTTCCCTCAAAAAAAAAAAAAAAAAAAAAAAAATTAAATAAATAAATAAACAAATAAAAACACAGTTCACATTCCTGTGCCAGCCTTTCCATTAGCAACATAACAAGATCATAGAACCCCCCCAGCAAACAACCTTTCGGTAGGCGTGTGCTTGCCAACAAAGTGAGCTCACAGTATGGACAATTTAGAAAGAAAAAGAGTGAATGAAAGATTGTTCATTTTGAGGAGAGAAGGGCGTAGCTGATAAAAGAGTAGTCATTTCCCTCATTCACTGTCCACGGCTCCTAATGCACAGCGAGGGGGGGCTCTTGGCTTTGAAAGAGCCAAGGCTTTCTTCTCTTTGTTGTAACTGCCACTCATGTTAATGATCAGTTGGGTTGGAATAACGTGATCAATATCAGACGTAGTCTTGGGGCTGGTGATTACAGGGGTGGCTGAGGATTAGCAGGCTGTCTAACACTGTTGTCAGACAGACTGCAGAAGAGACAATACAAAGATCACTGGATGGAAATGATTTGCTTTTCTGCATTTGTTTTAATTTTTCTCCTCAATATCAAATTCCAGTAAATAATTACGCATTTCAGAAAGGCCTTGAGGCTATTCTGCATACCTCCTTGCTGTACTGTTATCCTTAGTCTATACGCAAATCATAAATTTAGGCAACCACCTGAAACAAGAATTAGCTTAGATGTTAAAAGAGAGCAGGATAAAGTTTAATCAATTTCTGGCACTTGAGCACCAGAAATACATTTTCTGATCAATATATAGCAAGTTGAAGTAAAATGAATGCTCATCAATGTCAATTTAAATAGTTTTTAGAAATTTGAATCTATTCCTAATTTATATTCCAACTAATGTCCACCCATCGTCCTAACTGGCTTTTCAGAGGGGCTGCAGCAGACAGTGGGCACAGGGGTGGGGAGAGCTGGCTCTAGACAGTTTCAGGCTGTCACAGCGCAATGCAGGGACATACAAGACAACCGTTCACACGTAGGGGCAATTTAGACTCACTAATCTAACACAATATTTTGGATAACAAAAGGAAACTGGAGTACCTGGGAAAAATGTATACAAGCACCAAATTTTTTCTGTAGGTTGAATATCAAATTACAGTTTTTCCCCAGTTTTAGTGTCAGCTACAGCTGTGATTTATTGCTATTCTGATTTTGACACATCAAGTAATGCACGTTCTGTATAGGCATGGCAGTGGCACAGGGGTGAAACGTGCAACCCATGTACGAAGGCCTCAGAACGACACATTCGTCATGGGTTTGAGTCCAGGCCCGCTGACATTTGCCCCATGTATTCCCCTCTCTCACAGTCCACTTTCCTGTCTACTACCTCTCAAACAGAGGCCACTAGAGCCAAAAAATACTTCAAAATAATTAATATGATACAAATATAACAATCTGATAGCTGGCTGACTAGTCAGGTAGCCATCCAGTAACTGACATGATGCTCCATAATGACTGTCTGTGATTTATGTGACTGAAAACATGTTTAAACACCCACATGCATCTTTCTTTTAAATGAGCAAGTCTAGTCTTTTCCTTCTGCCAGCTGACAGTGCGCAGCAATAGCTGGGGAGGTGGCAACAGTCAGAGAAATCTTGAAACTTCCTATAGCAAACATTAAATAGTAGGAATGGTAAGGTGGAAGTTTTTTTTTGTTTAGTTTTTCTTATAATACCTATTAGGCACTAGTGTCCTTTATTTAACAATAATTGGACAAAACACAGGAAGAAGAGAAAGGGGAACCCAGGACAACCGTGTCGAGGACTACAGCCTCTGGTCTACTGACTGAGCCACCCAGCGTCACAACAGTAGTTTTGAAACAGTAGCTTCATAAAATATTGATATGTGGGTAACTAAGCCATTCCTCTTCCCCTACATAACTTCAAAGACACACAGAGCGGAGCCGGTGATGCTAAGCTGGTAAGAGATGTCAATAACTAGAGTTGTCTGGTGTTTTGACTCAGAACATCTCTGATATACGTAAATAAAAATGGATGGTCTTCTGACAGACTAGCGAACCTTCCAGAGTGTACCTGTTGTCCCTCAGCGTCCCCTGGGACAGGTGCCAGCCTCCTTGACTCATCCTGTATTACTTAAGATATAAAAATCCTGTTCTTGACGCTACTCTTTCCCTGGAGTCACTACATCACAATTATCCAGCATCAGGTTGTGAAATTATGGAAGTGGCAGCACTAAAAAGCCAATAACATATGTGCGAATTGAAACGTTCGTCAAGCTCCTTCAACACTCTCATCAGCCAGTAATTGAATGAGAAAATCCGAGCTGGGTGTTGGTGCTTACAGGTAAACGGTGAAAAACTCCCTCTAAGAAGCAGGAATGCCACATTAGTTCTTCTTCTGCAGCTGTTTTCGAGGTGTTAATGGATGACATATGGCGTTTGGAAATGTTCTAAAACACTGCCTGGTGCCGTCAGAGCTCCCTTTGTGCCTTGCTGAAATTTCATTTCTGTGGAGCAGTGAAGTGCAGAAAGGATGCGCTCACGCTGTCAGAAAATGTGATATAATACTGCTGTCACCGAATGAGGTGCTGCTGGTGCACAAAGGGAGAAATCTTAGTAACATATGGTGAAAAAAAAAAAAAAAAAAAACAGTGTTTCTCTGCAGACATCTAATTAACCTTAAGTTGTTGAGTAAGTGTTCGCTGTGAGCTGCAGAGCATAACAGCCCTACGCTGGAGTAAGACGCACAGTTACTGGAATCAGCCATCATCCTCTGACTGCGGCTCTCTAACGTCTTCCAGAAAAATCAGGTCTCATGCAGTGGTTCTTCGTCACCACTAAACCCAACCATTACCTAACAGTGCAGCAAATAATTCCCCATTTTTAATATCCTATCCTATTTTGTAACACCTCTTCTCTTACATCTTTTTTAACAAGCATTCCAAGATTTCTGATTGGAATTTTACCCTCTAGCCTGATTGGCCTCATCAGCAGACCTATAAATAACCGTGGTTAGATAGAGATCTGCACTACGATCAGCGATGAGTGTTCACCCTGGAGGCTTGTATAAATTTTACTTATTGGTTTTCCTGTTTAGATGAGCTTATGATTTAAGTTGAACATTTTGAGAGTGCCACAGCACAGAGAGCAACTCTGAAACTCACAAAAACAAGGCTCCACCAGACCTCTGCCATTCCTCTTCAATGTTCATAGAAAAACATCCAAAAAAAGCTCATTTGGTGATGGATGAACATAGTTGTTTAGCAATTATATCCTGCACACAGAGCAACAAAGCCACCTATAAGCAGAGATTAATGGTCTGATAACTAGAATCTTCTTTTTTTTGTATAAAAACAACAAAGAATTTAAAATTTAAAATTTAAAATTAAAGGAAAACCCACAAAAATACCTAACGGTAAGAAGCATAAAATCTGAATAAAAAACGTTTCTGAATCAGTATCAACATCGCCAATACTGGTGCTGTATTGGTATCGGATCAATAGCAAAACATGCCTTACGTGCCTCTAATAGTAACATTAAATGGCAGCAATGCTGACAATGCTAATTGCTAAAAAAAATGCTAAAACCAATTCAAAAAGTCAATTCTGTAATCATTTAGTCTTTGTATTGAACTTTTAGTAAAATCCTGCACACAGAGCAACAAAGCCACCTATAAATAATTAATCACAACACAGAGACTTCCTTAGGTTTTTGTATAAAAACAACAAAGAATTTAAAATTTAAAATTTAAAATTAAAGGAAAACCCACAAAAATACCTAACGGTCAGAAGCATAAAATCTGAATAAAAAACGTTTCTGAATCAGTATCAACATCGCCAATACTGGTGCTGTATTGGTATCGGATCAATAGCAAAACATGCCTTACGTGCCTCTAATAGTAACATTAAATGGCTTAACAATAACCTCAAAGACCTATTCATGTTGATTAATCAATTTTATTTTAGTTCTACATTTCATAATGAGAATATGGTTTGGTTTTAGCCACTTCCTTGGAGTTGTGTTTTTATTTGTGTGGAGGACCCCTGTGCAAGAACCGCCTCTTTCTAAGTGCCTGCATTGGCTGTGAACTGTTTTCTCTACAGTTCCAATTATCCCTGCCATAAACACCGTTTGTGTTTCTTGCTTTGAGGGTGAAAAAAACAACAAAAAAAGAAGTTCAACGCAGACTAATGAACAGTCAGCCTCAGCCTGTTCTCTGGGCTTCCATGCACTCTGGCTGCACGCAGACAGTTGATACTGTCAGCCGACCGTTTGTTTGCTTGTTTGTTTTGGGATTCCGACACCAACCTGCGGCTTCATGTGGAGGAGACGCGCCTCAGCCTGTTCTCTGGGCTTCCATGCACTCTGGCTGCACGCAGACAGTTGATACTGTCAGACCGTTTGTTTGCTTGTTTGTTTTGTTTTTTGTTTCTTGGTACGGATTCCGACACCAACCTGCGGCTTCATGTGGAGGAGACGCGGAGGACTAGCTGATTTCGTGTTGCGGCGCTCTTACCTCCGGTGTTGGTGCGCTTGGTACAGCCGGCCTCTTCAGCCGGAGTTTCAAGCGGCCGTTTGCGGGAATCCGGGTTATCCGCCTCCATTTGACTCTGCTGCTGCTGCAGGCTGTGGAGGTTCGGGTTCGTGTATATCCCGTTGTGGTCCATAGCTGCTGCTCCACCACCATCTCCACCACCGGCCATCATCATGTTTCCACCGATAAACTGTTCCCCCTGCCTCTCTCCCTCTCCCCTCTCGCTCTCTTCCTCTCTCTCTCTCTCTGACACAGACGGAACACGCAGCGCTCTCACCACCACATCCCCCCGGCCGCTGCACCGCGGCCCCGGCGCTAGGTCTCTGTGGGGGTTCGGATGTTAAGCAACACCGGGATCAGGGTCTCCTCTCCCCGCCACGCTGCTGCTCCCCTCACGGGCTAAATATAAAAGCCAAGTGAGTTCAAGGCGCCGCTCGCTGATCCCGTATTGTTGCGCCTTCACGTGAAAAAATGCAGAAGCGCGGAGGGGGAAAGAGATCCACTCAGCGAGGAGAAGGGGGGTTCGGGGTGGGTGGGTGGGGGGACAACTGCTTTTAAAACTCTTCTTCACGACACATTTCTCTTGTAAGTCCGGTGTGATGAGCGCAGCTGCTATTATTGTTGCCTTTGTAGTGAGAGAGGGGAGAAAATAGTTTTGGGAGGGGGGGCTCCAGAGATACTACTGAGCCGCTGACCGGCCGAACTATCCACAGAACCAAACTAAGAAGGACCCAGCTCCATTAGCTGCTGTAAATCTGCATTTAACAATACAAACTGATTCTAGTTTTATTTTAATTTTTTTTTTCCCCATCAGCCGTTATAAATTATTTCGGTTTATTTTTTAAGTTTAAAAGGGGAACTCTATGTAAAATTTACTTTTTAAAATAAGTTCTAAAGTTGTTTCCTCATCAAAAATGTACCTGGAGTGTTGCTTTGATTTTTGTGTGCATGTTTGAGAAATCCTTCAATCTCCTTTTGGCAAACCATTCAGCTGTGCAAAATGTTTGGCTGGACTAAGCATGGCGACTCCTCAGAGAGCTTCTGCCTCATAGACCACTCCCTCACTCATCTCCTTCAGACTAGCCAGTAGCAATTAGCAGGCATCTTGCTGGCTGCTCAGTGCAACTCTGGAAAAAAATGCTGCTAAAGTATAGATAGAAGAGCGGGAGAGGCGTTTCAGAAAGAGCTGGGAGTTTTACAGAGCCAGAAGCCCAATTTCAAGGTGTTAAATCACAAATTAAAATGTATATTGAGTTGTATTTGATATATCAAGCATTTTTATAACAACTGAAGAAATTGAAGAAAAAGAAGTCACAGTGCATACACCTTTTTAGTGTTTGTGAAACAGGATTCACTGTCTCCATCTTAGCCAGCTATATTTTAATTTGTTTCATAAAGGATAGTCCATATTAATAATCAACATGAGTACACTGAAACAACCATGAAGATATGCCAGATTTAGCCACCAGCGCATATGTAATCCCCAGTGGCCTACTGTGGGTTTCAATCAGGGCCTTCATAAGAAGTCAACTATACCTGAACAATGCCAGGACAATGCAAAAAAACTATGCATCACACCAAGCAACAGGCATCCAATAACATGCAAATAAATAAAAATACGCCAAGTAAAGCAACAATGCATATATCAAGCAATATATCAATGTATACTTTAACAAAATACACGGGCAATATCACACATAATTGAACAGCCAGCAATTTGGCAAAACTTTTGTTTCCCAGTTAGGCTCAACATCAGTCCAAACTGCTCAAACAGCACATATGAACAATTAAAAAAAAAATTAAGCAAAGTTTGTATGAGAATGTAATAGAAAAGCAACACTCACTCATTACTTGTAAATAGAATCCACAGGTTGTTGAGCTCAGTGCTAGCTGTTAGCCACTCCTAGCGCTCATAGCTAAAATACCTTACAAGCACCTTACTAAGTTCTTACTTGTCCGTGGTAGTGAGTCCAGGTTTGGTGTGGATTTAAAATTTTTAATTATTTCTTTCTTATCCATTAAAGAGCGTCTTGAAAAGGCAATTTTGATAAGTCTGCAACTAGGTCAAACGGAATTGAAGCGGATGCGGCCGCCATTTTGTAAATACCAAGATCACTACAGTGAAGAATACAGGGGAAGCTTCTGCCTTACAGCAGGGACTGTGGGCCGACAGGCCCTGCTGATAATTCTGTCAGTCAACATTATTGTCTGATAATTCTGTCAGTCCTGCCAATTATGGCCTGTTGTGCGGCCTTTTTGACAAATCGGTAGTTGAATTTGCACTGAAGGTCCTGACGCCTCAGCTCGCCAGATGCGTTTAAGTCACTTTTTAAAAGTAGGAAATTAAAGTGAAACCTCCATAATACCAATTAGCAACTGGTTTGTAGAATAAAAAAAATTACAGATAAAATTAAATATGACTAAAACATTTACACTTTTTCATTTCAATTTTCTAGGGCTAGCAGTGAAGGCCCTGCTGGCACTGACAGTCCACCACTGGTAATCCCCAATGGCAATCCTCAATGACAGAATGAAGAAAAACAATCGACACAAACGGACAAACACACAGAACATATAAATCATAGCAGATTATGTGTTCTGAATTATAAGAAAGACATAGCAAGAAATGGTTAATAATAATAATAATAATAATAATGGTTAATACAAATCAGAAATTATAAAAAGGAAGTCCCACCCATAAAAATATTTAACTCCCCACTAGTTTGGTTGTTAATCATAACTCTATAGTTCATCAGATTGTATCTAATTCCATGCACAATACCAATAATTAATTAATGTGTCAGAGTAAAGTTTGGCACAGATAAGAAAATGGTGCGGGGTTGCTTTTCAGGAGTTGGTTTCAGCTCCTTAGTTCCAGTGAAATTAATCCTTAAACCTTCAGCATACCAAGAGATCCCAGACAATAATGTGTTGCAGACTTTGTGGGAGCAGTCTGGGGATGAACGCTTCCTGTTCCAACATCAGTGTCTGACCTTATGCTTTTAGTAAAGAGCGAAACCAAATGAGGACAGAAACACATTGCTTTGGAATCTCATACTAACAGTTAGTTGTTTAATGTTGGTATTTTTCTATCTCCAACAACAATCGGCATTCTCACAGAAAACACAAAAGAAGAGCAGACATCCACAAATCCAAATATGTTATATGTTATTTATTTTCTGTAAAAACCATAAACTTTAACTATCTCAAGATCACATCACTTTATTCAACTTGAACAGTGCTCCCTTGTTTGTTTTTCAGCCTACCTGCAGCTACAGAGACCAACATATTGAAGGTTTGCCTACAGAATACCAATGTGATGTTCGATGATCTAATCAGTCCTAAATGCAGTACACCCCTGAGATAATCCCTTAAACTGCACTTTAATTAGGATGATGCATTCCGGTGCGGTCCACTGGGACTAATGGGTAAATAAATGCTGGATCTTTAACATGTAGACGTCTGATCACCACCTTCCTGGCTCTGAGCTGGAGCACTGCTGTTCTCAGCGTCTGTAGCTTCATCTGGCTCAGGGTTGGCAGTCAGCGCCGATATCCTCTGTGTGAGCCTCTCCAGAACCAAATCAGCAGTGCAGGTGAGGCTGTGCTGAAGAGATGACCCACAACAACAGGTCAGAACCATAACGTAGGAGACAACTGTTTTCAGTCATGCAGCTTTGCTGGGGTTAAATAAGTGAGAGTGAAAACGCTAAGCATAAAGTCTATCAAGGCGATCAATTCAAGGTAGAACAAAAGGACTTCCTTCATCTTTAAGAAATATTCTAATAAGCAACAAGTAGATATGTATTTTAACAGAAATATGGTCAAACAGAAAAATAAATAAATATATATATTTAACTATGCTGCAATTTCTCTTTCCAGACTGTAGAGGTCAGCAATTATCACTTGTGCCACAAGATATTTGACAACCAGCTGGAGCCTGATAGCAGAGAGATGGTGTCCTTGACAACAGTGTGTTACCTGTAGGATGTGCAGTCCTTTCAGAGTAAGGACAGCCAGCTCTCTCAACCCGTCCCCGGTCAAGTCCAGGTAGATGACGGACAGCAAGGGACTCTTGAAGCTCCGCCTCCACTGCAGCTGGAACTCTCCGTCTTGTCCGCTGCCTGCTGGTCTGAATTTGTAACAAAGAAGTTCCTTCAAGATAGAGATGGAGAGCTTTATAATTAGGAGCTCACTGTTCTTATCTGGTGAATACAAGAGATGAGAACATGTCCCGTTTTATCTCGTACTGTTCAGATTAATCAGATATGACTTTGAATTCTTAATGTCAAAATATCATCCAAAACAAAAGAACCCTTTTATCTCACGGCTCAAGTTTTTGACAGGTGTTTTTGCAGTGTAGTGTGATCAGATGTAAATTTGATCATTGTAGGTCTCCAAGGAATTTGCTTGATTTACTTATTCATATTTCTAGTTTAGAGAAAAGTGTACAGGTAGGATCTCTTTACAATGAAATGGTCTCATGTATAAGACAACTACTCTTCAGACTGAGTTACAGCCATGATTTAAGTGTGGCTGTAACTCACGCTTAAATCATGGCGCAAGTTACAGGAACGCAGTGGGCCAAAGGGGGGGTGCGATGTGGCTGGGAGCAGGAAAGGAGGATGCAGAGCTTGCTGAACTTCGAACTAAATACTCTTCAATAATTCATTGTTTCCTACCCTGAAGGTTCTTTTTCTCCCTTTTCAACAGTTCCTTTTTTATCACTGGTGATACAGGGTTTGTTATTAAAGTATCTCACTGTTGTGGTGGGGATGGTGTCTACATAAAAGTTTATATGGTCGGTCACACACTCAGGCCTCTCTATGTGGGGCTGGCACAGAGCAATCCGATCTGTAGCGCAAAAACAACCCCTCAGAGCTTCTTCAGATTCCTGTGACCTTTTCTCATGGTTCTTTTTTACTACATGTCGTCTCTAAAATAATTTGAGAAAACAAATTTGTGATCTGATTTGCAAAGAGTAGGTCTTGCAACAGAGGCGCATGCATCCCTGACATTGTATAAAACAAATCAAACACATTATTTTTGGTATAGTAGCTGAGAAACGATTGAAACACTAATAACGGGAGAGAGTAAGGTATGATTAAAATCACCTGATATCACAAGCACTAATAAGCCACCTCGTTTTGCTACTTCTTTAGATCTTTTTCTTCTTGCATGGTTGGAAAACCAACCTCAGCAACATTGCAATTTGTAATATCGTTCTATAGCCACGTCTCAGTGAAACATCCTCCTGATAGGCTATGTGGATGTTTGTCAGTGTTTGAAGTTAATCCATTTTCATACTGGAGATCTCACATTCCCGATTATGAATTATTAGGAACGTGATATCTCCACTGTCTGCACTGGCTTCATTATTTGAACCTCTTCTGCTTTGTTTCATGGCGTTACACATCACAATTGTCTAAAATAAAAAGTAGTAGGAAAATAAATCTTTCCAGCTACTGAGTATCCAAAATAAAATAATAATACTAAAAAAAATAAACACATATTTTGAAGACTCAATGAATCAACCAGAAAAATGAGAGGAACCTTTTTAAAATGAAAATTACAAGGACTGTACAAGAGCCACTCCAATAAGCTGCCACTATGTGCGGCACTGTTCTCGAATTACATATTGCTGATTAACCGTTGTAGTGTTCAAAATGGTTCTTCATCACTACAGGAACTATAATTCATAAATCAGTCAAGCTGTTTGCCTAAAGACATAAAGTATGAGAGAAAGGAGCTGGCAAAATAATCATGATTCTGCAATGACTGGATTTAATGGCCACCAGAAAATCATCTCTCAGTCATCAGTGGTTCTGACCTGTCCATATGTTCCCAACAGCACCTCCTTCTGCCCATCAAAGTCCAGGTCAATGACCAGAGCACAGAGGACGGCATCCCACTGGTCACTCCCTGAGAGACATGTGGAGCGCGACAAACCACACTCCTGGACGTGTCTGAGAAAACACATACCGAATTGTTTCAGTAAAACTGATGAGCTCAGAAAAATCCCAAACTTCCTGATACAAACCTGTAGACCACTGCCATCTCTATGGTGCTAGTTATCAGAAGGTTGTAGCCACTAAGTTCTTCACCTGGGAGAAAAAATAAAATAAAATAAACAGCAACAACCTTGAGAAACATTGTGGATTTAGCGAGACTAAATCCATACTTCTCTCGCCGCTGGCCTCACTGGACTTGGTTTGGCAGCTGAGTGGAAACAGAAGCACGGTGGAAATTGGGCTGTCAAACTGCACCCGCCATTTCTGCAGGACCTCTTATTGAAACACACAATAAAATACTAATGAGCGACTGAGCGCCCAGCTTCAGGTAAAAGTGTCAGACTTGTAATGCTGCAAAGAAAATTATGGCAAGTGAAGCCAGACTAAATCAAACTGTGAATGCCTTGGAATGACCAACCTAACTGGATAAGTATACACTGAAGTTTATGTGGAGCTGCCTAAAGTTTATATTATATAAGTATGGCTTTTAATAATCTGAGCAAAGAGGACAAATGAAGGATAAAGAAAAATACCTGGAAGATAAACAGTATTTAAAATGTATAACTTTAAAAATAATAATAATAAAGCTATTCACACAGGACCAACTTTCATTTAAACATGCCTTATGTTTTTTGAGCAGCAGCTCAAAAAAATGGTGCTGAAATATGGTTTTGAAGTTCCATTTTAATTAATTATCATTCTTTACCAGTTGCCATAGCTTCAGCTGTAGAAATCAAAACTTAGAACATTGAGCTTTACTTCTACATGGTAATCAAAATAAATTTTCCAATGCAAGGACAGATTACACAGCGAACAGTGTCAGGCATAAATGTAAAAGTGAAAATATTTAATAATAAAACAAAGGATTTAAAAAAAAAACTAACACTTTATTACAAATGAGCAAAGTACATATTTAGGTCTGCCAGGAAAATATTTCTCTCCTTTTGTCATTTCTAGCAGAGAGTCACATAAATGTGAAGAAGAAGAAAAATACAAGAGCACACCATTCATATTGCTGTTTTAGACTTGGGTATGTTTCCACCAGTATATTATTAGTTCTATTTGCTTTGTAAATCAGATAACACACAGACTATAGCAGAGACACAACATGTGGATAGTGGATGTGTCCCTGTGTCTTCACAGCAGTGCTATTTGCAAAGTGCCTAAAGAAGCACATTAAGGAGGAGCCTGTTTTATTGTAGATCCAGATAACAGAGTAATCCTTTGGGGATAGCGTCTTTTTGCGCGCAAGTGATTCAGAGCTATATGTTTCTAATGTGCATTTACGGCTCATTTCTTCTCACCTGGTCCCTTCTGGTTGACCAAAGCCAGTCCAATACAGCCGTTCTGACAGCCATATGCTGAGAGCCGCTTTCCACCAGCTACACTCGCCATATCCAACCACAACACACTGCACAGAGGGAGAGAGCAGAAAAAAAATAGTGAACACAAACACTCAAAGAGGTGCATGTAGAAATCACCCGGTGACTGGAATCAGCTTGCTTTTAGCTCAGTTGTTAAGGCTGCAAAATAGTGAGAGAGTGCAAGACTTTCAGGAAAAAACAGGAAGGCAGTACCATCAATATGATCTGATTTATCATTCTGAACATTCACAGCTTTTATGGAAACCTGATTTACTGTACGAATCTCAATTTTCCATTCAAAACTAAAGATGAATATTTAGTTAGCATTGCTAATCATGCTAACTTCTAAAATAAGATGCTGAAGAAATATTAAAATATGTCAACTCTGTAATCATGCTGTCTTTTTTTTTAAACAGTAAAACTATTTTCTCTACCAACTGCCTTTTCACATATAAGAAGTACCTCCCAATATAAATAATCAGTGACATCTAATGAGGGAGGCTAGAAATAAATGAATGGGGTCTTTATGTCTTTTCATACTATGGATCCTAAAGACCCATCAGAATTGACTAAATTTGAATCAATTACCGACGTGACAGAAACCACAGGTCAAAAATTTGTTTCCACAAAAGCCTAATGGTGCATCTAATTATCAAATAGTGAATAAAATAAACTAGATATCAGAAAAGCTGAATAGATCAGTAATAAATAGCAGTGGATGCATTATATACACAATAACCAATGTGACATAGGTAGTAATGGAGGTGAGAGGCTCAGAATAACCAACTTGCTGGGCAGCTGCTGTAGTTCAGGGAACAGTTTCTCTACTGGTTGCTCTTCAAACTGGTGCAGGGAGGCATTCTGTGGAGGACCCAGGAGTCAGGCTTCAACACGTACAGTCACACTCAATAACTGCATTAGAATATGTGTTCAGATGAGGCATGTTTGTCAGAAAATAACATCCTAAATGTAGGTATCAAACATACTTTTCATTAATTGGACCACTAAGCAAACGTTTTCCAGTTTGATATGAAATCTGTGCCAACCTCCTTGTACAGGTGGATTCTTTGGTCATGACCACTGAGTAGAAAAACCGTCTCCAGGCCTTCATCAGGACACTGCACTCTGACAGAGAGAGAAAAACACACTCCCAATCAGACACCCAATCAAAGAGCGCAAACTGAGTAGTAATAGCAAATTTCTATTTAGTCCAATTCATGGACAGAAAAATGTGTTTAGGTGTGAATATATAATCCTGACTTTAGCTTAAAAAAACAAAACAAACATCTGTTATGATGGTAATTGAACTAATCACGTCTTGTCCTATATGGAGATAAACTCACTCTGTGTGGTAGAGCTGGAATGGGGTGAACTGCAGCTCCAGATTCAGACAGCTTTCTGTTCAGAGGAACACGTTCATGTCACCGCCAGGACAAGTGTCCCTTTCATACGGACACAGCTTCACTCACGCGCAATGGACTCCAGGTTGAACTCGGAGCCGGGCTCATAGTCGCAGTAGATGTTCAGGAAGGGCGTGGCTTTGTCACCGGAGTCCTGCGGTAGGTCAGATACAGGAACTGTTCAAACCACTGGAGCATCTTCTGACATGACAACTACAAACTTCAGAAGGGTTTATTAAGAGGTAATGTAATAAACCAACATATAGTTGCATAATTGTGGAAAGAAAAGGATAGGTGGTTGATGTTTTTTTTTTTAAATCCAAATAAAAATATGGAAAGTGTGGCATGTATTTGTATTTTATGATGCCGTTTTAGGGCCACTATAAATATAAAAAAAGGAGAAGTAGGTTTCTAGCAAAAAAAAAAAAACCCAAAAAACCCAGAAATTTTGAGAATATCAGAAATATTCTAGTAACAAGTTAATTTGTGAGCTTCCAAAGTAGAAAATTTTAGAGAAAAAAAAGCTCAAATAATTTTGAGATTACGGTAAGTCGAAAGACTCTTTTAAAACTCAGGCAGTTCCACGTTTTCAGACAAAAATATTTGACTTAAGCTCAGAAATGTCATTGTTTTCACTAGAATATTTCAGAGTATAATCTCAAAGTTTCTGAGTTTTTTTTGGATGAAAATTACAATGGCCCTAATACGCCATAGTAATATTCAAATCTACTTAACTGAGACACAATTAATACAATACAGATCAATAAAATGGCTTCAGAAGTCACTTTATAGCAGATATAACTGAATTGTGATACCGAATCTCAGTATATCAACACAAATGTTTTGTGAAGTCCTCAGATGTTAGCGAACAAACCGTATTCTGAATACAAAGGAACACAGCAGACAGCTCGGGGAGAAAGGTGTATACCAATATTTCATACCTTTATGAAGGTGATCCCCACTACCAGGCCTCTTTTGGGTGAAGACTTGTTGAATGCATCAATTGATACGATTTCTGCATCAACTGCATAAAGAAGTTAGGACTCAGTCTGCAACATCAAGCAGCCATTAGCAGAACATACAGGCTTCTTTAGTAGTCCTAGTACCTGGTATGTAGGTGAACTGGACCTCCTTAGCCACCGGACGGACTTTATGCTGCAGCTCCTGGTACCTGAAACACACCACCTTCCCTTTGAGAGTGGCCGCGAGCAGCTCCTGCTCCCCGGCTTGACACAGCCCGTAAATGTTGCTCTGCGACGGGAATCGGCTGAAGCTGTCTTCCACGAAGGGGTAGGACTCCCGGAGCATCATACAGGACAAAAACAAGTCCTTTAAATGCTAAAACACGGACTTAATAGGGCCTGGTTGTTTATGTTTCAGCTGTTCTTCATATACTCATATACAATCACAGAGAGTCAAGTTAGGTCACGAAAGACACACCACTTCCGGAGGTTAATTTAAAAAAAAAAATAAAGTCGAAACACCGCCTTCTCGTCTAGCGAGAAGGACCTCGATACAGCAAACAGAAAGGGGCGGTGACAGACCACTGGGGAACTATTGCACACCGGAAGTGAAGGGGGCGCTATTTCCTATATCTTCCGCGGTCTCCCGTTTTTCTTTTCTTTCTAAATCTGTGATAAATCTTCATCTTTAGGAAGGATTTTCACTCTAAGCATGTATTTGAACATCGCATTTTTATTTATTTCAGCGCAGCTCACAGTTTTTAACAAATTCTGTAGCTTTTGTAGACTTCTAAATCTGCTCATTAGTTGCATCTTTTCAGGCCTACTGCTGCGTCTAGTGGCGTGGGGGTGGTAACACAACTAACTTAACTACATCACTAAATGAAAATAGGAGAAAGTCTTTATTGTTTATTATTAATTTTCGTAAGGAACTGGAGCTAATTAAATGAGCAAAACAAGACCTCAAACTGTTTCCAGTTTCTCTCGATGGCCAACTTGTTGAAACTGGCAAATTTAAAATACTTCAGGTCATTCCCTGAATGACCTGAAGGACAGTCAGCTCAACTTTGCTGAAAACAATGGCTATATTTTTAAGAAATGTTCTCAGCCACTCAATCTTTTCAGAAGACCTCGTGATCTTCTGGTTACCCAATTAGAGGTTGTGTACAAGACAATGTTGAGTGTTTTAACTTTTCATCTCATCGGCTGGTTTGGTCACATGAGCTGCAGACTAACAGACAAACTTATCAGAATACTTTTGATGGTGGGTAAAATATCAGGTAAATAGTGGTGAAACCAAAAAGAACTCTGTCTCAACTGTTTGCTGAAAGTACATGAAAGACAGCAAGGAATATCTAAGCAGAGAGCATCCATCCTCGTTTATTCATCACTTTGAACCTCTGAGCTCATTATCGTGTTCCTCTAGCAACTAAGAAAATTGAGTGATAGTAATTTATTGACAGTGAAATAATTATTCTTAACCAAATTAAAAGATAAGATTTACTTATAGCATGCTAATTGTTTGATTTTATGCAAAATTGTTGATATGATTCTCTGAATGTGTTTTATTTTATCATTATAGAGTCGAAAGAAAATTTCCACCTTGATAGACTAAATAGTTTCATCTTATTTTTTCCTATATATAAGACTGTACCAACAAAAAGTCTCTCAGAATAACATATATGGCACTGTAAATGCAGAAATGTGAATTTTTGCTTGCATCTGTTTAACAACCCTGGTTGTAACAACCAGATTTGTTATTCTTCTGTGAACCCAATTCACTGGTTCGTTATTGACTTTTGCTCAATTAAGTTTCTTATGTAAACATTGTAAATGGTATTTTCATTGTAGTTGATAATGTTGCTTTTCATATCTCCTTATTTGACCGCACCTCATGACAGCTAATAGTGGCTTAGATAATGTGCGCCTCTTCCTGAATGCCTGATGAGAGACGCAAATTAGATTTTTTTCTTTATAAGTATATATAATTGATGGAGATTTATAAATATTATTTATAACATTTAAAGGTCTTGTTTAGGTCATTTAATTAGTTCTACATCTTAAGAAATTGAAAATATATAGTGTTTTATAAGAAAATGTATCTTTTACGGTGCCAGTAAGAAATGTTCTGGCACCGGAATTAATATTAAATAATAAAGACTTTGTGCTATTCCGATTTAGTGATATAGTCACCCGGAATGTTAGTTGTGTCTGAGAACTAACGCCACTGGAGGCAGTAGACCCAAAAAGTTTAAACTAAGGAGCAGATTTAGAAGCACGCAGAAAGCTTTCTGTTTGCTCTACTTGCACTGAGACAGCTTGAGATCATAAAGGAACCAGAAATCCATTATGTGTATTATATTTAGCAACTTATTTGCCCTTGAACTCTCCATTTATTGGTAGCAACTGATGCAACGAAATCTCAAAAATATGACTACAGATTCAGACGTCAGCTGACCAAGCAGCAAATGACCTGGTATCTGGCGCCATCGTGTGAAAATTACCAGCAACTGCAGCATAATGTGAATCTGAATTTCTATTTTCCTAAGAACAGTTAAGGACCATTATATTCTAACAGCGACCATTATATTCTAACTGGTCATATGATCACTGTTTATTACTTTGGATTACATATACACTTACAAGTTTATGCAACTGCTCTTTTTCTAAAAACTATATATATATATATATATATATATATATATATATATATATATATATATATATATATATATATATATATATATATATATATATATATATATATATATATATATATATATATATATATACATATATACATACATATATATATATATATCTTCTACTGATTTTATTTTATATATAAAATATATATTTTATACTTATATCCTTGGTATAAACAAAAACGTTGCTGCCATTTGTCTTTTTTCCTTTAATCAGCATAATTACTCAGTCACAAATACCCCAAACTACAGCTGCTCCTGGTAAGCACAACGTTTCACTGGGAGTGAGACACCTCACTGTTGCTTCGAAGGTCATTTGAACACAGCACTGTTTCAAAATGTATTGTCCATGCAAGAAAGGGAGTATGTGATGTGACAGTGAGCAGTTCTTGCTGATTTTATTCTTTTACGGAAGGGTTGTTTTCTTTACTGTGGTTTGTTGTGGCTCTAGTTCAGTTTACTGCACAGAATCGCAGCTTTCTTATAATTTCATCTTACTGTCATTTTAAAGCAGTTTTCTGTAAAGATGGGACTAACGGTAAAAAGCTGGCTAATTCCTGGCTCACACATAGATAGCTACTTTCCAGCTTCAAATATGGTATCTCTACAGCTCCAACTATCAAAGCAAATGAAAGAATCTTGTGCATGGTTCACTTTCTCACTTCCTTTTGTTTTATTTATTTATTTTTTGTCAAATACTAGTATATTGTGCATAATTTACATGTAGGTCAGAACATTCAATTTTGGTCTTCCTGACTAGATCACCTGGTGCTTCGCGTTCACCAATTCCTCGACATCACTTGTGGGAAACTTTGATTTAGACATCTACTAAATTCCTCAGAATATTCTTTTTAAAAATTATTTCTGCCATCTTTTTATAAAACCAGATTTGTTGAGCGCAGGACTAATAGCTGATCTCAAGACAGTTTCTCCCACCTGAGCTATGAATTTAACATCTGCTTAATTTAGAATCTGTGTCACAGCAAAAATGCAAATATAAAATTTTTGATACAATTTAAATTTGCAATACATACAAACCCATAAATTTAAATGGGTTCGTATGCATTGCAAGGCACAGTATTTCATCTCATTCAGAACACCGAGGGATATTCCAGTAAATATCCAGCAGAGGGCGGAAGTGAATAAAGAAAATGAAACGAGAGCATGTGTGTATAAACGCACCTGCTGTGGGCTGCAGCATCAGCACCACTCCTCCTCCAGATCCCTCCTTCCTTCTCCTCCTCCTTTTCCTCCTGTCTGCAGCATATCTCTCTCCTCCTGCACCGTTCATGCCATCCTAAACCTGAGAGAGAGCAGAGGAAGCAGCATTGCCACGCGGCTTTGTTTCCAGTAGCAGCTCCTGTGTTTTCCGCCAGCCTCCTCCGTGAATCAGCACCAGAAAACCCTGCAAGTAAGTGGCGACACTGAAAACATCCGACGCATGTTCTTTTGCAGAAGCCAGTTGCGGTTTTAAGATGTGTCGCACATGTATTTACTTTTTTTTTTCTTCTACCGAAGCGATTCGTTCGCAGCTAAATATTAATGTCATTGTTTTGTTTATTTAAAAAGGAAGGAGAAAAAAACATTTAGCACGTTTGTATAAAGGAGACAGCTCTTTTATGAGTGTTAAATAATACAGGCGGGATTGGAGGAAAAAGTGAGGTCATGCAGGTTGATGAGATGGATGGAGCAGGCGAAATATCTGAGAGTGTGTGTTGCTTATGATCTTGTATAAATTGCAGGCTTGACTTGCAGACAAGAGCTATCACCCACTGTACAGTGAGGTAGTAGCCACTTGCATTAAATTTGTATGGATTTCAACAGGAGTGTTATGTGCTGACAAGTTGCTCATAAAAAACAGATTCTATTAATTTTTACCTTATTTTTATGTGTAGGATCAGAAAAACATCCTGATATTTATATAGTTTTAGGTTATGATGTGATAACAGGATTATTTCATTAACAGTTGTGATTGCTCCAACCTTATTTGTCTGGATAGAGTGCGATGACTTCCATGTCAAAATTTTTCATTTAAAAAGCGTTGGTCGTGGGTATAAGTGAATTTTGCAACCGTTGCTTATCAGGGTGCTCAAAGAAATTGGATTCAACTGTACATGTGACAAAATACATTAATCTGCAGATGATCTGATTCAGGACTTTTGGTGTTCTGATTCTCAAAATCTGCAAATATTCATAATCAAAAATTAAATAGAAAAACACTGACGCTCTCAAGAAAACATCAGTTATACTGCTGGACTTTGTGCTCATACCTTTATTTGCAATAAAATCTGTAAGTCTGATGATTATATCATGAGTCTCAGAACAATTCTTGAATGCCTTTATGTGTGCTGGAAAAAACATTGAGAGAAGTCACACAAAGCAACCCATTAACATAAAAGTTTTCTGTTTTAATCAAATAAAGTCAGCAACATTTGATTTTTAGCAACATGTATTTGCAAGTAGCAAATACATAGCTAAGAGCAATCTTTCCCAATATTTTCTGCATTACAAATTTTCTCATCACGTGAAAGTGGCTACCTTCAGACTGCAAGCTTTAATGCTCAATTGAGATTTTTTTGTGAAATCTGAAACATTTTTGCGTGATTGTCCACATTTCCAAGTAGCCTATATTCGACTTGCAGGTGATGTTCTGTGGGAACTTCAAACAACCTAAAAGTGTGGAGCCTGCGCAGTAGAGGAAGCAGTAACGTCACATGTAGACTGTGCTAAATGTTTGCAGAAGTAAACATGTCTATGGAAGTAAATAGTGGACAATATCTTTACATTTTAAAGTTGTTGCTCAACTGGCGCCAGCACATTAACAACTTAATCCACATTTTTCTTCCTGCTTTCTTCCACATAAACGCAGGTCATAATTTGAAAAGATGAGATACATATCAGATTTAGAACCACATAGCCAAGTGGGTTGCATTTGTAAAAATTGGATTTGTGCTGTTCAAACTCTCATTAAAAGATCAGATACAGGTCGCACAAGGGCAAAAAAATGTATTTGGGTCACTTCAGGCTACAGTGTGAACATAGCCTGACAGGCAGCTTAAATTTTCCAAGTCCTTTATGTTGTAAAGTAAAAGATGTGTTTTCTCCCAGTTTATGTTAATCTAAATGTTTGCACAAATCTATACATATTCATAATATATTTTTTGTCTATTCAACATTACAATACCTCTGAAAAAGATAATGCTGAGCATCAGAATGCTCACTCTGTAGCAGCAGCAGACTGCACCGAGATTGCTTTTTTGTAAGAAGTCCTGCCACTATGTTTAAAATGAATCTTAAACAAAGTAATCTCCCAAATCTGACAATAAACATCTGTTTAGTGTATCAATAGTGGATCAGATTGACCCCCATTTCTATACTAAACCTATTTGGAAATTAAACCTTCGCTATTTGGAAACTACTGAAATTCAAAGCTCTTTGAGCCAGGAGAACATTTTCTGTGCATGTTATGCTGGAGAATGTACAAAACAAACAAAGGAAAGGCAATACAAATGGGAGATCAGTTGATCTGTTCTGGTTGAGCTGTTCACCTTAAATGAAGGTGAACAAAATTCTGCCCAGGGCCTCATATGACCTTGATCCAGCTCTGTTGGGAGGGCATTAATTAAGACCTCACCTTCCTGTCTGATACCTTTCTCTTTGTGCCAGGAAAAAATCCAAGCTACGGTTGTTGGATTTTTCTGACACTTATGCAAAACTGTTTTCAGTCTCTCCATTGTGTTGCTTGGGGGCCCTGAGAAGCTGAGGTGTGAAATGACGCATCAAACAAAGGTTAAGTGAATATGTTTAGCACCTTAACAATGCTTGTTAATAGTAGACATTTTTCTGATAATAATGTCGTCCTTGAGATTGTGAAGAGCAATTTGTGACCAACTTCACCCCAATTTTTGTATTGGCATCTTTAGGATTTTGCATTGATTAAAGCCTGGTGGTACTGGTTAAACTAAGAGCCTTTTACTAAAATGTGTCTGATAAGTGCTCTTCATAGTGTTTATTGATTCCAGTACCACAAGCTTTCCACATTTATGGATCATCCAGTTCATTTTGTTAAACCTCAGCAAATCCTTCCTGTCATGTTAACGCTTACGCTGACACCACGCTGCCAGTGAGTGACCTTTCAACTGTCTGCTGTCGTTGCCTTTCTGGATGCTGACGTTTGCATGATTGATACATTATGTCTGACCTCAGCCATATCTCAGCTGCGATCAATTCAGTAAGAACACAGCGTGCACTGCTGCGAACGTGTGTGTCTGTGAGTGTGTGTTTTACAGAAGCCATCTGTTTCAGATATATACATGCATGTGTGTGTTTCTGCGGGTAAGAACTCTTGTCGAAAAGCCCAGGAGTGTTGCACACTAGTGCAACCTTCAAGGATATTCTAAAGGGCAAACAAGGAGAAGGAGGATGGGAAACAATTCACTTGTGAAAACTGAGAAGAAACAGAAAGTGTGTCAGTGTGACTCTTAGTGCATGCTATAAAGTTTACTTGAATTAAATATTCACTAATCAATCTTTTTTTTTGACCAATACTGATTTTGACTTAATCTGTTTTTTTGTTGTTTTGTCGCCAAAGGATTACAGCACAAAAAGAAAACAAACAAAAAGGGGGGAAGAGATTAATTATATACAGTTAAAGTAAAATTAACTCCATAACATCAACAACAATAATACCAAGTAATCCCACTGGCTTTGAACTTGTTGAATATTTGCTTTCTCTGAACACATCAAACATTGTTTAAAGCACACGTGAACAAAGAACCCCCAACAACTCCGAGCTCTGAAAGATTAATTGGTGCACCTCTAGTTACAGTCGTTATGTACTGAATAGAAGAATCTTAACACTTTAGGAAACCGTAGAGAGACTCCAGTTAGTTTGACAACTGTATTGCTGCAGCCACCTCCTAGCCCACTTTTGCCAGTATGTATATAAATCTCAGCGTGTCATGTTTTCATGTGGTTGCACACACACTAAAATTTGCGTTCTCAAATTCACGCTGCTTTTGTCTGGAAGGTGGCGATGAGTCCGCCATGGCTCCTCCCCTGCAGTCATGGCCAAGACATGAGGGGTGAGCGGGGGAGAGACACGCCTCCTCGCATACGCACATGCACATCCCTATGCTGTGGAGAGTCAGCATGAAAGCCATTGTTTCACTTGTGTGCAACCTTTTACAGAATGTCAGCAGTCAGTCCAAGGGCACAGAGTCAGCTCATTTGGGTAACAAGAGCAAGTAAGCTGGAGCCTTTACTTGAACAATTCTTTTCATGTGCAGAGCTCCTTGAAAGCCCGTTTCACAAATCAGCAAGATGACAGGAATCCACATGATCAATATTTAAAGAGCCCTCTTCATATTCTGCATCTATCCACTTCTGTTTTTCAGCCTTGTCTGTGTTACTAAAAATAAAACTGTTTGCCAGAACAGTTCTGCATGTGAGATGTCGCCCCCAACCCCAAAGGAGTTCATGGCTTCGTTAAGCACTTTTCTCCCGGTATGAAAATAGTCACTTCTTTTCTTAATATATTCTTTCCCTCTGTCTTTCCTGAACCCTCATTTTGCAATTTTTTTTACTCACTTCTCACCATCGTCCCTCCCCCACACATCAAGGGTTTTCACATTACAACACATTTCACATTTACACATAGCAGTGCTATCTAGAATCCTCTCTCACCCCCACTAGTTCCCATCAATACTTCCTCTGTGCTTCATCCTTCAGTCTGTATTTTCTTAAAATAAACAAAGGTGATTCAGCCTCTTGCCCTCCCATCTTAAAGTCTGGCTCTGAATGTCTGCAGCCTCCTCAGAGTCCAACAAAGAATGCTTCTCTTTATTTGCACTCTTCACAGCTTGAATGTAAGGCACATTTTTTCCTCTCTTTGTCCCATACAGTTTCAGGCATGCAAGAGTTAACATTTCTCACTCTGCGACAGGCATTAGGGTAGAGGGTGGAGGGGCTTTGTTAATAATAATGCAGAGCTACCAGCTACCGGTGTGGACAGGCAGCCTCATTTCACGCCTCCTTCAAGCTGCCACCAGTGCGATGGATGTTAGTCTGTGTTTTGACTGCTCTCACTATCTCCTTTTTCATGGTTTTATGACAAATGGGACAAATCTGCTCGTTTACACCAACGTCGGTCGCTTGACCAATATCAGTTTGTCCCATCTTAATAACTTAAACCCCAATTTAATTTTCTCTACTCTTTTGGCTCTGTCTGTATTTCATCACCTTGCAAGGTGCGCAGCACAGCAGAATAAGATGATGAAGAAAAAAAACCTTCCTTATGAAGTGAAAATTGATTCCTGGTGATTGCCAAAGGCAAGAATGAAAAAAATATGAAGTACATAGCACAAACATTGCCTGCTTGCCATAAACCTGTACTTGCGATACTTGCGAGTGACAGATTATTTATTTATTTTTTTTTTTGGTCATCAAATCTGGCTACAGGGATGCAGCGTGTAGGAGTATTCTCATGCCTTGAACTTTTACACATTTTTACACATTCAGCCATGGCCATAAAGGAATTTATTAGCAAAAAGACTCTTTTACTTTATAAGTAGTATACATATAGTTGTTCTTTGAACAAATTCAGTGATGTATGCGTAAAAAATACAAATATTGCACCATGCACACTAATTCTAAGAGAGAAATGATGATGGTAGCATCATACTGTTGGGATGCTTTTCTTCCAAAGGAACAATGATGCTGAGCATTGATGGGAAGATGGATGGAGCTTAATGTAGGATTATAGATGCTGCAAAAGACAAAGCTCCTTCTTCCACATAATGTTTAGGATAAAATTAGAAATAAAAGAAGTCAGAAATAGAACTTCTCTGTTCTTAAGTTTCAAAATAATGAAAATCTCAACAATGAAAGAACGAAGAGGTTAAAAAATTGCTTGAATTTCATGACAAAAAAGATGAATTGAAGATGTATCATTTGCAATTAAAGAAAATAGATTCAAAAATACTTCTTTATCCCAAAGTGCCATTAAAAATCTTTCTTCCACTTACACAATTATGTTCTATTTTGGGTTACATATAAGTTCAGAAAAATGCATTGAATACATGATAAAATGAGAGAAAGTTGCATTGTAGCTACAGATTGAGCTATGTGTGGTTGTACAATGGAGTTACTAAAATGTCCCTTTTCTTCTTCTGCACAGAAACAAATTCATAAAATGATGCATGTCGATTTTCTTGTTGCCTTTTTAGAATACTTCAGAGCCTGCTGCAGATTTTACTGCAGTAATCTCTTGGTTGTGAGAGCAGCACAAAGACGAAGCATAAAAATGTTTCCATGTGTGATTTCATTTGGCCATTTCTGACTCATCTGATGAATCCCATTAGTGGCATTTTGTGAGTTTCTGTCAGTTTCAGAGCAGGTAGCAAACACAGAATGCCTGCACACGGTAGGGAGATAATTCAGCTTTTATTGGAGATGATCTGATTTCCATATCCCCCTTATTCACTTAACTATGACCACCCACTCTGACCCAAGATTCTCAATAAATCCTGTTACTGTCCCCCCTAGGATGTGGGAGTGCAGAGAGACAGATAGCGAAGCTGCAGTCTGCTGAAGTGTCACCATAGGATGATGGAAATGGGATTGATTGCCTCACCCTGCCCTTATAAACACTTCATTAATATGATGAAAGATTTGATTGGCTGGACCAGCATGGCAGAAACTTAAAAAAATCTCATAAGGGAGGCATTAAACAGATGGGATCACTGTAGGGACAAAGCTTGTCTGAATATGGTGTGAACCACAGACTACAGAAGCAAAGTGGAACATTTGTTGTTTTTGATGCAGAAAAGGAAAACCAGTTCAAATCAATAAAAACAAAAGCTGCAAGACTATTTATATGTCTTTTCCTGCGCTGCTTTGCTTCTTTTTTGTATGTGATGATAAATCCCATGAGTTATCCCTTGACTTAACTTTTCTGCAACACCGCAGTGAATCATCTTGTGAGATTCTGCAGACGGGGTGTCTATTGTGCACTGTGATAAAGAAGCATTTAGCTCATTCCACTGCTATTTCTGCCCGTATTGTGCTGCAGACAGATATAGGAGGAGCAGGCAAGGATTGTCTGAGCTTTTATATGTTGGATGACTTTCATGGAATGTTCTGTTTTTGTTTGTTATGTCTGTTTCAATGTGCTGAGCAGAAATGTATTAGATTTATTACCTCTATGCAATAAATATAGCATTAAGTGCATTGGAGCAAGTTCCACCTTTCTGGGCAACCAGTTTTAATGCAAACCAGGTGCTAAATCAGATTATGTCATGTATAAATATTCAGGAGTCACGATTTATGGTGATACACACAAACAGACGTCATTGTTCTGTGCCGTCTCGTTTGTTTCTATTTTAAGTGCTGGAATTCACATCTCAGCACAAGTGTGGATGAAAGAGATGGGAAGGGGGAATACATGTGTGAGAGTGTTGCTGGTGTCCCCCTTGGGGACCACAGAGCCATAAAACCTGTCTGCTAGCCAGTGGGGGGAGGAGTAGAGTAAAGCAAAGTGCCAAAGACAAATGGCTTTCCTGAAAGCCGCTTGTGCTGCTGGACGAACAACAAAGATACCGGGGAAATGCATGTCGGGCACGAGTGTGTGCCTGAGCATTCGATTGGCTTTGTATTGTCTTAGTGGTTGTGTGTGTGTGCGTCTGTCTGAAAATGGAAACAAATTCTGCAAAATAAAATAAGAAAGTGAGTGTGGTGCTCAATTCAAAGAATTTTTGGACTTTTAGATAAAATAATGCAAAACGTAGCCACTTAGCTTTGATTAACATTTTCTTTACTGTAGACTCAGAATAACCTCTGTGCATAAGAAAGAAAGAAATGACTTAAAACATGTCAAATCACTCAAACCTATTGCCCAATTACAAGAAAGAAGCATCTTTTTACCGTCTCATACAGGTATTCATACCACTTGATCTTTTTCATATTTTGTAAGTTTACATCAAACTTGTATTTTATTGGGATTTTGGGATTGACAGACATGAAGTAAGTCATATTTATGCTGGCATTAAATAAATTCTTAAGAAAAGCATTTCCACAGCATAATGTTGTCACCACTTTGGTGGGTTGGAGGTTTAGATTGTTTTCTAACCTAACCCTGCTTTAAACTTCTCCACAGCTTTGTCCTTGACCTGGCTGCTGTGCTCCTTCGGTGAATAGCTGTATTTAAACTGAGAATACTGGATTTAGCAATAGTAACCAGATAAAATATAAATAAATTGTTCATGGGATATTAATACTTTTACCAGGCACTCTGGAACATCTCCTTTACATCATAAAAAATTATTTAAAAAATAAAACAAATTCAGTCACTTAGGAGATTTGTCTGTGGTTAAAAGGAAAAAAAAAACAACCTCATTAACTGATCACTAATTTCCTGTTCCTTCAAACTGTATTTGTTTACAGCATGATTTTGACAGTAGTTTTAAATAAAAAATGCTTTGGTAGTCTCTTATGCTCTCTTTCAGTGCTTTTATCTTGAGATTCACTTATATCTGTCTGGAGAGAAGAATTTTTATTAAAGCGGAAGTACAAGTTCCCGGTTTCATCAGTGTGAGCAATTCATTACTAATGAGCCTTATTTGTGGTCAGGGATTTCCAATAATGGCTCTGCTCTCCTCTCATGGGCTTGAGTCAGTAAGTCACATCATAAATGGGGCAGTAAAGCTCATATAGCGGCTCTCATTACACATTCCCCACCGTCCGCCTAATTAGAAATCTTCAGCAACTTTTTTCTTTCACCGATGTGCAAGTCTTATTCCTCCCACGTCATATTATGTCTCAGTCTCTCACCCACTCAGACGGAATCCTGATAGTCAAATTAAGATGAGTCTTTTCTCAGTTCTTTTACATTTTCAGCTCACAATATGTTGAGATCTTGTTCATGTCATGAGCGACTTTATTGGTTTGGTTTAAAATCACATAAGGGGTCACAAAAAGTTCTGTTCCAAAATCTGGAACAGAACTTGATTAACATCAAACTACCAGTTCTTCCTGGGTCATGCTTTCATCATGTTATGAGTGCATCCATTTGTAGTAGGAGGGATGTTCCTCCCTCATTCTGTTAGTTTCTAGTGAGCGTTCATCCATCATTGGGCAAATTTGTTTCCACATGAAGGTGTGCCAAACACATTTGATTGTCAGACTAGGCTGCGTTCTGCAAAATTTGGTACCATCCCTGTTTATACTGAAAGAAAATAACATATTGGCTCCTAGTTGGCACATATGTTACCCTAATAAACTGTATTCTTTACGACAAAAAAGAAAGGGAGCCGAGTGTTTTTATTTTTCTCACATTTTTCCTTTAATGTTTTGCACCGAAATAAATATTTTTATTCAAACTGTCAGACTTGTTCATCAATTCTCCATACTCTTCTGTTTTGTACCAAATTGGCATTGTCAACCTGGTTTGTTGAAATGCAGTTTATTGAGGTACAGGAGCTGTGACTGAGCAGAGCACTCAGCCTCCCTCAGATTGCTGTCATCAGCACACACTTTGGTGCTACATCAGCGCTGTAATCAATCTGGCACCATGTCCTCTCGGAGAACTCAGCCTCCTCCTCCTTTCCCTACCGCTTTGAGTTTTCCATGTGTGTTTTGTAACCAGCTAATTATTTGATAGTGAGCAAAATACATAGGAGCAGAGTGGAACAGGTAGTGGGCAGATTGCCTGTTGTTGTTATTTGTATGTAACGCAAATTAGGTTTCTCATTCTCTTAATACTTACTTACAAATACTTAACTGCAATCTTTACATATAATAAAAGAACTTGCACTTTTTCTTATCTTTTAAAATAGATCTTTCTTAGCTCAGTACCAAATTCACAAAACCAACTGCCCTTCAGGAAAACATATTCTGTTTGATGCTTTCTTTTTTTGTGCATTTGGAAAAAATTCACAAATAAGCCACAGGCAGAGTGAGCTGCCATCTTAGCAGTGAGTTCGCTAAAATGCCTGCTATCAGATACATGAAGAAAGGACCTGCTAATGAGAACAGACACCTCTGCTGGAAAAATAATTAGGTGAGGGCTCAACTTGAATTTCTGAAATGATGCAAACAGAATGGAAAGTGAAGGAAGACGCATGATGTGGTGTACAAAGACAGTTGATGGAGAAAAAAACCAACACAAACTAATTGGCTCAATATGTTTCATACTATTTGATAAAGATTTAAAACAATATAATGCACGTTCTGGATCCAACACCAGGCTGCGTTTTAATAACTACATGAAATTAGAATAGCATAAAAGTGTCAAATTTATTCTGTATGTGTTGTCAGTTTTTCTTTTGTGTGCATTTCAGAACACGGATAATTCATCCTGCACTAAATAATGCTTTCACCATATTTGTTTCAGTGGAATTGTTAAAGAAGACAATAAAATTACACAGATGCAGACTGTGTTCAAAGAAAATTGTATGTGGCCAGTAATTGTGTATCTGAATGTAAGCTATTATCAACTGCCTGCAACAAAAAACAACAACCCCCCCCCCACAATGTTGGCATTATTGTTGCGCCAGTACCTTCTCACTCCTTTGGAAAAAATCTGTATTGGATGATTCAGAAAATACATCCTTCCAAAGTCACCCACTGCCTACTCAATCCCTTCATTAAATTCAAGCACAGACACTGTGCTCATAATCAACTCACATGGCTCTTTCTGCTCCCACAGCCCCACTGCTCATAAAAAATTACATACTCAAAGGCATAACATGCTATAACTCATGTAAAGACTGAAACTAAATGGCCTTCCCAGCACTGCTGTATTTTTACTTACTTTTTTGCACCGTCTTTGTATACTGTATGCAAGATTACTCAGCTGCAGAGAGAAGAAGAATCTGTATGAAAGAGATGTTGCTCTGTAGCCATAACATTTTGTCATTTTCCATTACTGTACGCAATTTGTAGTGCTAAAAATAGACCTCCTGGTACCACTTCTGATTCAGACAATATATACATACTGTTTGATTTCCTTTGTGTTCATAGCATGGATAAGGCCTTTTGTTTTGGAGATGTTGTGTCATGCAAATGGATTAACACCCGTCTGATGTGATAACCGTCATTGCATCCTCCCAAAGAAGTTACCTTTGCTGCCATTTTCTTTAGAAGCTATTTTAAGTTGCCAACCCCACAACAAAATATAGATTTTACTAATATAAAATATTCATACATTTTCTAGAAAAAAAACAATTTTTCTTTGGGTTTGTAGTATAAATGGGTACATATTTGAACATTATTTCTCTTTGAACAGTATTGTGCTACTGTGTATTTTATACTTACATTAACATTTGATTTAATGTAAATTGTATAAATGATACAGTCTGGTAGAAACCTTTTCTACGCTTTTCAAGTATGATTGAATTTAACTACTATTACTGTTGATCAACTCTGCAGTTGACAAATTAAATACAAGTATTACAGTGAAGTAATCATTTTGTCAAAAACTGTGTAAATACTGAATTTCTGATTTTATTTCTTCATAGATTTATGGACACATTGATTGATGACTCCCCACATTCCCTTGGGTAGAGAGGTTTTGTGTCAAAAACCCTCTAACGACATAACTTACAATCAATCAATCAATCAAATTTTATTTGTATAGCACATTTCAGCATTTCAAAGTGCTTTATAAAGAAAATATAAACATAAAGAAAATAGCATTGTGGGCAAATTAACAGCTGTTATTCTAAAAATACACTGGGGACATAAACTATTTCTGGAACTCTGTAGGGACAAAATCTGATGATTTTATCAGAAGTGGTTGAATTTTATGAACTTATTTGCTCTTTTTTACAGTTTCCTTTGTGTTTCTTCTTCTTCTTCCAGATTTATCAGACTTCTATCTTCACTTAAACCTATTAATATCAACTGAAATAACTCAATCTAAATGCAAGTTGTGTGGCAACCTGAAAGAAAGAGAGAGACTTCTTGAGATGATAACCAACTCCTGGATAATTCTGCCAAATGACTCTAAAAACTCTGATCCTGATAAGAAAGAGCAAAAATTAAAGTAACTCTTAAAACTCTGTAAATGGCCTCAACCCCTGAACGTGCTTAATAAAAAAGTCAAAAATGAGCATTCCAACTAATTTTCATGGATTGAGGGTCAGTGTTGAAAGAGGAGAGAAGATTGGAAATAAAACCCATTTCACCTCTTCAGGAGATGACAACGCCAATCAAATAACTTCAGCCATTGACCAAGAAGGAGTGGGTTTGGTTGAAGTTACAGGGTACAACACAAGCTCTATTCCTCCACTAGTTCGTCAGAGTGACTCTCCAGACAAAATTGTAATCTGGGGATCTGAGCAGCAATGTATGGAGCCTGAGCTCAGAGAATTTGAAATCCACACATTCTTAGGAAACCAAAGTCAGGAGGAGCATAACGAAGAGGAAGATGATGGAGAAAGTTTGAGAGATGGTAAGGATGAGGGTCCCATGTCCATATCCTCAAGTTCAACGGCCAGTTCTGCTTCAACCGGTGTCAGGAGAAACTACGACCACAACAGGGAAGAGAGCAGAATACAGAGGAGCAAAGAGAAACGCATTGCCTGTCACAGTACTGAAGAGCTGGATACATATGTGAGAGGCTCAGGAGAGAAAAGAGACACCAGAACAGGCAGGGATAGACGGACAGGGGGTCTGAAGGAATCCAAGTCTGAGACAAATGTGTTTGTTTCCAGTCTGTCAGCTGTTGCTCTTGGTGGAAGTCTGTCTAGTGCTCTGGATTCCAGCGGTGAAGCATCTCTTATTTCTATACCCAACCCCAAGACAAACCTTTTTCCCAACACCAACTGTACTACCTCAGCCCAGACCAGCAGAAGGGCAGCTTCCTTAGACACCAATCAGAACTCCCCACCATTTCATCTCCAAGAGAGATATGACTGTCAACAATACTATGGCCAGGAACAGAGAGTGGAGGAAAGGAGTCATCATAGAAATGGAAGGTCCTCTGATGGAGCACTGGGCCAAAGGAGAAGGACTGGATTTGAGGAGAGGGTGCTGCCACCTCGACGCCAACAGCTCGTCAGACCCCTCTGCCAGACAGAAATGATAAGAGACAGGAACTTGCCAGAGCCTAAAACTCAGCAAACTGGGACAGTGCTACATTCCTCCAACAATGCATCACCAGAGTCACACAGCAGCAGGTCAAGCAGAAAGCTAACAAAATCTGCTTTACGGGAACCATCAGACTTCTCCCACCTTTACAACATGAGTGCTGTCTCCCAGCTAAGACAGACTAACCAGGCATCCCATAGGGAGGTTCCACCCATGGAAAAACAGACAACTACAACTGCACAACATCTATCTGGTCCCTCTAACGCACCCACTCTGGAAAACAAACCTCAGGCTCAGCTCACTTATCGAAGGAACTGCTCCAGTCCCAACAGGACTGGAGTTGAATCCAGGTCATCTACCCCTCCTCAATCCCCTCTCAGGACACCACAGGGCTCACCACGCAGGCAGCCCTCTATGTACCTCATTTCCAGGAATGTCTCTGGAGCTTCTAGGCACATCCCATCAGGATGCAACCCAGCTGTACCAACCTCAGCTCAGGGCTATGGCAACAGTTGTTTGAGAGCTCCAGTGAAAACAAACATAAGCACAAGTGGAATCCCAAAAGCGCCTCTTAACATCCAGCAGAGCTCCTCTAACTCTAACCCCAAAGAGAACTCTCCATCACCTAAACTCATACCTAAAGGAATCCGCCCCAAGATCATAACGTCTGTTCGAAAGAATCCTCAGTTTAAACTCCAGGCTGCTGATGGACCTTATCAGGTCTCATCTTTGCCATCCAGACTCTCAACTTACTCTCACAGCCAACCACCAGCGGCCTTTAAGGATCCATCTAAAGACCCGCGTAGAAACCCTGACGCTGAAACCCGAGGAACCCCTGTACTTAGTGCCTCCAACCCACTCTACGATAAATATCGCCAAGATATGCAGGTGAACAGTTTCCCACCAGGGCTGCAAAACAGGAGCATTAGGACTCCTGGAAACACAAACACAGTTCCCCCAGCACATGCACACAGCCACAATGCAACCCCGAAACTGAGCGGAAGGGTGGAGAACTACTATGGGACATCATCTGAGGTGAGTTAGATATATGCAATGTACTCTATATCTTTGCACTGAGATTGATCTTCAAGTATCTATTCTCAATTCGCTGCAGTGATTTGTCCACATTAACTAAATTGGGTACTATATGGCATGCATTTTTATACAGTGATATGGAACAAATTGGAATATTTAAGAAAAATTCAGACTGGTGTTTTCAAGCCTTTATTGTTGATTAATTTTATTATGATTTTTAAAATAGTCAATAAAAACACATTCAAGATTAGAATATTACATCAGCCCAATAAAAAAATTATTTTTTAATACAGAAATGTGAAGTTAATGAAAAGGATATTTAATAGCAGCTAATAAATATTTAATCAACATGTCTTTTTGCTTGCTTTTGTGTGTGTCTGATAATTTTTAATTTTCTTATCAGTTTGTTGAGTACTGGTGAGCCAAAGGCAGTTTCCCCCCAGCAGACAATAAAGATTTTTACTCTTCTTTTCTATTCTCTGCTACCTTTTGCCATCAAATAATAAAAAAATGTTATGTGCCGTGATTGGCATATTTGGCAAATTTTATTTACTGCGCATGTATTGCTGACACATAGTTGATAATAGATCCAGTGTATCTTTTTCAAAGTCCAAGCGCTGATCATTATCGCCTTAACATTAACATTTTTATTAATTTGTATTAAATAGCCTTATCTGGCACTTACAACGAAGAGGTATAAGTCTCAGTGCAATGTGTGTGAAAGGTTTGTCCCCATTAATTCATTTCCAAACATAAGAAGGGAAAACAAGTAGAAACTGATCTTTCAACTATGCTGATGTTTGTTCTTCTATTCACAATGACGTGACAGTGCATTAGAATATGTGCTGCAGAAGTCAGGAAATGTCATGAATCTGTCATGTTTTAGTCCTTTCAATAAATGTAGTGATTCTGATTTTTAGGTGGGGCGATTCAACAGTTTAAAAGGCACCTCCTCTGAAGATGCATTGCAGGGCAGGACAGCTACACAGGCTGGGGGAAGTGGAAGTCTCATTCGTTCTGGCAGAGGCCTCCGTTTGGGTCTTGGAGCCGTCACCAGGACAACTGCGGGTTCCGTCAAGACCCGTGGACCCAGTCAAGGACAGAGGTCGGCATCGGTCTTCAGCCAGCCAATCCAAACCGTTAGCCCAGCGATCAGCCAGAAAAGCCAAGAAAACACAGGTAGGATACTCTACACATTCACATCTGGAACCCCAACTGAAAATGACTTCATCAGTCCAAACTTTGACTAAGTAGAGTAAAGCCTGGTCTTCCTGCTGCCATGCAACAGCTAGCAGTTGTGGGACCTGTGCATCCCTCAGCTTGGCTTGAGATGAAGGCAGTTCATTAAAATGCATTCTCTCTGAGATTCATTTTGGCAGTCCTGATTGGATGGCTGTAGGAGGGGACACATTCTGTACCAGAAGGCAGCAATCTGCAAACTGAAATGTAAAAATAATAAATAAATAATAAGCCATTCACATCTTCTCCTCAGCGAATTTCTGATTGCAATGATTAGAAATAGTGCCTCTGACTGCTGAAATGAGATTTCTACTTCAGCTCATCTGTCAATAAAATATTGAAGTATGGCATTTTCTCATTCCTTCATTCTTTGCTTACATGGTGTATTTAATTTGCTTTTTCCCGTAGTGATAACTTAGACATAAAGTGAAAAATTGATCAGCATAGTTTTATGGTTTATCTTATCATATTTCTTACTAATGTATATCGAAGGCATATCAGTCTGCATGGACTGTTTGTTCTCTGGACTGTTTCTTAGCTCATGTGCAATAGATTTGATAAACACCAGAGTATATGTTGACACAGAACATTTGTCTGTTTTGAGTACAGTGTCTTGCAAACGTATTAATACTCTTTGGACATTTTGTGACATTACAACCACAAATTTAAATCCGTTTACTGGGATTTGATGCTACACACCCATTTAAAGATTGCATAGTTATAAAGTGGAAGAAAAATGGTAAACAATTGTCAGTTCGTACTGCCAGTTGAAATCTGAAATGTGTGACATGCATTTACATTCAGCTCCCCTGAATCATTGCTTTTTTTAGAATTGATTTTTGCTGATATTACTTTGTGGTGTGTCACCACCATCTTCGAACATCTGGAGGTTGAATCATTTTGGTCATTCTGATGTTCAAAATAACTCAATCTAAGTCAGACGGCAAAGAAGGGCAGAATCCAAATACATATAATTTAGATTTTGTATCTATGAAAAAATTTAAAAAGAATGTATCATTTTCCACAGAGTTCCCTTCAGCCATCCATTCTCTGTATCCGGGTTAGTTTCCTTTTATTCTTATGCACCAATTGTAATTATGACTTTTTCACTATTTTGTAAATGAAAATGTCTGACACCTTCTAATTATAGCAATTATCTAATTTGTGACAGCTGTGTCACATGATTGCAGTGTATAGTTTAAAGTCTGTATTGTTATGATAATGAGGAAAGTCCACTTATAAGGTAAGACAGTGAAATGCAGTGAACTATTACTGCAAGTGGATTCCTTCACGCATGCTTCTCCATGCTTCCTTTCAGTAGCACTGCTGGGACTACACCAAAATGCAATGTTATTACATTTAATAACATGCAGCTTAAAGCCTGGAGGTGGAAATCTATACACACTGTCGCCTCTCACTTTGGATTGTGATTAAAATCATTAGTGCTTGTGCCAGCTGCATGTCCTATTGATTTTTCCTGGCCTTATTTACATAATTTATCCAAAGTGAGAATGGCCTATTTTCACTCAAAGACCATAGCACACTTTGGCTTTATTCAAAAGATTTATGATATATTCTGCATTTTTAAGTTTGACCTGAATTGTAGAAGTAATTCTCTGTTAGGAACAGAAATAGAACATAGATGCAAAATTAAAAAGTAAGCAAATTAAGTTATTTAAATCAGGGATAAGTGGATGTTTGTTATACTAATTTATAATTTCTCCTCCCGGTCTCTCAGAGGTGTTGAATAGGATAAAGAGTGGGGGTGGGAAGGCCAGGATGCAAATTATAATATTCATCCTTAATGATCCTGACATTCTCACTCAAGAGGAAAAAGCTCCAAACTCATAAGTAGACCTCATGGCACACAGATATTGGTGGAGGAAATATGTGATAAGCATGAGTTGCATCTCTCATGATGCTGGAGGGGGTGGACTTTTCCATTTTGTTCCCATTCCACTTTTTCCTCTCTCTAACATCAGGCATCTGTTTCTCCCTGTGAAACATGATTTTCCTTCTGATGTAGAAGTTATCCTCTGGGCTCCGCTGAAGCACACAGTTGTGCCAAATGGGAAGGAAAGGAGGATCTTGTACCTTATCTCTGTAGCCAGCAGGGGATAATGCTTTTCTTCTGTGCAGGATCTTGACCTTGTTTTTGCAGACTATTGAAGCCAAAATGGGGTCTTATCCAAAGTCTTGAGATTTGACCACTGAATACTGTGTGTCTCTGTACGAAGCCTAAATTATTCATTTCTGCACATCCTAACTTTTATTTTGCTGTGAGAGACAATAGAATCTGTACAGGCAGGACTATAACCTATTGCTTTTTGACAGTAACTTGTACTATGGAAGAAATGGTGCCACAGATTATTGCTGCATCTGCCACAAATTGTGCAGGCAGAAGATGTCTGAGTGGGACAGACAAGAGCAGCAGGACTGCTGATAATATTTATACAATAAAACCAAAACAAAAAACCCCATCATGATTAAACTTTAATATTGTGCCATGTTATTTAACAAACAAAAATGAACATTAGCAACCAACGAAGAGCAGAAAACCATCACTTAGCCAACGGGATGGTGAATATATAATAAATGAAAGAATTGCTCCCCTCAGTTCCTTTACAAACTCGTATGAAACATTTTTACATAACAGATTTAACGCTCGTCAGATCTTCAGTTTCCACAAATCACTTCATGGACCTGATATATAACTCACATAGAAATATTTTGCCTTTATGTTGGCTGATTAGGCAAAAATGTCTTGCCAAATGTCTCGAGGAACGCAGTGACCTTCACTACCTTCACCTTCTTAGTGTGTTTGTTTGTGAAGGTTTTGTGATATTTACTCTGCTTTGCTATTGGGCGATTTTGCTCCATGTCAATTACAACAAAAGGGGCTGTTATAAAGACTTGTTTGAGGGGGACTAAAGGCACATCACCCCCTTCAGCTTTGTGTTTGTATAAAAACATCAAAAAGCGTTCTAACTTCTGTTCACATCACAATTATGCTTTACTTTGGGTTGGTTTATTACATGAAATTCCAATTAGAGAGCTTTTACAAAGCACTGCATCAGAAAACAAACACTTTCCCCTGTGCTATTTTGTCAGTGTTGAATTGAATACCATAATTGCATTAGAAAACATTTTGGCCATTAGTCCAGCCTGTTAGCACAGGCAGAGCCAAACAGCTATTTGCAGTTTAATTGTACACAGTTATTATGTTTGCTTGCTGGAACAACCAGAGTCGCCAAAAAGTAAACCTCATGCTCCCTACTGAGAGAGCTTTGTTAGCGACTCATGATGAGTGATCCAGCACGGGTGTATTGTTTTCCAAATAAAATGAAACAACTGTCATATCTATTTACATCTTGCCTCCTGAAAAATGCAGTCTTTCTAAAGATTGATGAACAATTCAATGTCAAATTGCTGTTTCATTACTAGATGACCAGGTTTTCAGCCATCAAGCTCCTGCGGCTCCTCCTGCTTCTACAGCAGCGTCTCAGCCCCCGTCCACAGCCTCCAGATCTCTGCTTCCCAAAGTCAGTCAGTCTGGGTTGCGGGCTCCAGGTTTCTCCTCCAACCGTCTCCCGGCAAGCCGCCTGGCAGCCTTTGGTTTCGTCAGGAGTTCCAGCGTCTCCTCAGCGTCCTCAGCCCACTCCGCTGACAGCGTGCAGAGTGATCCCGGCAGGACAGCACACCGTGAGTTCCCTCTATACAAAAATAATGCTGCTTTTTTTTTTTTTTTTTTTACCAAGTGTGAAATTTGCATTTGTGAAACTAAACATCATTTTTTTCAATGAACATCTTAATCAAAACATTCGCTCTATTTTAACCACATTTTTTGTTGCTTCAATTTACAACGCTTTATAGAAAATCCTTTTGTTTTCACCTATATTTTAGACCAATACAAAGTATTACATAGTTCTAAAGTGCCATAAAATCCAAATCTTAAATGTAAACTCCTTGCAAATAACTTATGTTGAGTCAAATTATATAAATAGCATCTTTGAATTTTTGTAATCTATAAACACCCAGTATGTTTTATGTTCTACGGTCGCTATTAAGTTTTCAGAACCGCCCACACCATGATTCTGACACAACCATGTTTAAAAAATCAATCATAATAATAAAATAACTCATTTCAGCCAATGAAAGCCACATTTCACAATATTGTCACTAACATCTTGCTTTGGTCTTGAGTTGTGGTGAGTCATACGATCTTAGATGGGATGCTGCACGTTCCAGATTAAAGTTTTACACAAACTGTTTCAAGTGAAAACAGTAGCAGTAATTTAAAGATCATCGTAATTTAGAAAGCTCCAAACTAGGTCTGTGCCACAGATTCTGTGAGCAATCAGAATGATAAGAATATATCAAACTCGAACTGTGTAAATTTTCTCAATTCATGGTGTGAAACTCTGAGTTTTTCCAGTTGTGATTTCAGGGCTGCTCGGTTACTTGGCTGAGTTTTGAGGTAGCAGCATGTCTATTTAATGTGACCTACATAAGAAGGCGTGCTCCTGTTCTCCCAGTTACAGCTGACGTAAGTGCCTGCGTTCTCGCCTCACGCACATCAGGCCCCCTGTTATGTCATCCCCTCTTTCCTCACTTCCTCCCTTTCAAGCATAGCGTTTTCATGATTTTTTTCTCTAATAAAAAAAAAAAAAAAAAACTGAAGAAAAGAGTTCATCATCTTACACATACCCTTAAATCAGCATGGTGATCTCTTTCAGAAGAAGTAAGAGTTCCTTTTCTACAAGAAAGCTTCTTTGTTGATCTAGGAGGTTCACGTAGAGACAAAAGCACAAACATTTCAAAAGTAATAAGTATGATACACATGGATTTGTGTGCTAAGGGAATGCTCAAGATTTCTTTAGATTTTCCCCTTCAGTTTCAGTTGGTTTTGATCTGAGTTTCTCATTACAACATTGCACTTAAAGCTGCACTCGGTTAACCATTTTCTTTTCACATGGGCATCTGTACTATTGCTTAATTTGAGAGACAGACTCGATTTTTCTTTGACACTGTCTGGAAGAAAATGTTTCCTGTTTAGTTGGTTATTTCAGCATTTAGACAACAGTATTGTTTATTATTGAAAACTTTTGAACATAAGAATATATATTCAGAATATCTCAAAAGCTGCATCTGCACCAGTCTCTCTAATTTGCAATGAACTACAGAAGCTTGGGAGGAGATAAAAGAAGATCAAGGATGACAGTCATGAGAGGTAAAATACTGGGGGCCTTTGATGAGAATGTGGGTGGGTTTGCTTTTGATTTTGATTGTGTGTTTTTATGTGACCTTTGTTTGTGAGATGTTTGAACTCCTTCATCTATTTGGGTTTAAAGTGAGCCAGACTAATTCTTTCAATCCTTCTGTGTAACATAAATGGGCGTCTTATGTCTTTTTCATGTTTTTATACTGGGAACAGTTTTATGACTATAGTAGCTTCTCTATTTTTTGGACCTGGATTCAACGGTTTTACACGTCGTTGTTGAGCGTTTGATCACTGAAACCTAAAGCAGCATTCGACTGAAACCTAAAGCAACATTCAACTATTGTTGATTTTGAACACTTGATGAAATTGGCATGAATTTACAGTTGAGCCATTCTGTGATTCAGATTTCTAGTTCTGTTCATTTGATCACATAACTGTGCATTTAAATCCCAGTACCTCTCAACATTTCCAAACACTTTTCATATCAAATGTCTTTAAATCTTTTTCCTCCAAAGAATGTAGGCTTATTATATCTTGGGTATTTTTTCCTCCATGTCACTATACTTCAACTTGAATAAAAGCACATCCATGCTGACAGCTGAGGTTTTACACACTTTTCATTCATGGATATCCTGGGAGTTGGTGAAGCTTTACACTTTCCATTTGTGCAGTAAGAGTGAAGCCTGTCCTCGGTTGCTCCTTTTCCCCATTGATTCCCAAACTAAACATGGAAATGTAGATCTCTGGAGGATGCAGACCAAATAAATCATTAAGGATATAGGCAAAATAACGAGGGGATTTTTAGCTCTTCAGTAAAGGAGGTCAGAAAAGTAAAACATTTGAGCATCAGACTTCTCTAAACAGTGGATGAGGATGTGCATTGTCCAGCCGTAATAGATTATTTAGAGTCTATACAAAATAATAAAAATCAGATGAAAAATTATTTGCATTCATGAGTGAAACATCTTGCTAAGTGTTTTTTGACACACATGTGAAAACTTAAAGGTGTTTTATTGGAATTTATGACAGACAAACATAGCATAGCATATAATTGTGAAGCAGAAGGATCATAATAAATTGTTTTAAAATCTTTACAAATGAACTTCTGAAAAGTGTGGAGTTCATTTGTACCCTGTCCCCCGAGTCAATATTTTGTAGAAACATATGTTGCCGAAGTTATAGCTGCAAGTCTCTTGGTGCAATCTTTCTGTTACCACTGCACATCTTAACATTTAAATCCTTGCATACTTTTCTTTTATGTGAAACATCAGTTGTAAAGTTTTACCTTTTCCAATGATATTGTAACTCATAAGTATATATTTGTTCTGATCTGTAGCTCTGGATGTAGGTTTCAGGTTTGCATCCAAGTGGAAGGTGAGCATATGCCCCAGTCTCAAGCACCCTCCATCTGTTTTTGATCCAGGACTGATCTATATTTAGCTCCATTCATCTTCCCCTTTACTGTGACCAGCATCTACTGAGGAAAAGCTCTTTAATACTGTTACGATGATATGCTGTGGGTGATGTAAGTGTTTTGTCACATATTGTATTTTGCACTTTCACCAAAAACATCCATTTTGGTGTAATCTTCCCCTTTTTCCATATAATCACCTTCTTAAAATAATGGCCTAAGTCATTTTTGGCTAACATGATTTTAGGAAAAATAAATAAAAAAACATCTCTTTCCAAAAGATGTTTTAGGCAAAAACAAAACAAGACTTTTGGGAAAAGGGATTTAATCCATTATGTTAGGAAGGTCACAATATGTTTTTTGCTCACATGGGTTGTTTTGTGCTTTCTTTCACCAGTGGCTTTTCTCCTTTTCACTTCAATATAAAAGTTATAACTGGGACGTCACCAATTAAAAGTCGTCCTGTCAACAGATTCTCGAGTCAGATCTGTGGATCGTTGTATTGTTTTCTTTCTACTTTGAAGCTTACTTTGCATTTATCATTCAAAATACCACCAAAATATATGGAGGTTTGTTCTGTAATCCGACAAAATATAAAAATGTCAAAGGATGCAAACACATTGGCAAGGCAATGTGACAATATATTTACAAATGTTTTTCACACACAAACTAATGTAAGCAAGGTCATTTTGAGCCAAAGCTTCAGTAATCACCTTAATTGATTCTTATCAACTGCTTGCATATAAGAGGCTTGTAAATAAGAGCAGAGTAGCCGAGCATCTTGGGAGCTTTAGGTTTCTCTGTATGAAATCAATACACCATTAACAAAATCCAGGCATTAGGGTTGTCATTCAGGCCTCCTCAGTTGTTGCATGGTTGTCTTTATTTGTGTATTAGAGAGGGAGCACCAGGGTTCAGGTTATCCACTCCGGCCAACATAAAGCGCTGAAAAGTGAATGCAGCAGAAGGAGCCTGATGAAGCCTGTGACTGAAAACTCAAATCCTAAAATAGAGTGCTATCCCTCTTATCTGTAATTGTTTTTAAAGAAAAGAATAATCTAACAACGCAAGGAATCAAAATGAATCTAGGGAGCAGAAGGAAGAAGGTGAAGAGTGATGTGACTATAAACACTAATCCAATGAGTCAAAATGAGCAGCAAGCATAGAGAATGGGAAAATGGGATAGAGGGGGAAAATGAACGGAAAGCGAAGCATCAGTGTAGATGGAGGAGAAGATGTCAACCCCCAGATGCCATACAAGGCTTAGATCTGGTCTGAAACTCGTGCCAGCTCACTGCGAACAGATGGTTTCTGTGGTGCATGCACACACACAAGCATGCATGCACACATGCACACAAGTTCTCACCCAGAGAGCAGCAAATTAGATGGGCCAATTAGATATGGCTGCTATTCTGTGGATAAGGAGACTAAAACTAACATGGCTGAAGCTTCTTAAAGCATCAGAGCTGTGACAGGGAAGATAGTCTCATCAAGCTTGTTCAGTAACTGACAGCTTCAAAGTGCATTTCATCCAGCTCACTGTTAACTTGACTTTATGACTGAACCGGCCATTTCATGCTGGAAAAAAACTGCTGGATCGATGGCAGCTAAACTTTAGTGTTTCCTGCATTATGTGCTAAGGGTAAACATGAAGTGTTATTAAATAAATGCTGATTTGATTATTTGTGTAATACGTTTTTAAGATTTTTTGCAAAATATTTTTGTTTACTGACCTTTAGTATATGTTCTCAATTTTATTCTTTGTACTTTTTAAAATCATCTCTTATCATATGGAATCATAAGTATGGAAAATTGAGAAATGCCATATTCTTTTATATAAAAAAGTTTTAATTCTTTTTAGTTTTAGCATTCACATAACATTTTAAAGTGTGCAGTGTTGTTTTTTTCTTCATTTGACTCAATTTATAGTGCTGGTTTACATGGCCCTGCAGTGCAGCCTGCGGCAGTCAAATATTAAACAGAAGCTATGCTAAGGATTTTTTTCCTAACACTTTTGTATTATCTTTCTTTAACATTTGCTAGCTATGTTTTGATCTTTTTCTAAAATAAAATGCAGGTTTTATTGTTCTGCCTTGAGATTTAGAGACAGTGCTTTTTTTCCATTTAATTACTACAGTTCTACTTACTCTTTGTGAGTGAAAGTGTGTGACAAAGTCTGTAAACAGCAGGCACAAATGTATACTACTTACTAAACTGCAGTGGAAAATTGACCTAATCTATACTAAGTGAAGAAAGAGTGAGCGCTATACAAACACAAATGCACCCTGGATGTGCTCAGCTCTTTTGTATGACATTGTTGCCTCAATGAAATGACTGTTGTGTGTCTGGCTGGTAGTAAACCAAAACTAGAAAAATAAATCTTTCATGTTGCTGTCTGTAAATCACATCTCAGAGGTTTGTAGATGAACATTTCAGCGGGCTTGACTCTGGCTCTTGACGATTTTTGAATCGAGTGCAGCTAACAGATGGTCATCTCCATAGGTCCTTCTCTGCCCTGTCTATATGTTACAGGACCACTGTGTGCTGTTCAAGTGTTCTCTAATTTACATTTTAAAATGCTACAAGACCTGATTTTGTATGTGTTTTGGTGCACTTGCTTACATCTTAAATTGCATACAAACACAGAGGAATCTTAAAGGTCACTATAATGAAAATCAATTATTTATTATTGTTACTAAATGATGATTTTTCTGCTGACAATTACAGTCATTTGCCATACAACCCCTTTATTTTTCAGAATAGCTTCAGGTGAAAAGATTCTGCACTTAAAGTCACAGCTCCTTAAATTAAATCAGTTTGTATAAAAGCTCAAAATAGCACAACTGATTAAAAACCCCACATGAAGGTGGGAAATCTATCTTGTAGAAACCTGTGAAAAGGTGTGTGAAATGCTTTTACATGTGTTTGAATGTGTAAATGATATATAACAACAAATTCATAAGGAAAAAGCTGGAATCTGTTTCAAATATTTTAATTACATCATGTAGTGACAGATGAAACATATGTGTGATTTCCACTTGTTTCACATGTTGAATAAGTACCAAGCAGTGTCTAAATATCATGAGATAACCCTGCAAAATATTTTACTTGTGGAAATTATATAATATGCAATCAACAGAAAATCTTCCATGTAGGAAGCATTATTCCACACGTGTTCGACATGTGAGACTAATATCATGTAGCAACATTAGAAACAGATGCAGGGGAACCTATCACATGAGAAAGGTTTTTCTACATTGTGAAAAATGTTCCTTTACTTGTCAGACAGACTTAATTTTTCTTCTTGAGATCATAATGTGCACTTAGTGTGTGCATAGACTGTAAGCAAAGTGGAGATCTGAAAGGTCTTCCAGGCAGAACAGTAGCTTTAATAGGATATTCTGAATTATGGTGGAAGAATGACAGACATTTCCTACATAAACCTCACACAGAGGAGAGGAAGTAGCAGTTAACAGGCAGAACAAACATCAATCTCTTATGGATTTGCTCTTCATACTTAATTACAGCCACTAACCTGACTGTGGTGTGCATCTGTCAGAGGGAACACGTAGCTTAATTAAAAGAAAACTGATGAGATATGATTTAAATATATTTCCAAAGATAATCAGATGTTAAATCATATATTTAAAGGCAATCAAAACTTTGTCGTTTCCTGAAAACTTACAAATATAGAAGTTGTTTTCATTTATATTGTACAACAAAGCTGATATTTTGTAATTTTACTCCCTTAATAGTGTTGTTGATACTGTTATTTTGATTTAAAGTATTTGATAATATCAAAGACACTTGTTGAGATTATTTCACTGAAGAACATCAGACATGATTTATGTTCCCTAGTAAAGATAAACTAAATCAATATAAACAAACCAAAGTGTGCATCAACTTCACCAGTTAGTTTTATGGTCATACTATAGTGTAAAATGTTTAGTTACTTCCAGAAGGAGAATGCATTGATGACTAGGATTTCTTTTTCCTTTGGCAAGTCAGCAGTGCCAGCTGTGCAGCTTATTCCCTGTCTACACTTAATGTGTTTGTGTGAGCACCTGGAGAGGGCACCTTTCTGTAAATTCAGCTGAGATGGAATGGATCAGTTCCTTTAGGACAGCATTTGAGTTTCTTTTGCTGATGGGGAAGCTCCAATTAAGCTGAGTTCATTAAAAATAAATGAGATTTTAAGGCCAAAGAAAATTCTTCAGAGCCATTTCTTATCACTTTAAATCATCAGAATTGTATTTTTCACAACAGGCAAACTGTGAGGCTGTATGTGGGATTGGATAGCTTCATCTTGCTTTTTTATCTATTCATCTACTTTGACTAAAACAAAACAAAACAAACAAACAAACAAAAAATCAGCATTAGTTTAGTTTTTGCTGGAATGTGCAAGAAATTTCTCCTAGAAAATGGCCTCCTGCTGAGGTGTAAAAAATGCTCCCTACCTCACCCCCAGCTGTTTCCTCATTTTCATAATTTCTGTTAAATATGCATAAGATTTTTCATGCACTCTCAGAAAAGGCCTGGGTCTTCTTTCTCTTCCTCTGTCATTCATTTATTTCTTTTCATTGCTCTCTGCTTACTTGATCAGCTTCCCCTTTATTTAAATCTCTTCCTTCCTCTTCTTGTCATTTCTCCTATGGTGTACTTTGTCAATCACTATGTTTTATCATGAATAATTTATTTTATCCAAGGCATCAGTCTTATAATGCCATTGCTCTGCTATTTCTATGTTTACAAGACCTTTTAGAGCATCAGTCAACTGTCTTTTGATCAAATATTTACTTTAGTAGATATTAATATTTCTGAATTCCCATGTGATGGAATAGCAACTAGAGCAGGTTGTAACCGGTCCCTCACCCAATGACCATTTGAAATAGGCATCAGTTAAACCAGAGTCATCTGTAGCTATTTTAGAGAAAGACTTTGGTTTAGTGCACCAACCAGATTATGGGTGTTAAACCATAATATTAATGAGGACAAAAATCGAAAGCTTTGTTAACCTATTTTTAAAATAATAAATGCATGACAGAAAGCGCAGTTATTTAGTGAAGTTATCTTAAAAGGGACTTATTCTGCAAAATACTATGATGTTCACATAAGCATTTTTGTCTAAACAACTGTCACCAGAATAAGTTTTATAATGGTGATCCTCGTATTGCTTGAACAGATCTCACTTTTCGCCACATAATTTGTTTTTTGGTTAAAGTGTATTTGTTATGGTTAAACATGCAGGAGGATTGCTTGTAGAAAATGTTGATTAATAAATTTAATTCAGTTCAGTTCAGTTTATTTATAGCACATGGCTTCAATTCATAAGACATCATCTTAAGCCACAATAAAAATTTCAAGTCAATGATGCAGACGTATCTAGAGTCGAGCTGTAAAGTGATGCATGGACAGAGGGCTCTGTTTGGAGATCTTTGTCACTCTTTAGATTTCAAAAAGCAGCACAATAAAGCTAGTGTTAAAATAATGATGAATTTCTTAATTATTTGTTTAGAATTATCTCTTACTTTGTAAATGTTTCTGTACAGTTTTTTGTCTCTGTTGATGGGAAGATTGAAACAATGTTCTCTTGCATAACTGCTCTGAAAACACGAGGCACCCTGCAGTGAGCTATTCTAATCCCAGAAACCTGAGGGGGTTTTGGCACAACATGAGACAAACCTTCAGTCTTCTGGTGGCACAGAGAGAAGGAAGTTGTTCTACTTGACGAAATCCTAATCTTAAAGCTTCTTTGCAGCAGCCTTAAATTAAACTAGTCATTATTTGACTTGCTCTGCTGTGACATTATTGATCAATTTTGCAGAGATAAGCTTGGGAGACGATGTATTATAGTTGGTTTAAGGTACATAGTTGACAAGATAGCAGTGCTAAAGACTGGAGCAAGCAATCATCAGTATTATGTGTGAGTCAAGGTGAGTCAGTGTGTCTCAATTTGTGTGAATGCGAGTGTGTGTGTGCATCTGAAGAGCAAATGCTGTGATCCAGGTTAGAAAAGGAAGATTGAGGGCAGCAGCAAGACCCTCACGTAACAAACCATTTCTCAGTCCAGTGAGTCCAAATTTAGACGCAACACCAGGGTCACACAGCCATGCAAGGAAAAAGATTGTATTCATGAAAGGTTTGGATAGATGGGTTTTGAGAAACAACTCATTTGAGATTAAACATTTGATTGAAAATGAAACCTGAGAGAAGTAAAATTGTATTTGATGTGTTCCAGGTCCGAGTGTGAGTGAGGATCCTCCGCTCCACAGAGTGACAACGAGCCCTCCATCAACAGATCAACAGAGGGATCCGCCATGTCGCAGCAGCAGCCTCCAGCCCCCCTCCACCCCAGCGTTACCACGACGCTACCTGCCACCCCAGCCAAGAAGCTCACCTGGAGGTCAGTAGAAGATCATAGGTTGACTAGATTGCTTGACTAGATCTGTATGGCAGAGATCTAGATTGCATCTGTTGCTACCACAAAATGTTGATTTAATTTGAGTATGTTTCAGCGCCATGTTATGTAGATCCACAGCAGATCTTTGATCCCACTCCTTTAAAATAAAATGTATGACAGCAGCATTGATAACGGCATGAATATTTTTGCTAAGCACTGTACTATCATAACGTCAAATGGCTCTGCTCCCATAAAGAGAATTGTAAATCTTTCGCTCACTTGGGACTCTGATGTTCTTTAATACAAACTCAAACTATTACAGTAATATGAATTGATCTGTGATATGTACACCAAAATTATTAGCCACTCTGAGAGCAACATTTGAATGACAGCAGAAGAGCATGAGGAGTGAACACACATACAGTGAACCCATAAATGATCTCTCTAGAGGCCCAGAGTATCTCTCTAGGGTTAAATGGGGATTTGCTCAGGATCAGAGTCTTCTCTCCCATAACAGGTCTAATTAGTTTCTTTTCAAAGCTTCTCTTTTCCCTCTCCTCTCTGCCTCATGACAGACTCTCTACAAACCTCTTGAAACTTCCTTTCTTCTCACTTTCCTCCCGTTACCGTTTTAGCTTCACACAGTTTCATCCATAGCACTTCAGTGCAACACATCTAACGTTATTCTGTAAAACCTGCTGCTCGCTTTCCACCTAACACACCTCCAGCTGTGTAAGAGGTGTAATGTTGCGCACAAGCAAATGTGCAAGCACAAAATGGAAAAAAAAAAGATTAGAAATCCCTATTTGGAACCTATTTTGGCCTAGAAAGCCTGGAATGTTACAAGGAGCATGAAGGTGATGCTTATGTAAACCCTTGAATGCCCTGTTCATGTTTGACAGATGATACTGAAAGATATTTATAGCACGCATCATTGGGGATAGCAGGAGATGAAAGGGAAGAGTAGAAAAAGACTGAAGGAAAGTAAAGAGCAAGTTTGATGATTGTGACACATGCAGACATACCTATATACATATACTATCCAGCTAAACGTGCCTCGATTAAAAAAATTAATACTTTGCCAGATGCTTCCTCTTATGGATTTTAAAATTTTGTATGATTTTCTAGGGATGAAACCACCCACTGATTGATCAAACTTGTGTTTTGACAGTTGGCAGAAAGGAGTTTCAGCGGAGTTCAGAGGTCACACGTTCTCTTCCTTCTTCGCCAAAAAGGTTGGCAGTGGTTCCCCCGAAACTCCAGTCCCCAGGTAAGTTCTTTAGTTGAGTACTCATTAAAGCCTGTTTTGCATATATATCACATTTTCATTTCAGGGCTGCATGAAAAAAAGCAACAATGCATAAATTCACTCCTATGGACTTTTTATTGTAATAAGCAATTTGTTTTGGACTTTGGGAGTAAAAACTTGCAGACTGCGCCTGTAAAACTGAAAATAAGAACGTTCTCTGCTATCACTGAAAGATTCAGAATAAAAGGAAGAACTATTGTGAGGCCAGCATTTGACTTATAAATGAAAAGGTTCAACAAAGGTTGTAAAAACTACTTTGAAAGTACTGTACAGGTGCATCTCAATAAATTTAAATTTCATGAAATATAAACATGAAAACATAAACAAAGGTGATCACCTCACTGAATGAAATCAGACTATATAATTTTTATAGAATGTATATATTTCTCTTTTTGAAAAGAATTACTGAAGTAATTTTATTATTATCTCTACCTTTACAGTAAATATAAATGCAAACACCTGGTCTTTGTCTGGTTCTTCATATAAATATTTCCTTAATACATTGTTAGTTTGATCCTCATGTTTTCATTCCAAAACTACATCTCAGCTCCTTTCCTCCAGCTCAGCCTTTTGAAATATTTTAAACTATTAAATTTACCCACATCCATGTCGTTATTCCAACTATGTCGTACTGAGCTGAGCACACACATCCATCTATGATTTGATTTAGTCCATAAAAAGCAGAGCTTTTCCTTCTTCCAGTTCTGCAGTGGTGAAAAAAAAAATTGTCATGGGATTGCAGCAAACATCCAAATGTCTCCTTATGAAAAAAGTCTCCTCAGGCTTTGTTTTTTTCTTTTGTTTAATATTTCCACTGCAGTGTTACTGGTCCTTACTTTCCTCTTTGCACCTCACCTAATTTTACCTTTACTTATATAATCAGACAAAGAATTTCCTTCTGCCCAATGAAATTTGCATGTCTTGACATGGATTTATTATTCAGTGATATTTCCAGGCACCTGTGAAAATCCAGGTTGTAATAAATAAATGTAAAGTTACATTCTGTTTGCAGTCTTTTCAATATCTTAACAGAACCCCAACAAAAAAAACAAACAACTAAATCTAATCTCTGCTGTCAGCAAGATCTTTCCTCAAGTTTTCATCATTGTTGCTCGTGTTAATATTCCAAATCTGTTCTCCCGGCTCTCATCTGCATCACACTCATTTAGTATTCAGTATCCTCTCTGTAACCTTTCAGATGGAATCTACAGATGTCTGCAGGTATCGGTGCACATGCGTGCTTGTCAGGAAAAGTAGGGTGGAAATGATTTAGAGAGGCACGCACAACAGGGAATAATCATGGATAAATGCTAAGATCTGCTAAATGGTATGGTTTTTGAAAAGCTAAGCCTTTTTTTCCCTAAACCTTATTCACTTCCTCTTTCAGGGAAAAAATTATGTACTTTTCTTATCATCTTTCTTTCTCACTCATCTAAATGGGCGTTTAGAAATGTATCATTATTACAGTGATTCAGCTCCTCATCCCCGCCCCCTCCTACTCAATATTGCTTTGCAACTCTTTTCTCTCTTTTATCTCACTGCTCTTTCTCTTATTTTATCCCCCGGTCCCACCCCACCTTTCTCCAACCAATTCTTTCCCATTACCTGGGACCCTGCACCCCAATCTCTGCCTCACGTTGTCATGGAAACCGCTCCCTCTTGCTCCAGTAGGTCCGAATAATCTGGCTCAGGCTGGGGATGCAAAGGTGCAGACATTTGGGGGATAGTTATTTGGTTTATAGGAGGGATATAAAAATTAAAATAACTGTTTTAAAACACTAACATTTCAAAACTAAAAGATATTGTGCACCTTTGATCACAATCATTGACAAGGTGGCACGCACACAGGTAAATTAACTTGTCTGTATGTCAGCTGCAACATAGTGGTTGTCTCCCTATTGGGAAAAATGATGAGGTGAGCATGTTTGCCCAGCTTTCAAATTACTCTCATCTTTAGTGGATGAAACCTTTACTTAGATTGATAATTAACAAGTATATACTAGCACAAGTTATTATAAAACCCTAAATGGTCACAGTGACACTCTCTGTGGATTAATTCTTGTTCAGAACAGACATTAGTCCCATTTATCATAAAATGAGAGGCGGGGACATCAGATTAGGAAGCACCACAAAGCTTCCTTTGCAGAACAGATTTCATTAAGTTGCAATCATTTATCTCATGAAGCCGATCATTAGCAGAGGGTCAGTTCAAATCTCTCCTAATTTAACAGCTGTCAGTTTCATTAGTACAGAGAATTAAAAATTAGATCATGAAGATATATCCAGTGTGTTGCAAAAGTTTTCACAAACTTTCAACTTTTTCACATTTTGTGGAATTGCAGTGATAAAATTTTAGATTGACCAACAGTGAATAACTGTAAAATAAAATAAAAATCATACATTAACATTTTATGTTAAAATGTTTTCACATTTTACGAATGAAAGTCTGGAAAGTGTGGTGTGTTTTTATAGTCTGTGGTCAGTGGAACTACCTTTTGCTGTAATTACAGCAGAATGTCTTTTGTATAACTGGAAATTGAGGTTGTTGCTGATTGTTTTTCACCAAAAAGCAAAACGTTTAGTCATATTGAATAAAATCTTTCTAAGAACATCAATTCTGAAGTCTTGCCACAGATTCTTGATTTTGATTTGTATCTGGAGTACATGCAGACTTTGATACACTTTGAACTGATTTCTATCCTGGGCTGCCTGTTGAGTCTCCTCCCAAGATAGTTGCACTCTATTTGTTTGTTAGGTAACTTCTGACTTAATTTAGGAACTGAAAACACATGTAAAATATATTTTTTTAAAATTAAGCTAAAGAAAGCTTTATATTATGTTTTCCCCCCTTGTGAAACACATAACTGCCTCTGAACTGCATTGTTGCTGAAATGTGTTATACAAAATAAACTTGACTTCGACCCATTTATAGCCTCTGCTTGCTTTTCTTCGCTCTAAAGTCCAGCCTGGGCAGCGACCTGCAGCGGCGGTGCGGGGTTCCACTCCTTCAGGGTCACCTCGGCGTGTGGCTCCCCTGAGGCCGCAGCAGGAACACCAGGAGAACCTGCAGAAAGAGAAAGAAGAGGCTCAGCAGAAAGAGCAAGAAAGGCAAGCTGATGAAAAGGAAAAGATGGAACAAATGGAGGAGGTCAGTAAGGAGAGAGCCAGCCTAACTACTTAAAGTTTGCTTTCTTCTATTGCATTTATATACATTTATTTGTTGTTGTTTTTTTTGTTCTTTCTTTGTCTCTCAGGTTCATAGGCTGCAGAGGTACTGCAGCCATCAGGAGAAGCAGCTGAAGGCTTTGAGGGATGAGCTGCAGAAAACTTCTCTAGGTCTTGATGCTTTTATCATCACCACTCAGCATTATTGCCTCAAGGTAGCCAAAATGAAATGATATAATGAAAGCATGACCTTGTGCCTGTTCCACAACAGTGGCCCTATTCCCAATTAACTCTGACTTCACATGCCATAAAGCAGCCAAATAATCCTCAGTGGAGAGTAGAACTGATGATCAACGTTGTGACTTTTGTCTTTGCCTCTGATTTTCTGTGACACAACTTTTGATTATCTGCCAAATTTGTCTGTTCTCCTCCATACACTTTCCACATGATGTTTCCTCCTACCATTTTTCTCTGACCCTCGATTGTAGCAAACACATGTGCAATGCATGTGCAAACTGTGAACATGAATAGGGACGGATGGATAATTTCCCACCATGAGGTGAGATTCAGGATGATGAGTCAGAGTGACTGTGTGAAGACGGGCTCTAAGTTAGCGTGTCCGAACTGGTTTCACCCTGCCTGATGATGTGTTTAAGGCGCTGAGACAGGAAAGCAGTGATCCTGTCTGTATCTGTCTGACTCCTTTATAGTCATTGTCTGAGGGCTGCATTCGGCACACAGCACAGAAATGCAAAAGACAGGTGGTGGGCAGCAGAGATGGTTTGAGCACCCCCTGCTGATCAAAACTGCACAGAGCAACTGTTGTAAATGATATATGCCTCATTTGGACTGACGTGGTTTTGCTGTGCTGCTCATGCAAGTCACGTACACTCCCCCTTGCAGGGCAAATGCACCCTTCCAAAAAATGAAATTAATTGAAAGTGACATTGAATGTGTAAGAACAAGGACGAATGGACTTGTAGTGTACTAGTCAGGAAAATATAGCAAATATCGGTAGAGCCGAAGCAAAATGATACATGGTTTTCAAATTTTCTGTTGATAAAAATGGAAAGAATGTATTGTACATATGTGCTCAGTCAGACTGGATGGAAGGTGTGTGTGAATACTAATTTTTAAATTCACAGATTTACACTTTGATTGGTCTCATTTTAACAAATGAGTATGAGTGATCTAATCTATTTTATTGCAGCTCTGGCTGTATTCTGAGAGATGTTGACCCCTCTCTCCCTTAGTCTGTTGCAGCCTCTGAAAGTTCTTCTTCCAGGATTTAGCTCCACTCACTTCTCGTCAACTCTCACCATATTCTATGTCCCAGTTTTAAAATAAAGCCTATTCAAATTGGGTGAATAATCGATTATTGTTTTGTTGCTGTGTCATTCACCCTGAGGACTTTACAGAACTGCTGCGTATATACTCAGATTAAATTACTATCAAGTATACTTATTCTAAACTCATTTTATGTCTTAATTCATAAGAATTTTTAGAAAAGTGTGTATCCTATTTTTCTGTTTATTTTGTTGATTTTTGGCAAAATGTGAAAATATTCAAGTCACATGAATACATACTGAATGTTTGCAACGTAGTCTCAGTGTTTGCTTATGAAGTCCACATGTAAGCTCCTTGTGATCTGCTGTATACTTGTTACGGCTAAAAGGAATACAAACTTTTTACTGATAATTACTTTGAGATTTTTCACAATGTCTAAAGTATGTAGTTGTATTTTCTGTAATTTGCAGAACAAAACTGCTGAGGAAGGTCAAAGTGAATTGTCCCTGGAGTTGAAGAAAGCTCGAGAGGAAATGAGTAAGTGAGAATAGATATGACTGAATACTGATGTAGACATTTTCTCTTGCTTTATTGTATAATTCCCAAGAGTGTATTTGTCAATTACTTTCACAGATTTTAAACAGTAATTCACTTAATTATTAAAAATGCAATATTTTTTATTTGTAGCTGTTTCTTTCCCCAAGCATTTAAATACATCTTTGGCTCTCATAAATTTATCTCACAGACTGAATATTTAATGAGAGTAACAATATCTAAATTACGCTGAGTCCTGATTAGCATATAAGCCAAAAAATGTGATTTATTCATATATTTATTTGTCTTTCTACAGATATCATCAGAATTCTTATGTTCATTTTTTTTTCTCCAAGAGTTTCTGTTTGAACACATTTTAGCCACTCAAAATCAAAGATTCTCTGTTAAAGTTGAAAATTTTCATTTCCTTTTGTAATCTGCTTGATGTGCAGCCTCCCACTCGGTGCGCTGGGAGAGACTCCAGCAGGACAAAACAGCGCTGGAGGTGGCGTTTGAGCGTGAGCTGCAGGAGCTCCAAGTGCAGCAGGAGGCAGAGCTGGCTGCGGTGGAAGAAGGCCTCAGGAAGTGTCACGCTGCTGAGGTGGAGCACCTGAAGGCGGAGCATCGGTTGGAGATGGAGGAGTTGACGACTCAGCAGCAGGAGCAGGTGACAGAGAGGATTTAGGGGATGGGATCCAGTCTATCATGTCCAATGTGAACTGTCAAGTTTCTTGTATTTGTGTATATATTTATATATTTATATATGTTTGTGGATGTGTGAGATGGAGGAGGTGACAGTTAACCACCAGGCAGCTATGCAGGAGCTTAGAGACATGCATAATATCACCATGGCAACACTGCATGAGGAGCATGCTCGTACCATGAGAGGTATGTTTTTAGATAAGAAAATATATATATATTTTATAAATATAAAATTGTGATGCATAAACTGCTCAAACTGACTTCTCATTTTGTTGTGTTGCTGTGTTTGTGTGCAGACTTGAGAAAAGCTCATGAGCAACAGAAGCTCCTCCTAGATGAAGATTTTGAGAAACTCAGGCTATCTTTACAGGTACGGTATTATATCTGCAGAAGATAGTACTTTATGAATTCTTTATACTTGCATGTTCAGTTTCTGCTGTTTGTCTTTGATTAGGATCAAGTAGATACACTCACATTTCAAAACCAGAGTCTAAAGGACAAGGCCAAACGCTTTGAGGAAGCTTTGAGAAGGAGTACAGATGAACAAATCATTGTGAGTATAAGTCTACGTTTTCCTAAACGGAACCATCTGCCTCACTCCTCAAGAATGTCTCTAAAATGAGTCCGATTCAGTTTGGCTTCTTTATAAGTTATTGTTTTTAACAGGATGCTTTAGCTCCGTACCAGCACATTGAGAAAGATCTGAAGAGTTTGAAAGAGGTTGTTGAGATGAAAAATCAGCAGATTCACCAGCAGGAGAAGAAGATCTCAGACCTGGAGAAAGTGGTAGGCTCAAGTAGGCCTTCTCAAGGCACAATCTATCAACCTTTGCATGCAAATGACAGATGCAGAGCTTTCTGGATTCCGATGATGCTGAGTGTTTGGTTAATTAAAGGTTGCATTCTGAATTTGAGCAGGCTCAAAAGAACGTGTTTCTCGAAGAGAAGATCCAGGTTCTGCAGCAGCAGAATGAAGATATGAAGGCTCGTATTGACATGAACCTCGCTACGTCTAGGTAAGACACATCTGGAAAGCATTGTGAATCACATTTACAGATATTTACTAAATTGGGCAGAAGAGCCTCTGTGTTATACAACTTCATGGAAATGTATGTCATTTCAGCGGCTTCTGGAAATGAGAAGCTGCAGATCTTGTAGTGCAGGATCTGCTGATATTAACACAATATTTTTTTAATTGAATTGAGTCTGTTATTTGAAGTGCTATCTAAATTATTTTTGTGAAACCTTGAAGGTTACGGTGAGTAGAATAAGTTCTTCTGATCCCTACTCAGTATGGCTGAATAATTCTGGTGTAAGCTGACTTTCAGCATTCATGTTTAGATTAAATTGGTATAAGAAAGCACTAAAAGTCCAATTTCCAATATAATCTTCCGGGCTTAAACGTTGGAACCATGACAAACCAAGCTAACGTGTCAATATAAAAGATGTCCATGACCGTCCACTCGTTTTAAAGGGTTGGTTTTTGTGTTTTTTGGTTTCATTGGGTTAGTTCTAAGATTACATTCTATTTCCTGCTTCATGCAATCATTTATCCTTCCCCATACAGGCAACTGACAGAGGAGAACGCCAACCTGCACGACTCTGTAGAGAAGGAGAGCACTGAGAAGAAGCGCCTGAGCCGCAACAACGAGGAGCTGCTGTGGCTTCTCCAGACCAGCCCCCTCATATCCCCGGCCTCTTCCCCGCTCCACCGCTCCTCCTTCTCCACCTCCCCTGTTCCCTCCTCCCCGCTGTTCTCCTCCTCGCCCTTGGCAGGGTGCGACTCGCCCACCCACTGTCACGGCTGTCCCAGGCAAGCTCAGTACTGCTCCCCATCGCACAGAGCTGCCGTCAATCAAAACCTCTCTCCCGGACCGGCCACGCCCACTCACAGGGCCGCTTTCAATCACAACTACTCCTCCGGCCCGAACACGCCCACTCACAGGGCGTCGTCAGGTTGCTGTAACTCAAACACCTCTTTACAGAATTAAAAGCAGCTTCCAAATCTCACCCAATCCCCGTTTTTTCGGCAGCACTGCAAATCTTTTCTTTGTAGGCATGAATGGTGTTACAAAAAAAGTAACTAGAACCAGTTACCATAATACTGTACAGACACTGTGAACCACTCTGATGGTGGTGTTCATGATGCAGAGATTCTATAGGTTAGATATACAAACACAAAAAATGCTGGCTACCACTGAATTTACCAGTCAGAGCGTCTGACTGTTCTATGTGTGTTCATGTCTTTTTAATTGCACACTGTAAATATTGTTAAAATTAGAACAGGTGTTGTTGATAGGTAAACCTCCCCTGCATGTGTCCTGCATAGTGCAAATGTAGAGATGGAAATTACGCATTCAGTTCACCAGAATATGATACTTTGGTGTGGAAAAATGCATTCACATGCACACACACACACACACACACATGCATCCTCAGTACAATAAGCTGTTCTCCATTAGAATAAGATGTGGAAGGAGAGTCAGTTCTCTCCTTTCATCTGGACTAAACAAAGCGCCTTAAACTTGGTCCTACCACCTCACCAGCAGAGAGTGACCAATGTTTTATTTATAAAGGACTTCGGTTCAAGAATTGGTTTGTAAATCGAAGCAAATTGCCTCCTCGACTTCTATTTGAGTGTTTCTAATTAGCTCAGTGCTGATAGTTCAACCTCCTCGGAGCCATGTTACCTGCAAAATACTGAGAACTTTGTGTATATTTTACAGCCTTGCCAGGTCTTCCTTTACAAGACAAGCTCCTCTTCACTTCAGGTCCCTCAGGTCAACTTGCAAAATCTGTGTTTGCTGTTTTCTACGTACTTCAGTATGAATGTGCAGTCTGTTGTGTCTCAACAACAGCAATCACAACACAACACAACAGTTAACGGAGCGCTCGGAGCTAAGGGAAACCTCGCACAGGATTTATTGTTTTAATTGTTGTCTATTACTTTATAGTGCAATGTTTAACTGATTTATTTATTACATGTCTTTTGCTAATTAAGCAAGCATGTACTGTGAAAGTCTTCCAGTTTTAACGTAAAAATGATTATTGCTGTGATCTATTTATTGATGCTGAAATGTTTAGAAAAAACACTAATCATCAGTGTTTTTTCTACACTGATGATTAGAAAATATTTGTGTTTGTAAGTTTAAAAATATTTGTCAGGGGACAGAAGTGGAATACAGATATACGACCCCAGTAGAGCAGATAATCTGGAGATCCCAACTATATTGTACATTACACTGGTTTGAATATGCAAAAGTATTCACATCCCTTAAATATTTTCACATTTTATGGCATCAAAACCCCAAACTTTTTTGTTTTATAAGGATTTTATGTTATAGACCATCACCAAGTAGCCAGGTTTACTCTTATCCATAGCAAGTAGTTGTCCATTTTATTAATTTTGAATAAAACTCCATGATAGCTCTATCTCTGCAAGGATGCAATTGTGAACACCCACTTTCAACTCTCACCACAGACTCTTATGGATTTAGGTCTGGACTTTGATTGAACCATTCTAGCACATGATTATATGCTTTGATCTACATCATTCCACCCCCAATGTTTAAAGTCCTTGTCCTTACTTTTCCATTTTGAGATGATCAACAAAACAATATTCTGTGAGGTGTACTTTATATTTAAGATTTTTTGAAGTTTAAAAGATCTGTTTTGTTCCATGTCGCCTAACTTTGTGTTTGGTCTATCACAAAAATCCTAATGAAATGCATTAAAGTTTGTTGCTGTAGTGTGACAAAGAGTTGGAGGGGCATGGATTCTCGGTATCTGTGGTGCAGGAATGCATAGTGTTTTATTTCACTGAGTGAACAGAGGACATGTTTAGAACAAACAGGGCATAAATTATTGGATTTGTCCATGGATGCAGAAAATGCTAGGTTAAACTTCGAGGGGACTGTCTTGTGTAAAATGCGTCTAAATTATGTAGGTAAAGCAAAACAAAAATTGTTTACCTTTTGTGATGTGCTCAATTAGTGTAGAACTTGTAGAACCTGTATTTGTAGTACCTCTTCATCACCTTTTTTGTAATACACTTTAATTTACAAATGGTAATTCATTTATACTTTTGCATACTAAAGAAAACCACAGCATCCTAGAATATCTCATTCAGGGAAATCTGAGTTGCAATTTATAAGATTTTCTTTCTTTCTTTTGTACAGCTGCCCTGTAAAAACAATTTTAAAAGATTTCCCCCAAAATTATTTCACAAAACGGCAGAGCACAGCACAAGCCAACTATACCCATATAAAAAGAGTAAAGGTAAACAGAAAATTTTACCTTTTCACTATTTCAAATGGTGTCTTATGTCTGCTTCTCATAGTAAATTACCCTCAGAGTCATGGTCTTTAGCCTGGTTTAAGATAATATACTGTGAGCTACAGATCTCTATCCGCAAAATCGAAACAGTTTAGACTTTACCTACTGTAAATAGATAGATCTAGAGAGTCAGTGTCAACAGTTTTACTACCAAGGGGAGCATGCATTTGGATTAGTAGTTATTATAGTCGTATTTATTGATAAACCGACATTTGGGAATTGAAGTAGTCGGGTTTAATGGGGTTTTAATGTGGAGATCTGGTGCTGGTCATTAAAAAACTCTCTTGAATACTTACTCTGCAAAGAAAATGTAAAAAGATATTTACCAGCACACTTGATTTGAATGTTTCCACCTCAGCAGGTGACCTTCATTTAAACGTTATTGGACCAGGCTTTCAGTAACAATTCTCCAGTAAAGATGTGTGCAAAAGCCTTTAAAATAAATAATAAATTCTTTTTCTTCCTCAATGGTTTTCTGACAGAAACCTTTGGACATTTATTTGGAAGGTAAAGCTATTCTTCAGCCTAACTTTAATGCGTTTTCTCTCATCTTTCCCATGCTGAAGAGTTGCTAGCAGAAATTGGCCCTTGTGTCATGGATTACCTATTAAAAGTTTTTCACCACGGCTGAATTCAATGATTATTGATTATTGGTTCTGGATTTTGAGAAGTATTTTAGAAATGAGGTTAAATTAATCCTCCTACCCCCTTATTTAATTTAAATGACAAATTGCTGCAGCAATAAAAGAAATATTTATTATAATGCTCTTTACACATCTTTACTGGGGGTAAAAAAAAGTTACGGGAGATGTTGGTCTGTAACTTCTTTACCAGCACTTTTTGATGGTCTTGAAAATAACTTTTTTCATTACACTTCAACTTTTTGTATGATGTGGACACAGGGTTGAATACTCCTAGCAGAAGAATGTCAAATGCAGAGCTGGAGAAATGTATTGAAATGGTCACAATTATTTTATGTCTTTTTTCTACGCTGATGATTTTAAGAATGTCTGCTCAATTGTAAAAAGGAAAAAAAATAAAACAACAAAAAAAATAAACTAAACAAAAATACCCACACAAAAAGAATGAGGGAAAAGAGTACCAGTCAGAAACTGTGTTTTCGGATTGTTTTGGATCATTTTTCCTCACTTACATCACTAAAGGATTCCTCCTAAAGGTTCACCTCAGGCGCAAAAACTACAGTCTTCAAAGATGCAACAAATCTATTGTTTACAAATGGCAGCATACAGTTCTGAATTTCAAAATAAGTCTTTTGCATGGACTACAGTTTCTAAACCCTAAACTGGTATTGTAAAGACCCTGCAATGTGTCCCGTGGACATTTGTGTCTCACTTTGCTCTGAATGTCAAAATTGTAATGATTGCATTTTGTAAAACTCTTTCATGCCGTTTTGTTTACTAAAGAAGGACCTCTTTTGTGATCATTTTGTAGCAGCTATTGAATATGTAGCATTTGGTCAAATCTACTCACAGAACAGCCTGGATAATTTAATATATTTGGCAATGTTTTTAACACTCATGTTGGTTTCTAAATGCTACTGTGGCAAATGTGGCTTGTCAACCTTCAATTCAATTACTAACATTTATAGAGGTGATCTTTAAAACTTTAGCTCCTATGGATTTTGATCCTGAGACGAGCTTTTTGGTGCTGATTGTATGTTTGAATGTAAATACATTTACAACATGAGTTGTGTGTCTTAGTGCACCGACAGAAATAGAAGCATGTTTTCTCAGCCTTTGCTGTCCTTGTTCTCCGTTTCTCTTCTTTGACCTCTTTGCATTGTCCATGGCTAGGTTGTAACTGTAGCGTGGGGAGACGTACAAGAGGAGGAATAAAATCATTCATCAATGTAATGTGAACACAGTATGTTGATGCCTTTGTTTGTCATTTATGGGGAGAGGACAATATTAAAGTGTTTAAGAAAAGGTAACAGTGTTTGTGCTATCTTTTCAAAATGAGCTTTCAGAATGACTTGTGCCATTCAAGAATCTTTATCCAACTGCAAAGTATATTCCTTATGATATCCAACTGCAAGTGGATATTCTCTCATATGGCACTACGTATATGGGAAGAGATATAGAGTGCCTTTAAAGTGTTGGTATTCCTTGAATTTTTTAAGATACTTTTTTATGGCGTAGTTGCAAAGATAATGCATTTTGATGGAATTTTGTTTATACATTATAAAAATGTAGTGAGTAATTGTGAAGTGAAAGGAAAGGATTTTGTTTATTATATTTGGACTGTCAACTTTTTACATTTTAGCTGTAACAAAACATGAAGGGCGAGTTGTACGTTTGCATTAGGGAAGTGAGTCAGGATTGATGGACAATATTTCTAAACGGCAATTTCTCAATCTCACCATAGATTCTCAGAAGAGATTTTGGTGTGGACTTTGACTGGGGCCCCTGTGGCACATAAACATGCTTGATTCTAAGCTGCTGCATCTTAAGGCTTGTGTGTGTATGATTTGTTATCATCCTGGAAGATTAACCTCTGCCTCTCTCTCAGGTGGTTTGTAGCCCATAATTTCTACCACCTTCTTGCCAATTCTGCTCAGCTTCAGAATAACTGAAGGTAACTTAGTAACTTTACTGTAGTATAAAATGGCACCATATGAAAACATATACTGTCCCTTTAAGGAGGTTGTTTCTTTGTGTATGTTTTTTTTTTTTATTCATTAAACTTTAGAGTCCTTTACATTCTGAAATTAAATTACACACATAATTGTTTACTGCTTAGGTGATTTCTGAATACAATTATTGGCACAGAAGCTTTGTGCCAGAGTGCCTGAATACAAATGCACAACAAGCTTTTCCGAGTTTTATTGTAAAAGAAAAAAGCCTGAAAAAGCCAAGAGTTTTAGTTTTACCTTTTCAAAACTGTGTCATTATAAGAGTTTATGAAACCAAAACATGACTTTTCAAAAACACATTTAGTTTCTTTGTAACTTCACATTAGCATTTCGTTTGGGAGTTTCCAGAATTAAGATACAAGAGAAACTTTTGGAGTTTTTCGACACAATGAAGCAAATGCGTTTATTAAAACATTAAGTTACTTGTATAACATCATTTCAGACACAAAATTAGAAATCACATTACATTGGCATTTTATTTTCTAATGATATCACATCCATAAGAAATACTCTGTTTGATCAAAGCTAACAATCACTAAGCCATGAAGGATTGGCAGTGAATTCTGGCAGTTTTTTTTCTCTAGCATAGGCAATAAATGCAGCCCAACTCCTTCCTCATACTCCAAATGATAGCTTCAGCAGCCTCACTTGCGCATGAAGTGAGATATGATATCAATAGGCAGTGGGAAGATGATGGTGGAGTTCTTCTCCGCTGCAATGGTGTTGAGAGTCTGCAGAAAGCGGAGCTGCAGGGCTGATGGAGACTCTGCAATAACAAGAGATGCCTCCTTCAGGGCCCGGGAGGCATTCATTTCACCTTCAGCTGCAATCACCTGTAGCAAGAGACGGATATTAAAATAAAGCAAAAACACAACCCAATGAGCAGATTTTATGTGATGCTCTTGTCTTTTTTGTTTTTATTTTATCTTGTTCAGTGTCCTGACCTTTGCCCTGGCCTCTCGAGCTGCTTCAGCTTCGGCAGCCATGGCTCTCTGCAGCTGAAGAGGCAGTTTCACATCTTTGATCTCCACACGTTCCACCTTGATGCCCCAGTTGTCCGTGGCTTCATCCAGACTTGACTGGAAAAATAGAGAAAGAGGATCATTACCTCATATTTGAAACTAATATTATGTGTTGTTCATTTGAAGAAAACAAAAGGCAGCATTATATTTAACAAAAAATCTTTAGCAAGTTTAAAAGTATCTTTTGAAAATAATTACCTTAATTAAAAGCATACTTTTAATTAAGCTCAAATGTTTTTTATTGGTCTGATAATATTTTAATCTTAAATGCCAGGTTTTCATTAGATGTAATCATAAAATCATCCTATTTAACAGAAATAAAGGCCTGTAAATATCAGTCTCTGTGTACATAATGTGTTTTGTGTGTTTCAAATTGTTAATTAAGTAATTGAAATAAATGAACATCTTAAAAAAAATTATTTATTGAAAATAACTGAATATATATATCAAGAGGGAAATCTATTTTGTATAGCATGGGCTCAGATGGCCCAGGGTTTGGGAAGGACACGACCCCCTAAACCCTAAGATTCACAGTGACCTAGTCCAAACCTAACGCCCGAATTTACATTACTGGTAAAACTGACACTTCATAATCAGCTAACTTGATAAATTTTCATTGCAGCTTGCATTAAGAGACCAGTGTTTTTGAGAAGAAAATTTTTGTTTTTCTGTGGTACACAGTGTACTACAGAAACACAAGTGTTACTAATGACATAAATAGCTTCAATCTGTATAAACTCCCACAGAGTAGGGCATACTTGACTTATTCTCAGGGGGACTCAGTGTGGAATAAACGTGATAAGTTGTTCAGTGGGAAAATTCTGCTCCGTGGGAAAAAGTCTCCACATTAAACAGTTTTTTATGTGAGACTGAGCAGATGAGAACAGAGGAGAACAGCTGACAGCAGTGTGTTGCTCTGAGCAGTAAGTCAAGAGGACATACAGTATCACTGCAACTAGTGCACTAACAAAACATAAAGTTTCCCTTTTATTTAACCATAAACAAATTACAATGAGAAATTTGAAAAATTGTGCCCTGTTTTTATTTTTGGTATTGTCGGTTTTCTAAGTCAGCTTTTAAATGAATAAATAGATAAATAAAAATACATTCCATTTCTCTCATTTTATTTTGAAACAGAGAACATAAGGAACTACGCATGGATTGAGAACACCAAACTGATATGTATTGGTTTGTGTGATTTGTAAATGGAGAACACAGAAGAATAACGGATGACTTCACCAAATTTGTTACTAGCATCTTTAATCTTCTCTAGCTAAAAAACTAAAAAACTCAGAGTCTTTCTCAAACCTGGACGTAATATTTTTTACATTACTTGCAGAATATCTAAACCCCAATAAACCCCAAATCCTAACACAATTTGTGGTTTCTGAAACCTTTATTTGATTTGTCAAAGTTCAGACATTAATCTAGTTTGATCTAGCTGCATCTGAAAAGTCTGACCGATTATTCCCCCTAAGTCTAAAAATCCTAACTGCGCCCCTGCTGTGAAGTATTCTGGTTCAGAAACCTGTCCCATGTACATCTACAATAATAATTACCCTTGGGGTGAACTTCATAACTTTCCAGGCCTTTGGCAAACACATTGATCATATATGAATCAGGAAAGACTTAAGAGCCCTTTCAGCTTCTATACCTGCATGCTGTGGGCGATGCCCTCCCGATCAGACAAGACCTCTGCGAGGTTCTTGGTGCCAAGAACATTTCTGAGGGTGGTTTGTGCCAGCAGCCGAGTGGCGAAGTCAGCGTTAGTCACGTTGGCCACAGAGGCGATGGGGTCGCTTACTCTGAAGTACACAACACCGTCCACACTCACAGTGACTGAATCCTTAGTGAGAATCTAGAGCAAGAATACACATTATAGATATGATATTAAACTGACTTTTACATGAAATTTCTCTGAAAGTGTGTTGTTGTGTGCCTCTTGCCTCTTGTGGTGGGATGTCAAATGACACAGTTCTCAGATCCACTTTCACAATAGAATCGGTGCATGGCAAAATGAAGAAAATTCCTGTCGATATGCAGAAAAAGGTGGAGGTAAGAGTGTTTTGCTTAAGCTAACAAAGAGTAGGACAAAAGTAGAATAGACATGATTACTACACCTGGTCCTTTTGCCTTTCGGTCTGTGATGCGACCAAGTCTGAAGATGACGGCTCGCTCATACTCCTGAATAATCTGCAATATTGGCCACAATCAGTTCATCTTCTTGTTTGCACTGAAACGAAATGGGTGATTTCTGGTGTTCAGCTCACTCACCTTAAAGCAAGCCCAGATTGTTATTGGGAAGGTCAAAAAAACGAAAAACCCTGAGAGAATGACCAGCACCCAGCCGCAACATCCCAGAGATCCAACCGGCCCTTCAGCTAGTGAAAGAGAAAGCAAAGTTTATAAAACGTGTTAAGAAACAGAAAATGATTTTACACATTTCTTGATTGTAAAGAAATGCCTTTTTTTGTTCTGTTTCTTTGTTTTGTTTTGTTTTGTGGCACAAGTATGCTGCATATGTAGTAATTAAATATGAAACAGATAAAGATAAGGAGGGTAAGAAATGCAGCTTGAGTCTGAAGGTTACTCTTCAAACCCTGGATGACTGTGTTGAGGATTCATAGCCTCCATTCATGGGATGCTTCTGCTACATCAAGAGCCACCTGTGAAATACCTACTATAACAAAAATCTGAATCACTGAACAACTGCCAATATACAAAAGTAAGGTTAGAAGTTGAACTTTAGCATTAAACATTAAAGCATTACATTTTTGTTTGGACTGTACCCTAAAGAAAAGTTAATGCTTTATTTCACAACATGTATTTTTTGTTTACTTGTGATCCTAAATGCCAGTGACAGTTAAAAGGTGTGTCAAAGATTTATTTTATGTTATTATTGAGTTCATGGCAGAGCACCCCCAAGCAAAAACATATGTACAAAGATCAACTATTAAAATATTGACTTATGCAACATGATCTCTGGAGTAAAGCTTTGTGGAAAAAGGAAAGTAATAACACACAACTAATGCTGCTTCCAACTTGAAGTGATTAATGGATTTGCAGATGAGAAGCCATGAGGATATTTCCTTTTGTTTGTTGTTACCAGAGAAAACACAATCACATACTGATGGAAAGTTTTATCTTTTGTGGCTTTTGCTTTAAGTGTCAGCGCCCACACAGACACATTTAAACCAAAACCACATTATACCAGGTCACAGGAAATCAGTTGAACAAACAGAAAAAGCTTCCTGTTGTTCAAACTAAAAAAATTTCCCAGCTGCAAATTTTTTTAAAAATCTTAGGGACAGTTATTTTTTTACGGCGCTCAAGATCTTTCAAATCAAACACAAAAAAGCTAAAATGGAATGATTTGCAACACATGCTGTATTTGTGAATGTCAACAAATGTAGCAAACCCTTTTCTTTAGCATAAACTGTCATGATTTGCAGTGTTTGAGGTGGTGAGGTAGACGCTAGACCCAGGTTAAATGAGTAATGATGTAATTTTAATGAATAAATCCAAACAAAGTCCAAAAACCAAGGCAGCACTGCTTGAACAGAATCCAGGGCTCAACACAGGTAGCGACAAGGTGAACGAATGGACAGGAACGACAGACTAAGGAACAACAGATGTAGCGAGACGTAACCTAGACGTAAGAAGACGTAGGACCCGACAAAGACACAGAGACACAGGTGACACTAAATACACAGAGGGTAGTCAGGGAACGAGACACACCTGGGAACTTATCAAAGGGAGACATGACAACACGGAGACTCAGACACACAGGAAACTCAAAATAAACACACAGGAAAACACAGAACATGACATAAACTGCTTTCACGTGATGAAAAAAGAAAGAAAACAGGGTCATATTGTAATCAGTTCCAGTTTTATAGATCAGTGTTTTGTGCATTTTCAAATACTGTATAGACAATTGCTCTATTGTATTTTATAAAAAGAAGCACTTATCTAAAAAACTCAAATGGTAGAAAATGTACATACTTGTGGGTTAAAGCCCTGAAAAACGGTTTCTTTTTGCTTGGCTTAATACAGTGTAGAAAATGCTACAGAAGCTAAAGAAGCAAGTAATTCTCAGTCATGTGATTCAGTGACTGTTTATCTTAATGACATGTGATTTCTGTTTCTAAGCTAATAGAGGTCTGCTATCCTCTAGTTGTGTCACTGCTTTTTGTGTTCTTATCTATTCATGAAGTACATTTAACTCCTAATGTCATAATTAACAGTGAAAACCCGTCATGTAACATACAGAACACCTGGTCAGGATTAGATACAGTCTTCAACAACCAAAGAAAAAAAAACTATTTATAAGTAGTGATAACAGCTATACTACATGACACAGACTGTTAAGTCATATTTAAGCATGCAAATGAAACAGACAAAAAAATATTTGGCTTACATATTAGCTTATCGCTGCTCACTCCTCTCCTCTTCTGGCTTTCCATCTGGTCCTCCATTTCCATGTGCTGCCCAGAGTTGAGTGAAATCCCCAGAAAAATATACTAAAAGGGTTGTAAAAGTGTTTCTAACCAAGAGGAAGTGATCCAGCCTTTTATAGCTGCAGCGCAGCAGTATCATGTTCCTTAAAGTGGAGGCGTGGCTTTGACTGTGAGCTGATCATCAACTGAGTGGAACCAAAACTTCACCCAGGTTAAAAGATAATGTAGTTGTAAAATAATATATCTTGTGGGGCAGGGCTGAGAGACCACAGAAAAATTATTTTTTGCATGATATATAGTAAGTGTTACATACAAATAATCTTTGAGTTATTTAAATAGATACAATGACAGAGAATTGTATATCCATAATAGGTTTAACAAGTTAATTATATACTGTAAGCACAATAATTTTATTTAACTTATGCAATCTAAATTATGGAGCTATGTGAACAAGCTTTCTTTAACATATTGATTGAATTATATTTTTGAGTATTTATGTGCTAAAATGAAGATTTCCTTCATTCACTCCTGTAGTTATTATATTGGCATAACTGTGTACAATGTATAAAAATAGCCATGTTTTTTACAATTTATACAGCAGCAGAATTTCTGAGGGTTTGGGATAGATAAGAATTTAATATTTTTAATGTCCTTTAGACAGACTGGATGCTATCTGTCCATTTCACTTCAAATTAAAAGAGGAAACCATTTAAATTGTAAATTCCACTATTTTCAACAACTTTCCAGGAGATAATGGAGTCAAAATAAACTGTATATTTTGAATAAAATTGATTATGTTCAAATATATTTGAACATTTATAAAAGGTTTTAGAAACATTTTCCTGAAAATATTTCTAAAAAAAAGTGAACTATTCAGAAAAAGTAAACATTAATAGGGAAAAGAAAATATTACATATTTCAGATCCTCTTCACAGTTATAATACAGAGAATCTTGAAGAAACATAACTGCTGACAGAGGAAGAGGATCTGAAAAACATCCTTTTTTTATTTCCCTATTAACATTTACCTTTTCCGAACTGTTCATGTTTTTTTAGTTTAAGTTTAGTTTAGTTTAGTTTAGTAAAACCATTTTTTAAATGTACAAATATATATATAAGTATAGTCAACTCTATCAAAAACAAACATAGTGACAGCACATTCATAAAAATTCTGGTAAATGTTAACTACAGATACAGCCTTGACTTCTAAGTTGAGTAGTAAATAGTCGTGTCCATGTTCTCTGTATTGCACTGATTTTTGTGTCTAAAGCGGACATTAAATCAATCATTTAAAAAGTTCATAAAAATTTTATAGTTATCAATTAAAAATATTTGTGAAATGACAATAACACAATTTCAGATGAAAATTCTAAATCTATGAAGTTTTTGAGAGAACTGTATGCAAATACTTATCTATGGGAGAAAATGTTTAGCGATTACAATCTGTCATTTGTTTGGAAAAGGTGAGATAGTGGAAAATAGAGATGAATGGAAACAGTGCTAAAGGAATATCATGCCCGGCAATCCTTGTGACTAATCGACACCTGACTGGTCACCTGTATTGAGCAATAGTACGGATGTCAATAAATATTATAAAGGTTGACTGGAAGTGTGGAGTGGAATTATGAGTATTGCATATATATATATATATATATATATATATGAAAGGGGGACATAACTTAAGGAGTTACTCAAACTTAAGGATTCATAGCATATGCACAACAAGAAAGAGTTTTTGTATTTCAATTCATGGTATAAAATTATGGAACAAGTTAAATGAGGAGTTAAAACAAAGTCAAATTTCAATTCAGTTTAAAAGGATATATAAGGAGGTCACTTTTCACAAGACAGAAATATAGGTAAGAGCACAAATTTGTATATGTAAATTGAGGCCAACACATATGTTAAGATTATTGTGGAACAAAAAATGTGTCTTGCATTCCTTGTTCATGTGATTTTTCTTGTTCTTGGGATTTTATACAATCATGTTCGAAATAAAAAAATAAATAGAGAGACAGACAGATATAGATGCATATGTATGTCCAACAAGTTCTTATTTCAGATAAAAAAACATATACTGTACTTTATATTTCATCTAGGATGGGTAATTTTATTTAAAGGGCGTCCTGACAGTCAATGCAACACAAACAGAAACAACTACAGAAACTAGATCACTGAGAAAATGTGGAACATATGGAAATACAAATATGACAAATCCAAAATAAAATGTTCATCATTTAAAACAATCTGTCAACTGTGTATGTGAACGGCAACATCAATAAACATAATTTGTTCCTTTAATTTAAAGAAAAAAATGGTATGAACAATTCATAAACACATCAATCAGCCTTGTGTTACCAGGTGTGTGAAGAACATAAACATCACTGTTCATCTTCCTCTCAGTAAATGATCTGATGATCATGAAGTTAAATTATTTAATCAAATCAAAAAGTGAAACTCAGCTGGAAATCTCGAGATGGTTGTGAATCAAAACTCACTTAAAAGTTTAGGTGATATTCGTACAGACAGTTGGATCCCATGTCATTGGGTAAGACCTTCAACAGCCGTGACACACAGACAGATACACCCAATACATGGGATACAACTGTAGCATCACTGTCCCTAAAACAGGGACAATGATGACAGCATCCTGTCAAAGCTAAAGAGCTACTCGTTTCTTCATTTGAAAGTAAATGTCTTTCATTTGAAAATCATTTAATTCAATCCAATCAAATTGAATTCAGTTATTGAGATAAATTAGCATTTCATTGGTATTCTACATTATGTCATGTAGCTGTATATCTGGTCAAATACTACTGTACAGGAATAGTCAGACTAAGTTTGTAAAAAAAAAAAGAAAAAGGGAATGACAGTAAAATACTCACAGATATATACATCAAAAGTCCAAAACTTGACCAAAGCTGCCAAAAATCATTTTTTAAGATGTAACACTCCCACTCTTCACACAACAGAAAATATTTACAAGACTGAATCTGTTGAAGAGTGAAAAAGTAGCAAACCTATAAAATAAAAATCATCACACAGGACCCGAATCTCTGCTCCAATCAGGCCAACTGGGAGGAGATTTATTCAGCACATCTGTGTACTCATTACAAGGTACATTACAGAAAGTCTGCTACTTTTTAATGGTCGCAGGGCCTTTTATAGGATTTTATATATACTGGTGTCTATTTGGATGTTTTACAAAATGGCGTCCTTTTCTTCCACTTGTGCAGATCTCTTGGCTCATTTCATGCTGGATTCCTATGAGTGTGTTCAGGAACTGTCCACACCTGAGGCATTTCAATACTTAGTTGCAAATGTTATTTCATATCTCTTCCTGACTTTTCAGGCCTGGGATATTTTCTATCACACAAACACATTCCTTCCAGATCAAAATGACCTTAGACATTACACTGACCAAAACTGCACAAACATCATAATTATTCCTGTAAAAATTCATTTCACAAGCAGCAGGTCGGTGGTAAGTTCACATTGTGATAACAGGTAAACGACATAATTTATATGTCCATTCGCTTTCCTGCTGAATCATATAAAACAGTTAATCATGAAAGCTATAATTTTACATTTGTCATATTTTGCATAATTCTGTAATAAATGTTCATAATAATTATTAAAAACAGGCAAGTCCAAGCTATTGTTTCAACTAGTCACAATCTATGTGTTAAACCTCACAACTTTGTTGCTGTTATTTACAACTCCTACCTACTATTTATTACAAGTATGCCATACTTATCCAGACTAGTGTTTCTTCAATTTAGACGGTTCTTCTGTAACACACACAGAAATGCAACAGTGCTGTTTTGTAGTCCTGAGGGTTCAAGGCCAGTGACACATTACCTCCTAAGAGGACAGGGAGAGGCAAGGCATCGGGGTCAGGGTCTAAGTTTGAATGTGTTGAACGGCATGTTTCACTGCCAGCCCAACTGGGGATGTAGTCCTGGCTGGAGAGAGAAGGGGTTTCCAGGACCAGGATGGTAGTTGGGTTGAGGAGGAAAGTTCTCTAGTGCAGATGTAGAATGAGCCTGAAACACAAGAAAATAGCTGGGTTTTTATAACAGTCTATTAAAATGATAGTCAAATACTTTTGACCATCAGCTGAATGCATAAATACTTCAGCATGCTGTTTTTATGGAACATGCCTGAAGTAGAGCAGACGACATCGACGGGTTGTGGAGGCCGCTGAGAGCAGCAGCGGAGGCAGAGGGAGGGAAGCCTGGTACTGGAGGGAAGGAGAGTAAACCAGGGAATCCACTGCCTCCAGGAGCCTGGAGCGCGCCGCTCAAACTGGAATGCATAAATACTTCATGAGTGCTTGATGGGAAAAGCTTGCAATTTCCTCAGGAGTGTTACAGCTGAACTCTATTATAGTGTTAAAGTTTTTTTTTTAACCATGTTTTATTTTCTATCACATAAACACAGTTTAATGTGATAATACACAGACTCCACCTGTGTGTAATTTGTAAGTGTGCAATATGAAAATTTAGGGCCGATCAATACCTAATGCTGTTATGGCTGTTTACCGGTATTGTAAATATTTTCCTTTTGACACGAAGGAAAAAAACATAACCAGACTACAGACATTAATTCTCCACTTCAGTGAAACACCCCTCAGTCTGCACTGCATCGTGTCACTGAAAGATTCAGCTGTCTTCAAAGAGTTATGAGTTTTCCAGCCACATAGTATAATTTTATAGCACAAACAAGTAGCTATAAATAAATCAAATATGACTACAAAGAAATCTGACGTCGCAATTGCCTTACAATTTGGCCTCTGTCTCTTTAAAAAGTTTCTGCTCTTTCTGAAACTCTGCATCCAGAACGTCAACACATTTACATTCCTCTATCAAGCATTTACAAATGTTCATAGAAGCACTGGACAAAAAGTTCAAATAATAAGCCCAGCACAGTTCCACCGGGTGGTTGCCATTTGCTGCTGCTAGTTTGAAGGAGATGAGTGAGGAAGGTGAATGAGAAGAGTGCTTGGTTCCCTTACAAACCCGAATGGATACCAAGGGAGGTTTAAAGATTTCTCAAACATGCATGAAAAATTTGAAGTAAACACTCTAGTTATGTTTCTGATGAGGGAATATCATTATAACATGATGTAAACCTATTTTTGAATACTGATAATAGTAGTACATTTTTTTCCGTTTAGTTTTTTTTATATTAATTGCTGGCTTCTATTCACTCCTCCTGAGGGAACACCTGCTCTTTCAGCACATGAAATGGCATCAAAAGGTTACGCTTCTGCCTCCGAGATTAAAAATAACTGGCAGTCATTATTCTGCCGAGCTGGCAAAGAACATGGACAAAGTCCACGCTTGAAATCCTAGAGTAAAAGCACAAGAGGAGTTTGCACAGAGTAGGGGAAGCATTAGGTTCGTCATGCACAACAGTGGTGGAAAATTGATAGGCAGGCTTTATGATACCCGTACGTTTTGATTTTACAAGCAAGTGGAAATCAATGTCACATTTTTCCACTCATTGTGTGGTAATTCTACCCGCTGTTTACTGTGCTGTGCCATTATTAGAAAAAGAATGGATGAAAAAGCAAATATAATTGCCATTCAAAGTCTGAACCCTGAACTTTATGTTTGTTTAAAGTACATGAACTTAATGGCGTACTACCTGGCAAACTGAATAAGATTATTACACTCATGTGACATAATAAACATATCATAGTATTGTGTAGGCCAGTAAGAGATTATCGCAGTACGATTAAAAGTAATAGGCTTTTTAATGTTTTACTGTTTTTACACAAACAACAATATATAATGTGATCCAAATGCTTTTATTTAAATATTCATTGTTACTGTTGTTAAATGAAAATCATTTTATGCGAACTTTGAGTTAAATAATGTAATTTTTGTGATGATTCACATGAAGAGAACACAAAGCATCCTGACGTCATTTCAGGGTACTCTGTCTTGGAATGGATGAAAGATGAAGCAACTTTTGAATATTTTATTTTACAGAGAAGACCTGTAATGTTTTAAGCCCAGAGCATGTAAGCATCATGGGTGCATGCAAACACCAGGTGCTGCTACGCAATCGATCTTTACGGTGTTGGCTGGGACACAATACTCGTGTGTTTGCTTTTCCTCTCGGATTACAATTTACCTGTAATTATAGAGCCTTTAGCTTTACTTAAAATATAAGAATAAAAAAATATTCTGCTTACTCCAGCAATTGTTAGGTTATCTCAATAAAAATACTCTAAACCTCAAAAAGTGTATGATGTAAAATTTAAAATCTTTAAAATATATTGTCCTCTAAGCACTGTGTGTAACAAGTGTGTGAGCCTTATTTCAGTCAGCAGACTGGGAGTAAAACTGTAAATTTTAATTGTATTTTGTTAAAGCCTTGGTATACCTTTAACAACCCAAAATATTGTGGTGTGAACATCTGAGAAAAAATCAAGTTCACATACCCTGGCTGGAAATTGGAGCTGAAAGCAGATGCAAACCCTGGTAACACTGGTGATGAAGAGGGAACCCCAACTGTGGCTGCCTGCAGCGGGGCCACAGATGCAACTGAGGATGGAGTGGCTCCTGATAGTCCCATGAATGAAGGCAATACAGGGCTCCTGGTGCCGCCCCCACCTGATACAGCCAGTCCAGGAAAGCTTGTGGGGTTAGGCCCAGCAGAAAGGCCTGGGAATATAGAGGGGGCAGAGGTGAGGCCTAGAGCGAAAGGTGAAGCTGCAGAGGGGGCAGCGCCAGGGGCTAAGCCCTGGTAGACAGAAGACGGTGGATGGTTGGTGGAGGGAGGCACTGTAGGCACTGATGTAGGAATGGTGGCAGAGGGAAGAGAAGAAGACAGCGCCGGAAAAGGGGACAGACCTGGATAATGAGTTGCAGCGGGGCTGGCAGATATTGCTTGGAGGCCAGCGATAGCAACCTGAGTAGGGAGAGACACTTGAGGAGAACCTGAGGGGTGTGTCAGACCCAAAGAACGTGCAAGGGCAGCTTGAGCTGAACTAGGTGTCACCAGTGGGCTGACTGACGGCGTACCAGAACGAGACGTGCCCTTAAAGGCTGAGGGTACGGGGCTGTTACTGCCACTGTTGCTGCCCCCAGAATGTCTGTTCAGGGATCCAGCCACAACACCCTGAGCTTGAGCCTGGCCTGGGTGGACAGGGGAGGGTTTTGGACTGGGTCCCGGGGTGGAACAGTTTGGGATAACTGGAGTAGAAGACCCAGGAGTGAGAGGGGAAGGGGTATAACTTCGGATCACTGAACCAGATGGGTTACCTCCTTGTGGGTGCATGCCGGAGAAGCTGGGCCCTGACTGCTGGTCCGCAGACTGGGAATAGGCCCTCTGCTGAGCTGAACCGATGGAATTTGACTGCGACTGGGAGTCTTGGCCACTACGGGAGGCAGCAGGAGTCCCTGGTCGTGAAAGGCCATGGAAGGGGGAAGAGGAAAAACCCCCATTGCTTGGGACAGGAGTTCCACAAGGAGTCCCCGAAGGGGTGTGGGCTTTAATGACAGACGAAGGTGTAGGTGTGACTTGACCACTGGGGGTATGGGGTCCAGCTTTGATCACAGATGGAGATGGAGCTGGGGAAGGAGAGGGGGCATTCAAGTTGTGGGAAGGTACCATCCCTGGAAAAACTGGTGTAATTGGGGTAGTTGGGGGAGGTGGCTGAGAAGGTGAAGCCTGGGGTGGGGCAGGGGTAGAAGGAGTGGACCCATGAGGAATGAGAAGTGGCCCACTGTTGACTCCAGGTGTGGTGTTCTGTGGATTCCCAGGTTTGGTGTAACCTGAAAATAACATAGAGGTTGTCAAAAATTATATTCAATTTATAATTAAGATATCTGAAAAATAACTATTGTCAGTTATGTTGTGATATATTTAATTAATATTAAAATAAGCCAAATCATTTGCATAATGTGTATAAAAGAAGAAAAAAAAGCAAGGAGGAATAGCAAAGACGCATTCCTACATGCAGCTTTTTATGGGTATTTGAAAAAATAGTTTTAAAAAGCATCTCCATCTTACCTTTGGGGAAATTTCTGCATCATGATTTCAGGTTGGTTTGTGCTTACATTAACTTTTATCACAGCTAATAATTCTTCTCATCTGTGGTTTGAACCTTAAATGCTTCAGTTAAACCAAATGAGAGAAATTTGGTAGCAAGTGATCTCCCCAAAGGGTTTGGAGAATGAACAGCTGCATTTTCAAGAATGTTGGAATGTCTTGTTAAATCGAAATAAAAGCAAAGCCATCACTGAACTCTTCAAATCTCCCACTGCGCTCATGCAGGGAATGGGCAGTCTATTTTAGATGTCATTAAGTGAGAGGTGGGATCTTGAAAATCACCAGCAGTACATGTCCACCCTCACTTATTTAGCTAAACTGACTGCTGATCATCAGCTGTTAACTTTTGATTGTGAAACAAAATCACAAACTTGAGCAGTCAGAAAAAGAAAAACTTGCTTCTTTCTTTTATTTATCATTATCCTTTATCATCATTACTTGATTATATCAAAAGTGTCATTTCATTGAAATACAGGATCTCAAACCTTTTTCTTTTGAATCTTACAAAACAGACCAACTGTTTTGGAAACCCAGCTGTAGTTCCAGTGTAAAAAATAATATTGCAGTTAAAAAAAGACTACCCCAAGCAATGAATGTTAAATGGAAACAGAAAGAATACTTCTAGAGAGTAAAATACTAAGTGTCCAAGTTTAAATTTTAAATATCTTTTTGTCTTTAGAAACCCAAACCTATTCTCACAAGAAAAAATGTATACTCTGACCAGATAACAGAAATACCTCTGATATTCTGCAAGGCACAAAATCTGAAAATGGAGCACTGGAGCCAAAATGCTTCCTCCTTTGTTTTTGTGTGTGAGAGCCTCGATATTTCCTTAACGGTGCTTTCAAAACCTAACATAACTAATGTTCCATCTATCTATCCATTTTCTTACACCCTTGTCCCTAGTGGGGTTGGGAGGGTTGCTGGTGCCTATCTCCAGCTAACGTTCAGGGCGAGAGGCGAGATTCACCCTGGACAGGTCGCCAGTCTGTCACAGACATAACTAATCTTGCAGTACATATAATTAAAGACAATTTAAAATAAATCCATTTGCTTACAGGAATCATACATTTTCTACTCAAAAATTCAGACTCAGACTCATGGATGTTTTGGAACATTTAATTACATGTATATGTTTCTGAAATTATGAAACAGCAATGTTGGAAGTTGGGCTTCCTATTTAACAATGTGGTGACGTTTTTTTTTGACATCTAAACAACCTTAAATAAACTTAGTTCCAAAGCACTAAGTTTAATCTTACAATGAAGTCTTGGGATGGCAGTTTGTCATCATTAATATGTTTGCAAAAAAAGAAATAGGAGTGTTAATTATATTTTTCCATCTAAACAGTTTTAGAACTACAAATCTAGTTAAAAACTGTGAAGATTCTGGCTTTGATTTGCAGTTAAAGCAAGAAACATTACAGTGAACTTTTTATATATATTTGTCATAATACTATATATTATCATAGATTTTTATATATATTTTTATAATCACTTTTATTATTTCTGTTATAGCCATAAATGCTCTAGAATGTTGTCTAGTATAAGATATTACTAGCCCATCCCTAGCATTTACCCACAATATATAGATAAGAACAATGTCATAATAATAGTAAACTGCAATATGTTGCAATTTGTAGTATTTTTCTGGTCAATCAATGTGCTCCAACCAAAGTTAAACTGAAATCAGTTACCTGGTAAACTGAAGAAGCAACAGGTGAGCAGCATGCCAGCAAGGTAAGCTGCAAGCTTCAGAAAGAGTCTAGGCACAACTTGCCTTAAAGGAATCATACCTGCTATTTTGTGAGAAGAGTGGTACGGGGGAGGGGGCACGTTGGCTGTTATGACCCCTCCCACAGAAACAAGGCCTGCGTTGTTGTACGCACCTAAGTAGCAGTTGCAGATATTAAAGTTGTCTGCATTACAAGTGTGACACAAACTTACAGAATAAGCTTCCAAATGGACCAGAATCAATACAAGTCTAACAGTCATAAAACACACCCTGTGACTGCATTCTGTTTTTAAATTACGGGTAGGCTGCATGATGTTCAAAGTAATTCTAAAGTAGGTTACACTGAAGAGACGTGTGCTTTGCTTTGTTGTTTCTTACTTGGTGCGATGGTGGCATGAGGCCGGCAGGGTGGGATAGGGTAAGGAACAGGTCGATGAGGGTTGTAAGTTGAGGGAAACTAAAAACAAAAAGCAAAACATTTAAACACTTATAAAAGTCTATAATACAAACCAAACCTTGTACTGTATGATGTACTTTATTGAGATTCTGGTTTGAAATTGTGGCAACTTTCAGAAGTCACCAAATTGATAAATACGGTAGCGTATTAGGCATTGCAAAACAGCTTATTTTAATGGGTTTGTTCAATACAAATGCCCAAATTTTTTTGATTATTTGTAAAAAATAAACAACAACAAAAAAAACAAAAACAAAGTCTAAAAACCCATTGTCCTATCACTACTACTTCACACACATACTACTTCACAATTATTCACAATCTTGTGTTGATATGCGTCTTAAAATTCCCAATAAAATACATAGAATTTTGTGAATGTCATGTGACAGATTGAAAGTTCCAGCTCGGCATATCGTCACAGGTCCATATCAGTCCCCACATGGACGTCATACAGATGTCCAGTTAAAACAATAAAAAGGAGGTGTGTCTTTTTAGGGCTCTCATCAATCGGTAGCTCAGGGAACATAGTTTTGGAACATAAAAACTTGTGCAATCAGATTTCACCGCATTAGAAGATGTAAGTGACACATATACAAACATACAGCTCATTATCAGTTCTAGACTTACAGGTTTGAAAGGTCCTATAATCCTGGAAGCAATTCCTTTCCCCTCCATACTATTGGAGCCATCTTCTTTTTTCTCACTGTCTTTTTTAATTGGGAGGATTCCCTGAGGTTAGAAGCAAAATCTGTCATTTCAAAACGATCATTCTTAAGAAAAACATAAACATTCAACCTCAGACGAACAAGTTTACTTCTTTTTAATGTATAATTCATCCAATCAAAAAATTTAATGAGCAACCATGTTTCATATCAATGACATTTTATAACAATCTCTATATGTGGGGAAAAACAAAACAAGACTATGTTGTGCATTGAGAAGATAGTAGCAGAACTGCTGTCACTTAAGTTTAATATAAATACAGAAATTTCATATAAATTATATTCAAGTAACTTAGCTATTAAATATTGTTTATACTCACAGGAAAAGTGCCAGTGACCAAGCTGGGCCTCCCTTTAGGGTATGGATTTCCCGGAATCATTCCACAGGATGAGATCATGGCGACAGGAGCCTTGCAACCAACCTTACAAACCTAACAAGACAAAGACATGTGTTTTCGATTAAATGTTTTATTTTATATTTTTAAAATAATAAATTACTTTACTCATTTAGCTCTCAAAGCAGCTACCACATTTTTTTCTTAAAACAAGTAATTCTTGATAAAGTAAAAACTGTTTCGTTTTTTATTTATCTTTGTACTCACCTGCTCTAATATCCTGCGAGCCCGCTTCTTCTCAGATGCGTGTATCCGGAACAGATCCTCCACTGGTCGATAATTCTGAGCATCTAAAATATTCCTGTATGGAAACAGAAATGCCTACTGAATAAACCAACAAACAACTGAAAAATCACAGTGATTTACAAACAACATTTGACCACATTAAATGTTACTTTAAACTGTACTCACAAAGCTATTAATTCCAGGACAACAAGTCTGTCCTTGGAGAAAGTGAAGCAGTTCAGAATGTTTGCAACTTTGGTTGTAGGGATTGCAACCATTTTCTAAAGACAACAGAAACAGGAACAGATACAACATTATGCCTCCATTTTGTAAAGAGTTTTTAAGACATGCCTTGCTACCCTGGTGATGAGAGATTGCTATAGTAGAAGGAGCACTGTGACCACGTGGGATGTGAGGCTGATCAGTGAAAATGAATAGCACAGTCTGGTTTAGTCAAAAGTGCTTCTACTTACATGCTGGAGTGCTTTAACTGCTTTGATCTGCGGTTCTGCCCATGAGAAGTACTTCAGGATTTCCATCACCTGCACACATTAAGTACCTTATTAGAACTATCGAAGTTAAAGAGAGCTCTGGAACAACAAAACAAAAAAATATACTTTCTGTGAAATATAATGCTTTGCAAAATATTCATACCACAGGAACTTTAGCACATTTTGTTACAACTACAACCTAAACGGATTCAGTTACACAGAAGGAAATTGTGAAATGGTTTACAAACTTTCTAACAAATTAATGTCTGAATTGGCAGGAGGGTTACATATTTATCAGTCCTTGGGTCAATGGGTCAATCCTTTTTAGAACCAGCTTTAACTATTATTATAGCTTCACATCATTAGGGTATTTCTGTACCAACTTTACACATCAACTGAACTTTTTGCCCATTCTTTGCAAAAATAGCTCAAGCTCAGTCAGATTGGATGCAGCAATGTCCAAGTGTTGCCAGATTCTCAGTTGGATTCACATCTCTGTCATTCTAACATATACATATAATTTAGCATCTGTATGGTCTCTAACAGGCCTTCTTCTACAGTTGTCATGTATTTAGCCACATCTACCTTCCCAATTTTTCTGACTAGATTCTTTATTCCTACAGAGGAAAAGCACATCTTGATGACACTACCACTACAATGTTTTACGATAGGGCTGGTGCGCTAAGGGTGACATGAGGCCAGAAAGTTTTTCTGGTTTTATCTGACCAGAGCACATTCTTTCACGTGTTTACTCTCTCCTACATTGCATGTGTCAAAGTTGAAACTGGAGTTCGACAGTCTATCGTTTTGCTACTCTTCCATAATCGACCTTAACTGTGCTGGGGCCCGTGAGCTTAGGTAAATGGCCACATCTTGGTATGTTTGCAATCATGCAATATTGTTTCTATGTTTAGATGATGTATTAACTTGTCCCATGAGATGTTCGAAGCTTAAGATATTGTTTAAGCCATTTATATTCTGCTTTAAACTTTTCCACAACTCTTTCTTCTATGTGGTTTAATCTATTTCTTGATGCTGTTTGTTCCTTGACAAACCTCTGAAATCTTTAAACAACATCACCCTATATCCACTCTATTAAGATCAGATTGTGTTGTATAAAATGCAACACAAAGTGTATGATAGTAAGTAACCATGGCATACTCATAAAGATGAAGGAGTCTGGGCGGTACCTTACCTGCTCACTGGAGAAATATCCATGAACCTGCTCTATGGCTCTGATCCGCTGGTCCGTAAGGACGCACTGAAAGAACGTAGACGTTAAACAATATTGTAGACGAAGTAATAACAATTATAAATCAGACATATTTTTAATACCTTTCTTATCTCATCCAAGACGATGTCGAAAGATTTCTTATCCATGTTCGATTATTTGTTATTGATTACAATACAACTAAAAAGGTCAATGTAATATTTAAAATACAATTGAGGTCAAATAAAATAAAAGGCATTCGGATAAGATTAGGTTAAAATCTATTTTCTGTTCCTCGCCTTTAACATAAACTCATTTTTTACTAAAACCAAGACTTAAGACATTATACGAGTGCAGTGAAATATTTAATAATCGCATGGTTAAAATACTCCTTAAGTAACTTAGCTCTGGGACAGTAAACAATGACTTCCAAATAGGGGATATGTCTGCAGAGCAGAACCAAATGTGGCTGTAGCTAACAACAAGCTAGCGTGCTACAGTTATTCAAATCGAGACGACGACGCGACAAAAAGATACAATAAAAAATACACAAACAAATATGTGACCGGTCGTACAGCCAAGTTTGGTTCAAACAGGCTAGTGATAAAATTTCCACCGTTGCAAGCACATTTATAGAAATCGTTAAAATCTGAATGAAGAGTGCAAAAAACGGCACAAGTTCAGCTAGCTGGTGCTGCTGACAGCTGGCGCTAGGACGTCAACAACGAAAGGACACCCGTGAGGGACCTGATTGCAAACATTTGAAGTAGATTTTTTTTTTAAAACAGTAGCTAACAAATAATAAGAGAAAAACACCATATAATATAATTTATACATATTTAACATGGATTCTGCAACATTTCTATTTTACACTTAATGCTATGTTAGTGATTCTATGCAGGCGACTTTTAAACAGCTTACAGGAAGTAAATACAGAACGGGTGTTTGCAGCGGAGCAATATATTGTTTTTGGTCTTATCCTTCTTAGAATAGAAAAATGGACCGGTTTTCGTGGTCAAATGGGCTCTTAGAAATAAACGAAACTTTAGTGATACAGCAGAGAGGTGTCAGACTGTATGACGGTGATGATAAGGTAAAGGTTTATTATTTATTAGCAGTTTTTTTTATTGCTACCAAAACAGAGACGCAAAATTGAGTAAGAAATTCTGTAAATTAGATTGTAGTGAATCCAGGCACTGTTCATTATACATACAAGCATTGGGGAAAAAAATACTTCTATAAAACTCTTCATACTCGAAACATGTTAAGATTATTGCCATAATGAAAAATTACTTCCTGTATTACTACCAGGCAAAATTGGATGTTGGAGTCGCCTTGTTAAGTACACACCGGTTGATCTGGAGGGACGGGAAGAATCACGTAAGGAAATTTTAAATACAAATAAAGCAAAGGTTATTTATTCTCATCTTAAACTGATATTTGACTCAAAGATGAGCCATAAAACAACAGTTTACACATGCAGCATTGTCTGCGGATATGAGATGTGCAGTTATAGTGCTATTACTTGTGGTAGACTCCTCTTATTGTAAACAGTAACTTATGATTGTTGCCATGTAACTTCCAACATGAAACCAAAACTTTGGTCAACATTCACCTTAAATTAAAGTAATTTATTCACATTGCAGGTTTTTGTTCTTGCTTTAACCTTTAAGGTGATTGTTTTATAACACATTATAGTTAAGTACTTTTCAATGATTTCTCTAATTGTGACTTGTGCATTTCTTTTTTCCATTTGTCAGGACTGCTGCATGGCCATGCCCCTGTCTCAGATTATTTTCTTTGAGGAACAGGCTGCAGGAGTAGGAAAGAGGTACACAGAAGTTGGATAGTTAGTTAGCTAGTTTCACTTTCTTTACTATAACAACTGTTCCCACTGTCAAAACTGTAGTTATAGTAAGGTTTAATAATACTTTTGGCCCTATTCCTAACCCTATTTTAATGACTGAGAGATTCTTGAGGAGTGGTGGGGGCAATGTGATTATGAAAAAAATGCACAAGAAAAAAGATTAAAGATAGTGATAAAAAGATGATCACTAATCATAAGTTATATTTCCTCTTTTAGTAGTGTCACACAACTTAAATCTATTCAAAACAGCATTGATTAACTGATTTATTTTTTTTTGCCTTAAAGTGCAAAAATAGTAATCCACCTGCATCCATCACCTGTCAACAAGGAGCCTGGTCCATACCAGAACAGCAAGTACTCTTTCATCAAGCTGTCTTTTAAAGAACATGGGCAGATTGAGGTATTCCCACATGCACACAGTTTTCAGAGCTCATTCTGTTTTAGTCTTTGCACTCTCTTCTTGATTTTCTATTCTTGATTACCTGGCTGGAACTGACGCCGTACCATTTAATTGCAGTTTTACAGGAGACTGACAGAAGAGATTACCCAGAAAAGGTGGGAGAATACGCCAGTTTCACAACCCATCTCAACAGGAACTGGTCAGGTTAGAATTTGAACAAACAACATCCTTCTCAATTTATCTTAATCACAACCCTGTTCCAGGCTACAAGATAAGAGCTAGAGGATTACCCTGATGCAAATGTATGGCTTTAAAGATTCAATCAGATATTTGTGGCCAGTTTAATTGTTATCCACTGGGTGGCAGTCTTTTTTTTTATGTTATTTGAGCTAATTAAACATAGTTTTGTTTTAATCATAGTTAATTTAGTTATTATCCAGTGAAGTTAAACAAAATCCACCATTTTTAAATAGAGGGAGTTTTCTCTGCCATTATGTTTCTTTGTCCTTTGATTATAGTTAACAGCTGTTGAATTTACTGTTTAACTGCGTGCGTTTTTCTTTCCCTTTGTGGCCATGTAGACAGGAAGGACACGAGCAGTGGGAATTGTTGGCATTGAAAGGAAGATAGAGGAGAAGAGGAAAGAAACAGACAAGAACATTTCTGAGGTAATCTCTGGAAGCAAAATAGAAAAAAAGCAAAGGAATGACGGTATTGAGATCCTGTATTTTCAGATGATTTGTGGAAATATCTCAGAAGGCAGAAATGAAATCCTGACATCACATAAGATATCAAAGCTACTAAAGGCAATGATATGAAGGAATAGCAATTTAAAAGCTAACATGAAAGTTGCATTTTAACTGTCTTGTAGTTATGGATAGATTGTTCTGTAAAATATTTGTATTTTACTATTAAATCTTCTAAATATCTGAAGCTTCAACAACTTTTCATATTTGCCTTTAGGCCTTTGAGGACCTCAGTAAGCTTATGGTGAAGGTAAAGGAAGCTTTTATTGTGTTTTCCTGCAAATATATGATGGAAGTTATCTGCAAGTACCTTGCAAAAGTAATCATACCCCTTGAACTTCACAACTGTCAATGTATTTTATTAGGATTTTATTGAACAAAAACAATTGTGACAATTTTTACAAATGAAAATGTTCCATCCATTTGATTTCAGCCATCCTGAGTAAATAGTTTGTAGAACCATCTTTTTGATCAGGAGCAAGTCTGTTTTGGGTATGTCTTTATCTGATTTGCACATTTAGAGAGTGGGTAGTTATTTTTAGGGGACTTTTTTCTGTAAAATAGCTGTGCTATTTAGCTAAATTTAACATACTATTATCATATTTCACCATGTCAATGATGTGCTCAGAGTTACATTTATTGTCAGTTTTTCCCAGGATGTTATCTTGCCTGAAGATATTATCTGACCACAATACCTTCTTCCATATGTTTGTTATGTTCCCTATGTAGCTTGTAGCAAACTGGAGAAAAGGCTTCATATGGCTCCTTTCCAAAGCCTTCTTTTTTTAGCTCCACAACCCTGACATGTCCGGCATATTATACTAATTAGATCACCTCTGAAAGCAGTTGTTGCCTTATATTTTATAAAGGGGTATTAGATTAAAGGGGGCTAAATGCATGTGTATGCATATTGGCATGTATCATTTTTCTTTCTCTATACAGGTAAACACTCCTTTGTGTTGGTTACAATCTTGTTATGTCCCAATAAAATACATTTTTGGTTAGATGACACATTTTGAAGAGGTGAAAGGGGTAGGAATACTTTTGATGTGCAAATGTTCAGTCACAAGTGAAAAGACTGCATATTCTTGATCAATATCAACCTCCAGTGTGATATTCTAAATGACCCTCTAACTGGCAGGCCAAAGAGATGGTGGAGTTGTCCAGATCTATTGCAAACAAGATCAAAGACAAACAGGGAGACATAACAGAAGATGAGGTAAGAATACCAGCAACATCATCAGATACAGTAACACTCTTAAAAATTAAAGTTTTTGCCTTCGTTCTTCAAATTTACTAAAGTATGAATCGGATACCGTATTTCTTGGTATTAACTCATTGATGCTCAAAGATTAGCAACATTTTTTGAATCTACAGTTTTGTTTCTTTTCATAGACAATTCGCTTTAAGTCTTACCTCTTGAGCATGGGCATTGCTAACCCTGTTACGAGGGAAACACACGGCTCTGGTACTCATTATCATATGCAACTGGCTAAGCAACTGGGAGACATGCTGCAGGCTCCTCTAGAGGTGGGTGTCTCATTTGTTTGCTGTCTACACAAGAATAAAACAAATTCATGTTTTATTCTTGGGACTCTTGCATAAATTTCATACTCTCTTTATGCTGCCATCTCAGGAGCGTGGTGGTATGATGGCTCTCACAGAGGTGTATTGTCTGGTCAACCGTGCCAGGGGGATGGAGGTGATGCTCACATGTTGATCGTGTCAGCTGATGCTTCATGTGACATAAGTTGGTAATTTGGACAGTTACACCCCAGACAAACTTCTATGCTTATGCTTTCTTTCCTTTTTCCCCCAGCTTTTATCTCCTGAAGATTTGCTAAACGCCTGCAAAATGTTTGAGTCCTTGAAACTACCCTTGAGGTGAGTTTGACTTGTTTGTCTGTGTGTGTTACATTCCTTAGATGCTGAGCAGGTTAAGTGTTTAGCATTGCAGGAAGCTGACCAGGCTCTTCCTGCCTGGCTTCCTGTTGTGAGAACGTCCAGGCTTCCGCAGTTGTCATTTCCTGTTACTTCTTGTCTTTTTTTTTCTTTTTCTTTTGAAATAACAAAAGCCAAGTTTTCCCATATTGGTTTTGGAATACTGGTCCTTGTGAACCTAAACTTTGTATTTCAATAAAGTAATCATGGACCTTTTTTTAAAAAAAAAAAAAAAAGTGCTGCAACCACAAACCTCTATGCATATACTGGGATTTTATTTGACCAAGGACTGGTGAAGTTAAAGAAGATAAAACATGGGTTTCAAAATTGTTATCTTCTTAAGTTGGAGTGTGAAATCCATATGTGTAAAGCCCTTTTAATCTGATGTCTTGAAATAAAACCAAAGGATATTTGTGTCTCATTAACTTCTTCTTGTTGGTCTTGTTTCAGTTGTTGCCATGTTTTATCCCTTTAGGTCAGATGCCAAATTCTGCATATCAGTCCTGATCAATCACTTCTCAAGTAGTTATAAGATGATCCACGTTTTCCCACATCCAGTTGCAGTGATTAATAAACAGTGCCTTTCTAGCATTTTTTATGTATATATTTTTAATGTATTGATGTCTGTGTTTGTTTTAGCTTTGCTCTAAAATGCCTAACGGATTTCCTTACTTCAGATTTTTTTAGTTTTTTTGTTTTGGCGTCTTGACTTGTGTTTAGGCTGCGTGTGTTTGACAGCGGTGTGATGGTGGTTCAGCTGCAATCCCACAGTGAAGAGGAGATGATAGCCTCAGCTCTGGACAATGTGAGTTTCAACCTTCATGAATGTCTTACCCTAGCTTGTTCCACTATCTGCTAAATGTTTGAGGTATTTATCCTTATTATTTGTCATTGTGATTTGTGATTTAATTGCAGGTGACAGAAAAAGGTTCCCTGACAGCAGAGGAGTTTGCAAAGCTCTTGGGACTTTCTGTTCTTCTGTCTAAGGAGCGGTAAGCTAACATAAAATAGTCATCATCTGTGTCTTATGTTTGACAGTGTTTTTAATGGGGGTTTTTTCCTCAGTTTTGCACATTTGCTCTTCTTTATTTGTGTTCTGTTGCTTTTCATTCTCAGGTTGCTGCTTGCCGAGAAGATGGGCCACCTTTGTAGGGATGACTCTGTTGAGGGTTTAAGATTTTACCCAAACTGTTTTTGATCTGTTTAAGTAAATGCTAAGAATATACGATGAACATGAAAACTATACATGATGAAGTCTGTCTCGTGATGACTCTTGGCTGTTAGTGTGGGTCCTCTTTGTTGTTTTTCCATTTTATTGTATTTTTTAGATCACCTAATCTATGAGGCAAAGTTTTTCTCTTAATTATCGTCTTTCTAAATTACCTCTAAATACTGTATATAAGGAAAATATTCTACATTATTTTACAGAATGCACTTAATGCTCTCTGTTCATTTGATGTACGGTATGTTTTCCACTTTCTTGTCTTTGTGATTTACCTGCAGGCTTATTTGAAGCTAGCACACTGTTATGAAACTCTTGCAGCCTCTAGTATCTGGATCCATTGTTCCAAAGTAAGCCATATATTTTTATAATAAATGGTTGGAAACCTTTGCTGTTGTCCTGTTTGTTGAGCAATGTGCAAGCATGTCTGGATGTGCAGCATTTCAGCAAACCATGTCACTTGACTTTGTCTTTGGAATTTTGTCTTTCGGTCTTGTCTATCAGAAGAAGTTTGTTCTGTTCCATCATTTTCATTACAGGTCAAAATTTAATAAAACTGCTACAAAATTTCCTTCCAATTTGGCTTATTTCCTAGAAAACAGGGGTCAGTTCCAAATGACCTCTGTCAAGATATTTATGTATCTTGACAGAGATACATTCTATAAGAGTTTATTTAAATAAGTTGTAACTAAACAGACTTGTGAATAAACATAAATCAAAGCATTTTATTATCTAGCTATGTAAGCTGTCATTTTACAATATCTCCTACATCAACTTACTGCAGAGACACTAATAAATTTGTAAAATATGAGCATTTAGCAATATGTACCAGTCAATGGCCATATCCTTTTAGCTTTGATCTGTGTGGAGTTTTTGAAACTCAGAATCAGATCACTCTTTGTCCCCGCTGTGAACTGAGCTGATCAGTAAACTGTTTCATCCCCAGAGTAGCTTCCTGGTTTTTTTTTTCTCCCGCTCTCGCTGAAGGAAAAATGAAGGTCAGTGAAACTGATTAGATTAGCTTGCCATGTGGTTCACTTATTGATAATAGTTGAGCTCAATTCATTCAGGAAATCTGGCTTGAGGCAAGTAGGTCAATACAAATTTGTTTACATTTTAAGATATTGCTTGTTCTGCTTTATCAGTGCAAGGTGGACTGATAGAACTATTCTATGATATGACAAATGTAATAAAGGTACGGAAATATACCTTGGTAATTTTTTTACTATTTATGACTTGCCAAAATGCATATGCAGAATCTGACAGAATAAGACTCTTTTATTGAAATGTTTTGTTACTTTAACCACTTGTGTGCTACACATGCCTTGAATAATTTTTAGTATTGACCATTGTTTTCTTGAACAAAGGCCAATTGTATTTCGAATAGTGAGCTATTCTAGTTTTATTTAGAGGAAAGCAAAATGATGAGAACAACTTTCAAATCAATGGATTCTGTGCACGTCATTGAGTGTGAAGGTTAGGCTGAGACAAAATTTTAATAGGCCATTGACTCTAGACACATTCAGACATACTGGGACTTTTTTATCTCCAGGGCTCAATTTTTTTATGAAGTTTTAAATCAATTTATCATCCAGTTTACATTTCTCAAGTTGATTCACTTGTGGAAAAGAAAATGCATGAATTTTTTAAAAGTATTGTATATAACCATTGTATATGTGGTCAAATAAGGGACATTTGGTAAGCAGGATTTGAGAAGTCCACTAGTTTCAGCTCTATGCTAGTTGTAGATGCATTCTTCCATATCTGTGACATTGTTTGAAGTCTTTTTTAGTATTTTTGGTGAATAGATTCAGAAATTATGCTTTCTCTAGCAAAGTTTTGCCATTTTACTTTATTAATATCTCTATTTCTCTGGTACACAACACCTTTAGCCCACAAAAATAAAGTAATAGATAACTGGCAGGGCTGTTATTGGTATGATTACAGGTGTTTGGACTGAAGGTAAGATTAGTATCTGATGAGCCACAGTAGTTTGAACTATTTCATGTATTGATTGAAACTATAAAATTGTTAGATGATGAAATGACTACACAGAGTGTTCACATTTTGAGAAATGTCTAAGTGTAATTATATATAACCTGACCTGTGAATACATTTGTTCATTTATTTATTTAGAGTTTATTTAAATAAGTTGGATTGTGGCACTATAGTCTCATTATCCAGTGATTATCGGTTATTAACGTAACATTTCAAGTATGGTTGGACTGAATTAAGGACAGTAATTCGTTTTATTTTTAATGGAAATAAAATCCGGGAGAAGATCAAATGAATGCGGTCTGCTCACTGTCGAGTGACTACGGGCAGATGGCACGCGCTCTTCCACTCAAACGCTCTCGGGCTTCAGTATCGCTGGATGTCGGTGAAACGTTTTATCAGGCTGAAGGGGAACATTGTTTTACCACTGTTCCTGCTGTACGTAAGAAATTGGAACGAAATAATGTGTTGGCTTTCGCCAACAAGATACGTAAGTACAACATTATTTACTATATTCGAGCACGACGTACTGTTTACTACAGCTCACGCGTAATAGCATGACTTATATTTATAAATAAACGATAGTCGTGTGTTTAAAAGACCTAAAGCTGCACCTTATTTGGTTTGACCGCAGTCTGACTAAAAAAGCTGGAATTCAATGTGTGTCGGCTAAATATTTTTTTTATTAATGTTGTACATTTTATAAACTTTTATTCTGTTTCCATAAGAAAAACTACACGAGATTTGGGGGAAAAAAACAAAACTTTAATATTGTAGTATTGGACTTATTTCTCTATTATATCTTTAAGTCAATGCTTTTATTTTTAATTTTCTCACAACACTCAAGTTAGTTAATTGCACGTGTAGTCACAGTAAAAGTGCACATATTGTGCAGCCATTGTTTTATACTTTTATTTGTAAGTTTATTTTTGTGTTTATCTGTTTAATCTTTTTGGTAGTATTTTTGCCTGAGAGTTTACTATCCATTGTCTGTTCTTAACAGACTCTACCTGCTCTTTTAATTGATTAAAAAGTGTACCTATGGATATTAGTAAAGGGATCTGAACTAACTGTGCAGATGCCATTGTACTATGAGTGTATATGGCATTTAAGATATTTTAATCCTAATCCTATAGTTTTGTGGTGATAAAAATCTTGGATATCTCAAAGATTAGCAAAATAAAGATTTAGTATTTTTTATATCGTTCCACATAGTTCACTACCTAGTTAATGTGCCCCATTGAATTCTGCTAATACATTTTATTTTCTTTCTTCTACTACCATGCAAAATGATGCATTCTATAATACAATCATTTAGGGCTGCACCACACTGGAAAATCATGTGATGCCGATAACGTTGATATTTATTGTGATGACAATATCAGTTTTGATATATACCTGCTTTCTTTTCTCTCAATTTGTGTTTCCAACTATATGTGACCTTTATTTTTGACTGGGGTTTAAAATCCCTACCTGTGCCTGAGAGAGAACACCAATCAAAAATGTGTGCACTCACCCATAAATAGAACTTTACTCTTGGTTTTGAACAAAGCCCTCCAAAGGAACGCTAGGTTGTGACGACAACTCCTTATTCCCATTGTGAGTTTAAAAGGAAGAGGAGGACCAGCCTAAAAAACCAGAAAACTGGTGTTTGTTGTTTCATACTATGAGCTTCCTGTTTTCCATAGCTCAGTAGAAAGAAAACCCCTTTTCAATGTTTTTGTCTATTTGAGATTGGAGCCTTTGTGAATGATTATGTGTGTGTTTTTTTAAACAATTACATTTTTGATCTGTGATTTTTAGATGTGAACGATGGTTGAGTGAGACGGTCATGTGGTGTGGAAGTAAGAAGAGAAACAGATATCGGAATGCCACAGCCTGTCTTGCTGCTGCCCTTCCTTCTTGTGCTCATAGGATATGGTGAGTGTCACAAAGACTTTCATCTTTATTATAGTGTGTATTTGAAAATGCATTGGGATTTTTTTGTCTAAAATGCAAAGAAAAAATGGCTTCTAAATACCATAGTACAAATGTTCAGTCCCTAAGTCACATTCAATAAGGTGAAAACAAAAGTTGAGCTTAACACAAAGGTTTGTGATGATAAATTGATGCACTGCAATGAAGAGGCAGCTTCTGCCTGCTCTATCTTTATTTTGTTGAAAGTTACTATGTGAGAATGTGGTCTGAGAAACAATGAGGGACATATTGTCATTAAATAATCAAAAAGTGATATAATAAATATCTTAAAAATGTAGTTGCCCACAAAAGGCTACAAGAATTATAGAGTTCTGTTTATTTTTTTAATGAAATTTTCTTTCATGTATTAGCTTGGATTGATTGGATATAGGTTTGCGATTTGCATTTATTTGTAGATGTAAAAGTTCATGGCACAATCCAAATTTTGCCTTATTTCTTGCTCTTTGTAGGGAATCTCCATCAATACACAAGGACCTCTAGCAGTGTAACCAAACTTCAGAATGATGTTTCTACTTTGTAGCTATGTTTTTTTTGTTCTGGGGTTTGAAGCCTTTTATTGACTCCTCCAAACATATTTCTTGCTGTTGTGACCAACTAGTTAATTCTTTTTCTCATATAACGGTCACATTTTCCAGGAGAAGACTTTTGGCTTGTCCAGTTGAATCTTATAGAATCTTTTTATCTTTAAAATACATAACTAAAACTTATTTTACCAACAACGCAGAGGTACAGAGAGTAGTTCTAAATATATTTTTCTTTGCTCTTTTTCTCTTTTTCAGCTTTTGCAGGGCTCAGCATTTGGCCTTCTTTCCACGAGGCCCTTAGCAATGGGAGTGTATTTGTGGACTTTAGCGCAAAATCAAATAACAGCACCATTATCAACATGAGCCTCTCTCTAGTCAACATGGAAACCAATACTTCAATTCTTTCCCGGACCCTCCCTAGAAACCAACTGGTTGGTAGGGAGGAGTTTGATTGTTCCTGCTTCCTGTATGCAGGCACTTTCCGGTTCCTGCTGAGGCAGACAACCATCACCACTGTTTTTCATGCTAACAGAACAGATGTCAGCAGCACAGAAAGCTCAGCCTCCTGGTGGAGCTCTGAACTGCAAGTGCAGTGGCCCACTTTTCACATTTCTGTGAAGAAAGCAGGAAACAACTCTGAACATTTTCAGGTAAAACAAGCAGAAATTTAATGTATCAAGCAATTTTCTGCCTGTTTATTCTTATACAATAAAAAAAAAAACATTAATTTGCATACCTCTCTTTTGTTGGTTATTCGCAGGTTGTGTTATCCACTAATGAACACTTTCAGGCTTGCTCCAGAAGCACTGACTCTGTCCTCTTCTTAGAAGTGAGTTACATGGAGTACAACCAGATCGGACGAAGTACCGTTGACAAAGTTCGAGCTCAAACACGGAAACCGATCAAGCCGCTTCGTTTGCAGAGCATTGAGCTACCCTGTACTTTCCCGTTCACTGAGAGAAACTTCTTAAGAGTGGCTCTGCGATCCCCTCACACAGTACAAGAAGTGAAGGACTCTGTTCCTCTCTATCTGTCCCGTATTTTCTCCTACAAACTACTGGTGGAAAACGCCATTGCTTACAAAAGTGGTTGCATGGGCACAGTGACTGTTAAGATGATATCCCCACCTTGCACTCATGTCTATGGGAAAATACTGCTATATAATGTAAGCCTCGCAAGAGGGGCTGACTTAACTTCCCTGTCGATGGAGTTTAGACCAGAGGAACAATCTTCTTCTGTGCTTGCATCTAACTGGCTCACACAAGGGGAGAATAAGACTGAATTCAACTGCTCTGTTTTTTACCCTGGAAGAAATAAGTATTGCTTCCGCTTTGTTTTCAACTTCAGTCAATCCTCTAGTCCAGCACAGACATGTCTGGTGGTTTACAGAAGAGCAGGTGAGATTTAGTTGATAAGTTTTGTTGCCATATGAAATATAAATAACCAAATTTGTTTTTTATAGATCCACAGTGTCAGTGGAAGGTAAATATATATTTAGCAAATATTTAGCTCAGCTCATAAAACACATAAAACTAAGTTACCATTCTAAAACTTTGTAATCATCTTAAATGTAAATGTGAATGGGCTGAAAGTGTATTATGATGCAATATACTGTGTGGAGGTTTATCTCCTGCACGGACTGAAAAACTGATTAGAGTTGATGGTACCTAAATACGGGGTAATTAAGGAAGAAGACCTGCTAGAGCTTTCTATGGCTCAACACAGGGCAGAGGTTCACCTTTCCTATTGAGCCAGGTCCCCACATACAGTCAAAACTACAGTTTAGATGAAAACCTTTTTTTTTGCCTGGACTAGAATCATATCTAGTTTATGATTCTAGATAATCATAATCTGTAACGAGCTTTAAAAATAGATGCTTTCCATCCAGTTTGACTGAGTATAAATACATTAAAAATATATACGCAAATTAATCTTATGATGGAGAAATCTGATAGAGACATAGGACAAACAAATATGGTTAGATTTAGAGGGAAAGTTGGTTTTGAAATTTTTTTTACTTAATTTGTGTTGGTTGAGCACATAAAATCCAAATAACATACATTAAGGATTGTGTTTGCAACATGACAAAAGACGGAGGGGATTAAAGGATATAATACCATAATTACACTATATGTCTTTTTAATTTTGCGTTGCAGAATCTTGGGGACCCTGGCACCCATGGAGTGTTTGCAGTGCGACTTGCGGAGAGGGAGTGAGGGAAAGAGTTAGAGAGTGTTTGCAGCCCTCTGGTGTGCGAGGCACACAGTGCACTGGCATGATGAAGGAACAATCTCTATGCTCCCTGGAAGACTGTGAAAGTAAATGCTGTTAAATCAATTTTTTATACAAATATGTATTCGCTAAAGCAGTGGTTCCCATGTTTTCTATAATATCCTATTGGCAGAAAGTTGCCTGGAGCTATTTTAGTTACATTAAGTTAACATCTCCTATATTTTATTAGAGTTACCAAAACTGGAATCAAGTTGAAAATAGAGCAAAATAAAATAAGACTACTCGGCTATTATACAAAATTAAATTATATTGCCTGTAAGATTTACAAATGTTTTATTTAATTATCTTAATAATTCATGAAAATACTTTTCACAAAAATGTGAAATGCAGTGACTTGAGTAAATGAGCATAGTATGGTTTTCTGTGGAAAAGAAGGGGGCAGGAAACAAACATATTTTTATCATTTTTTTTCTTTCTCAGTTTTTTACTACTGTAACAATTATATAAAAAAAAAATTTTTGTGTCTTGACCCCAACTTTGGTAACCGCTGTCCTGGAGTCCAGAGTGGTTAAAGAGCTGTATTTAATATATTAGATTATATCCATGTAACTAATTTAAATATTCTGTTATCTTCCTTTTACTCTTTAGTGCTATCTTCTCCATCTCCATCTCTTCCCTCTGTACCTGTGAGAGCATCCCCGCTTGGTGGAAACATGATTGTGGTGTTGGGTATTTCCCTCTGCTTGGCAGTGATCATGGCAACAGTTGTGGTGGCTGTGTGGAGAAAGCTTTGCCAAACCCCTCAGTGTAGCTCAGTCCACAGAGGCGCCATTCATTCCCCTGGTGGGCGCAAGCTTTCAGATGAGGCCTCCATCTGTGGCCATAGCCTCCAAAGGCCCAGCCTCTCTGATGGTCATTGCCCATCGGGGGCAGTTATTCCCCAAAAAGAGAGACCCTCGCTCGGAGCGCAGCCTCTCTCACCACAGGCACTGAAATCACTTTCACAGGATCCAGAAAGACTATCTCCCACAGGTCAGAAGGTGCTACCACCAATATTTGGGTATGTTTACATATTTTTTCTATCAATATTTTTTTATTAGTGTTTAATTATGTTTGTCCAATCTAGCTTTAGTAAACAAGACACCATATTCTTTGTAGCTATCGTTTGGCTCAGCAGCAGCTGAAAGAGATGAAGAAACAAGGGTTAAAAGAGGCCACACAGCTGTACCATGTCTCTTCAAGCCCTGTCCATGATACTGTGGAGGAGACCTGTGCCTCACCCACCACCTCACCAATTCCTTCACCTATTGAGTTTGCTTGTTCTGCCCTTCCTTTGGGTTTGCAGGACAATGTCAACCACAGCCATTTTTGTACCTCGACTCCCTTATCTGGGACATTGGGGGTCACATCCGACAGACTGAGTCCAAGGGTGGAGATAGTTTTGGGTCCTCCTCCTGTCTCTGGGAGGAGCTCTAAATGGCGTGACCGCACAGCTGACTGGGTGGAGATGGTAGAGAGGAGCAAGATGCCCGGTCTTAGGGGAGAAGGAGATGAAGCATCGGCAAATAGTTTCCACAAGAATCCAAACTTCAGACGGACCTCCAGTTTTAGTGATACCAAACTCCTTTCGACTTCTTCAGCTCAGTCCACGCAGTTTAGAGAAAGGAGCATGACCCAGGTCATCCACCCATCTTTATTACTTTTTATCTAAATTTTTATCCAGTTTACATACTCTAAAATATATTGACTCAAGATCAATAAAGATGTGATTCCACATTGTCCTTTTCAGGTGGGATCGCGGACGCTTCCAGAAGGAAGTTCTTGGACCAAAGGAAGATGGGAGAGACAGCCTCACCCGTCTTACCCCATCCCAGAACACAGAGTCTCAGACTGGAGTACTACCAAACCCCAGAGTAATGAGCAGAGGAAGGTTTGGATGGGGACAGCACATAATAGTCAAGTCAAGCACACTGGAACAAATACTAATAATATTTCAATATCTGAGAAAAATACTAAAGACTTTAGTGGCAGAGGTGAAAGAAAGAGGCTTGCCAGCCCTGAAAGCAGAGGTGAAGAGTTGGTCTCAGGAATTGGTGGTCCATCCCTTACACATCCTTGGTCTCATGAGTTGAAACAGTTGGGTGTAGACCGAGCTGAGCGGGCTGAGCAGAACTGGAACCGCCGTGGCCCGTCACCTATCCAAAGGAACATCCTGGCCCGGAAACTGAAAGAGGCTCAGTCCTGTTCTGGAGCCAAGGGACGCCAGCGCAGCTCCAGCTTTAACGTCTCATCATCTGACCGAAGGAAAGATTGGTGCAACTCTCTGCCAATGTCTAGAGACCAGAGCAACAGCGGTGGCTCCCCCTATAGGCTAAGTGAAGTGGAACAAAGGATGCTGGACTTGGATCTATCCCCAAATTTTGTACAGGAGAAGCAGTAGAAAGTCAGTTATTTTTATAATATTATGTTAACAATTTTTATATGTTGAAAGAACAAATAGAACAACTAACTCTTTAACATTTTTAATGCATTATTTTTAATATTTCCATGGTATAATGAGCACATTCACCCTTCTGCAAGGTTAAACACCAGCTAGATTGGTGATAGATTTCAAGATGCAATAAAAAAAAGGTTTATATCAACTGTAAATCTACAGTTTCAGCAATGCTGTGAAGTCTCAATGCTTATTACAGTAACATTACAGGGTGTGTTCTGTTGTTCAGGCAGGGATTTTGTATTCTAATTTGTGTAGTGGTACATATGCAGTATTGAATTGCAATTGTGTTCAGCAACTGACACAGTGCCTTTGTTTGGGGTTAAGAGGGCTGACGATAAATACATTTTCAAATTCATACATTTTTGAGAACCACATATCCTTTTCTTCCATTTCCTAAGTATGCTATAATTAGTTTCTTCATCATATAAAATCACATTGAAATTCATGAAGTATGGGGTTTTAACATAAAATGTGAAAAGGTTTGCGGGGCATGAACTCATTTGCAAGAGTAGGAACACTGGTGAAACAATTAAGCTAAAATATGGTTTGTTTAAAAATCTGGCAATTTTACATTCTCAGAAATGCTCACTGGAAAAAAAAATAAAATTATGTTTTGTTGATTTCAGCTATAATTTGAAGTTGTAGCAAAGGAAGTAATTAATATACAATGAATACATTTCTTTTTTTTTAAAAAATACCTTGTTTTCTTTCATTTTAGACAGAAACCTGTGAGTTTTAAATGTCCCCTGCTCCACTTCCTGCAATGTCCAAAAAAACCAGAGGGCGCACCTTCATAGTGGTGTGTCTCAGAGAGTACCAGAGGCCTTTCCAAGTCCCCCACACCACACCATTGTCATACTCAGCCTTGTATTTCCCCCTCCGATAGAACTTGCCATTTAGGTTGGCTGCATGACACCTGCAGATAGAAGGCAGTTTACGATCTTAAACGAACAGTGCAAGATATACAGTACAGACCAAAGGTTTGACACACTTTCTAATTGAATTAAATTATAAGGTTCTAATTGAATTCAATTAGAAAGTGTGTCCAAACTTTTGGTCTGTACTGTATATCATCTGGGACTCATTTTTATGTGAATAGAAACTGAAGAAAATACCTGTTGAACCACCAACCAGCCTGATTCTCTTTGGCACAGCTTCCCTGAAGGAAGCGGTCATTATCCTGAAAATAACAATTATCATCAACATGATTTGTGCACCATAAAAAATACAATGGGTAGCACCTGAAACCTAAAAAAGGAGTGCAGATGGCTGACCTGATCTCCAGTGCTGAACTGCATCCCACTAAGGCTGGAAGACCACTGCTCCACCATTCCTCCACCACCAGTCAGAGCATCACCAGCTTTCCCACTGTACTGCCCATACTGGAGACGATACTTATCCTGGAGGGAGAATTTGTAAAAAGCTCAGTTATATCAGCCTCGGTTTATAGTGTTTCTCCAGAAAATATAGTTTCATAACAATGCTTTTGTGATTACAGCTTCATCTGTGATCCTGAAGTTCTCATAAAATGCAAAGCTTTTCTTTCCATCCCAGTCCATGAGATCAATCTTCACCAGGTTTTTATCTGCAGGGAGACAAAAAAGTGAAATAAATTTTTTTTCAATGCATAACATTAGGCATTTACAGGAATACAGTGGATCTCAAAAGTGTACATAACCCTGCCATACCTCAAAGTTTGTGTGATAATTTCTTTTTAAAGAATTTAAAATAAGAAAGCTACAGTAACCTGGCAGCATTGAGGTGCACACTCTTAACCCCTAGCTTAATGCTGTCACAATTTTGCCTCAAAGAAGCACATAGCTAATGTGGCTTATGGGCTACCACTCATGACTGCTGAAGAAGAACAATACTTACCAAGTTTATATACATTATATTTTATTCAGCTAATTTACATACCCACTTTGCAAGACCTACTCCTCTAATTTAATATTAAAAATACTTGTCTGCACACTTGTGTGCACACTTATGCAACTAGGTCACGGCAACTTCTCTTTTTTATTTTTCCCTGAAGAAATTGGTTTGTGTCAATTGAATAGTAAAAGATATATCTCATGTGAAAGATGTTTTCTTTATATTCTTTATATAGATTGATTTTCTTTTTACACCACAAAAGGTGGTATCTCAATAGAAGTGTATAAAAATTTGAGAATCACTGTCTCAATAACATAATTACCATTATTTCTAACCTTCTGACAGTAGAGCATTCATGTGCTCATTCCCCAACCAAAACTCATCATTCCACAGTTTGAATTCTCCAAAACCATCTCTGTAGTCCACCCAGTCTCTAAAAGGATTGAATAGATATTTTACTTCAGACAGATCTGCTGCCTGTAAATGTTTTCTTCTTTTGCTAATGAAGAATATCAGCTATTTATCTGGTAAGGTAAATAGAACCTGTTAAAGTCAACTTTTCCATGCCGACGTCTCTGAAACACTGTCCATCCTCCTCCGTCCTCCATATCACAGTAGACTAAAAACGGCTCCTGGTGTAACTTGGGTCTGATGCGGTAAAAGCCGCTTGGTGATCTCAGCCTATCATAAAGTTCGGAGCAGTCTAGGAAAACAAGATAGAAAAGATTTTAATATAATGATGAAAATGAATAGATAAAAACAATGAAAAAAAAATCTTATTTTTGTAAAATATTGTAGCAAAGGAAAGAAAACAAGTACAAGTGCAAAACAAGTGTAACTTATAAAAATATGAAATAAAATAGATATTGGTTAGTCAGTTACTGTTGTTATTATAAAAGTAGAATTTTTCATGTCATTTTGTTTGTTTCTGTGTGTATTATATTTATAGTATATTTGTTTAATTTGTTTATTTTCAAGTGTGCAGGTTATATGTTTAGAATCGAGTAATATAACTATGTTTAGGCATAAATGATTCAGTTTTATGTAAGCTGTAAAAATAGATGATTATTAATAATAGTAAGAAATATAATTTATAATAATAAAAAAGTAACTAGTTCATTAAAAGAAAGATTGAGTAAATTTAGTAAAAAAATAAATATATATATATATATTTTATATGCTCTAGTAAAATTTTGATTACTGATATAAATTCCTTTCTTACCTTTGTCATGGACAATCAAATTTCCAGCTGGAGGAATTGGTTTCATCATTTTGTTGTCCAAGGTGTTGTTTTGGTTTACATTGGGTGCCGGGTCAGTCTGAGGTTTATTGTGGGATTCAGCAAACTCAAGCGGTTTGAAGTATCTATACATTTGGAGATGCTCAGTCATCCAAGTTGTGATCAGCAATTTATTCTGTAGTTTCTTTATGTTAGTCTTGAGAGCTGCAGCATCTGGTCCGCATGGATCAGTTTCCTCAAATAAGAAATTTTACAGTTAGAAATTACAAATGTTTTCAAGATGCAGACATTTGTCTGTTCTGTTGTTGAGTCATAACATCGTTTATGGTCAGAAGAGGAGGTATATCCCTTCTGAAAAATGATGTGAAGTACTTACAAAAGGCTGCCCAGGAGCTGCTATGCTTGAGCAGACCAGATGCTGTAGCAACACTGCTATGGTATTCACCAATAACACGCTTCCAGTAATATTTGTCTGAAAAGAAAAAGACAAATTATTGACCACATCTAACAGATTCAAACACTTTTTATAAAACAAAACTGCTTCAAGTTTACCTTCATTTCAACACTTTCCTTTAGTTTTCTCCATACCATATGTTCTTTCATCTCTAAAACATGTCAGTCTTATTTATAGGCTGGGTTGGTTCTGCATGGAACACATTAGGTAATTCAGACCTGAACATTCCAGACAAATGCTGAACTTGGACCAGCTTGATTTTTTTTTTTTTTTTTTTTTTTCATTTTGTTACTCAAAAATGGCAGTGGTTCTAAATCATGCCTAATCCAAGAATTCACCATGTCCTATTGGACATGAAGTACAGAAAATTCTTCACATGCTGTTCTAGGGAGGGAGTTTTTTTAACATCAAGCAGGCATCCAATTAAAATACAGTCATGATTGTTACATTTTGGAAAGGAATGTAATAGTACATTCAGTCTCAAAACAGTGTTATTTAAAATTCTGCACATATAAGGAACATTAATATTACCATAGAAACATGGGAAAGTCATTGGAAATGCACAAACAAAATGTATGTAACCCACTGGAGAGTCTAAAATCACAAACTACAGTTGTTGTTCTCATTGTTGTTTCCTTGATTTAAAGGTTAAAAGATATACAGTAGGCAGTGCTTAAAATGATTCCAACTCCACTGAAAATTATCTTTGACACACAGTAGTGCACATGTATTGAAAAGCCTTTTTTTTTTTTGTTTTTTTTTTTTTTTTTAAATAATAGGATTTCTGTGATAGAACTTCATATCAGCCACTAGAGTGCTCTCTACTGCCACACTCCGTCGAGTTTAATTCAGTGGTCAGTCATTTTACCTGCAAGTAAATGTCATCTTAAAGCCCCAGTACGTAACTTTTACAAATATATATATTTCCATTTTTGTTAAAACTGTCACTATTTTGTGACTGTATAATATGGGTCAGATAACCTGTGCAATACATGAACATCTGCTACCAGGCAAATTTTCAGTCTGCAGAAGATAATATTAGATTTTATTTATAATGCCCTAAAGGTTAGTGGTTTGGCGCCCTTTAATGTTGGTACTTGTTGATTATCGGGTTCCATTCGTCCCAAAAATATGTATACCAGCGGTATGTAAGGTGTGTATGTAGCTCCCGTATCTCACATAATGCGCATAAAGTTTTGGGGTTCATTGATAAAGGCAGGAGTAAATGTTATGGAACACATTTTTGTTTCAAACACATGTAGCCTGATCTTTTTATTTGTTTAGTCTACGAAAAAGTATTATTTTTTTAGTAATACAAAAATATGTCAAAAATAGCATAATAAAATAAGTTTAAGTTTTAATGCATGCTAATGTTTTGTTTTGTTTTGTTTTGTTTTGTTTGCAAAAACTACCCACATATGTTCCATTCAGCTGAAGAAGTAAACGTGGAATGCTGAAAATATGACCATGAAAAAACTCCGTGTGTTTGGGAATGCACTTAATTAGAACCAGATGTGTCAGAGAGCAGGGATAAGCAGAGGATTGTGGTCTATTTGTTGGCCTACTTTTTGAAGTTTCAGGTGGTGTAAATAGCTTTATACCGTAGATTTAAGGGCAAGTTCAGTCTGTTTTAACGATAAAGTAAGCAGAGGGGGAAAGATGACTCATAACAGACAAAGGGGCTGAACGTTTTTTTTTTTTTTTCTAATGAAGTCCAGGAAGTCAGAAACTACAAGGCTTGCAAAAAATTATGAGGTATAGTGGATGAAAAAAAGAAGAATCTGCCCTGTTAACCTTTGAACTGTCTTTCTTTGTGCTCACAAGAAGTCACAAGACGAACTGTCGTATAATTTCACGGATGACACTCCTAACGGTAAGCAAGCAGTGCAGTTCAGCTTGTTTTTAAGGGTTTAATTTGCTGTTTAAGTGTTGACATTTAAAGTTAAAGGTTGGGTGCTAAACAAATGGTGGCTAGAGATTTAAATTTTCATTTTGCGTATCTTTCTTTTTAGCATAATTTATTTGTTTTGGCATTAAAAGGACCACACTGACCGTCTTAAGCATCGGTGGATAAATAAATAGATGCGAGGTAAATGAATGCGATGCATATATTTGTTTTGTTTTAGAGCAGAAAGAAGCTGCTGTAACTGCGTTGCAGAAACCGAATTGAATGTGGTTTGGCACGTCTTCAGTCCAAATCAGAAACTCCCCGGTCCAGACAAGTCCAGGAACACATTCATCATGTCCGTCTATTTCGACCCAGGACCAGATCCAGAAGCAAATGGGTAAAATAACATAATTTCTTTTATATGTTCTGGGAGGGGGGGTCTGCTTTTTCTTTTTCTGATTTTAAGAAAAAGCAGAAGGTGTGATTGTGGTTAACTGACAGGTGCAGAAACAAAATCGGAAACTGACTCATATCCTTAAGCCAAAATGATGAGTTTTATTCTGCTAATTATGAGTATTATGGCGTAGACCTTTTGATATAATCTAGTTTCTCATAAATATTGTACATTACTTGGTCTTTTTTTAAATCACCAGTCAAGCAGTGACGGCTGGTCCATAGGGGGCGCTGCCCTCCCTGATATCGGTGTTGGGGGTATCTAAAAATGATCTATGAACATGATTTAAAATATGTATCAGCCTAAGTCTGCAGTAACTTTTATATTTTTTACATATTTGTTGAAACTGTTATTGTCTAACATTATGGAATGAGACGGTTTATCTGGGGGGGGGGGAATCAAGCTCCTCTTTCTCCCATCGCTAACTGGGAACAATCAAAGCAGGGTCATGCTGTCAATTACAATCTCGTGTGGCGCTGCTCATAAAAACCCCTTTCCCGTCACCCTTTTGCTATCTGCTGCCGCTTTTCGTTTAATCAGATCCTGTTATGAATGCTCAAGCTAGTTAGCATAGCCACCGATGACAGCGGATAAACTCTTTTCCTGCAAATTGTTTGTCATACATTAGCACATTTAGCAGTGAGTACATGAAGTACTGCTTGGTTGGTTGCTTGGTTTTGTTGTTTTAGCAGAACCTGAATAAGTCCTTCTGATTTGGGGGTCAAGTGTATGTTATTAGTTGATTCAGCATTGGCTGTTGACACTAATTTAATAAGTAACTTATTTAAACCTTTAGCTTATTTAACTCTTTATTTTGCTGTATCAATGATGTTTTATTATTGTGGAATTGCAGTCATTTTCCTACTGTTCATTTGAATCTTTATACTGTACTACCAAGATTTTGTTTTCACCAATCAGGCGTAATAATGACATGGTCTGTAAAGTAGGTATTGGTATTCTTAAAAGTATGGGTAGGTGCCAATTCTTAATATAAAATGAAATCTGCATGTTCAAAAAGTTTGTTAGTACATGTGATCTGAAATTTCTTGATTATATGGTAGCTCTGACTTCCAACTTTAGACTTTTTCAGACTTTATTCATTCTTCATATTTTTTTCCTTTTTGTTTGTCAGAAACATTACGAAGATGGAAGACGCTAAAGTAGAGATTGATGATGGAAAGGAGGAGAGTTTGGAGCAAGACACACTGTACCGGTAAGTAATTTGCAGCATTCTGAAAATTAGTGGTCAGATTTGCACAGAATTACATTTGATGAAAATCCTGCTTCCCCTCCTCTCCCCACTCCTTGTCTTATAGGAAGATTCGGAAAATAATCACTCCATTTGTTATGTCCTTTGGGTTTCGGTGAGTTATTTTGCGGTGAATTGTAATGAATGTTTTCCTGCATTCTTGTTGAAAGAAGTGCTAATCTTTCTCTAATTATGTTTTTCTTCAGTGTATTTGGAATGATCCTGATTATTGTGGACATTGTTCTCCTCATTGTGGACTTCACGCTGCACACTAATATTATAGAAGTTGTGTCACTCATCATCTCCTTCTTCTTTCTTGGTGATGTACTCATTCGTGTCTTTGTGGAAGGGTGAGAAGAAAAGCATTAGAATTAACCTTTTGTCTTACAATTATGTAGTCAAAGTAAGGACTCATGATTAGAATCAGTTACTTGTTTCTATTTTCTCTATATGAATGATTTCATAAAAACTTTCACCATTAAAGTGCTTTCCTATGAATGAAAGAACAGAGAATATTCAAGAGTGATGTTAACTTTCCCAAGCTCCTGTGTCAGCAGAACAGTGTGTTTAGCTGTTGAGCAGGAAATTGTGAAGAGGAAGCTGTACAGGAAATGTGTGGCATGTCTTGGGTTGATTCTTTGGAAGACTAATGCAGAATCACTCAGTGAATTCAGTCCATTTTATCAACAATCTACCCAAATGTACAGCTTCTGTTTTTTTTTTTTTTTGTTAACTATTAATCTCTTTTGGCTCTCTTTTAGCTTCAAAGTTTACTTCAGCTCGAAGTTGAACATTATGGATGCGTGTGTTGTTGTCAGCACGCTGATTGTCACCTTAGTCTATACTTTCACCGACCTTACAGGGGCCAGTCTCATTCCCAGGTGGGTGTTATCCCTCCTTAGCTAATTACTATGAAACATTTTTAGCTGTTTTGCACCTAAAATATTGTAAAAAGAAAAAAAGAAAAAGAAAACTCCTTAGAATTGCATTCAAAGCTTTACAATCTTTTTGTCAATTTGTCCATATTACAAACGAGTGGAAGTCGTTGTTTCATGTTCTAAAAATGCAAGATTAAACGTATTGGATGTGATGTAATTTTGTTTACATTGTTTTTATCTTCCTGGAAAGCACTTTTAATTGTATAAGGACGCAGGACAAAAGAGGCTTGCCATTTGTCAATGTGAGAAAAATATTTCATATTGTTTTTAATCTTTGTTTGACAGGGCTCTGACATTCTTGCGCTTCTTGAGAATAATCATCTTGGTGAGGATTTTCAGACTCGCATCTCAGAAGAAAGAGCTGGAGAAGGTCACTAGGAGGATGGTATGTTTTCTGAAAGCCAGAAAAGAAATAAATGACACACCTATGTACTGTCCCTGTATTGACAACTGTTATATTTAGCCTTCAGAGAATATTTTTTTCCATCCAGGTATCAGAGAACAAGAGACGTTATCAGAGGGATGGATTTGATCTTGATCTTACCTATGTCACAGGTACGAGTGATGCATGTTTCAGAAATACGTAATAAACTTATGTTGCATCTTTTTTTTTTACATTAGTATACAGTAATTAAAAAAATATTTTACATTCCATTAAATATTTAGTTAATTGCTGATGTCTAATCATCCTTTTTATATATGTGGAAAGGAAATCAAATTTATTGCACTTAATAGCACAAAAAATAACCTTGTTAACTATAAGGCATTCAGGGGCCAGTTTCTCAGAAACTTTAGCCTAACCAGGAACAACAGGAAACCACTCAGTTTAACCACTGAAATTAAGCCATAAAGACTCACCACACGTACTACTCCCCTCTAGATGTTACTAAAGAGGCTAATTGGTGTTGAAATGTGTTTACACTAACTCCAGAGTTACTTCTGGGCAGTGCACATATCCACAGAGTTGGTTATTGAGAAATTTAATCTTGAAAAAGTTGTGCATCCTTTGAACTTTAGTTCCCTAATTTTTGCAAAGGTTCTCTCTGGGAAACTATTGTTTGGCCGTCATGTTTTTTTATTCCTTAGACATTTAATGTTATGACCTTGTACGTCCCCCGTGACAATTAAACCTGTGGTGTCTTTTGGTGACTCATCAATATGCTCTTTCATATTAAATATAGCAAGAGACTGCTGTAGGTCCAACAGGGAACGTTTTAGAGACTTATTTTAGTATCTAGCCTGTATATTTGGATGTTTCAGTTTTACTAAGATGAATGCAAATATCCATTATGTCCAAATATATTAGGAAAACATGCAGGTTATCATAAGGTGTGTTAATTTGTTTATATGAAATTTGGAAGAAATTTCAGGTGAAATACTTTCTTTGCCCATCTCTCTAGATCGTGTCATTGCTATGTCTTTCCCCTCCTCTGGGAAACAGGCTTTCTACAGGAACCCAATCCATGTAAGTAAAATGGCCATGAACAAAACTATTGAAATGCGGTAAATGAGTCCTTGGTCACAGTTTATGCTCACCATAAAAAAAAAATTTCTGCAGGAGGTTGCAAGGTTCCTAGACACTAAACACGGAGGGCACTACAAAGTTTACAACCTGTGCAGTGAGTTGGACTGTGCGCTCATCTCATTCTGCATTTCTTCTTTATGAACCACGTCAAGTGATGTTTTTTATTTTCAGGTGAGAAAGGGTACGACCCCAAGTTCTTCCACTACAGAGTTGAACGGATTTTTATTGGTGACCACAATGTGCCCACCTTAACGTAAGTAATTTTCAGTTTGATATTTGTGTTGCAGGTTTCCTTTTATATTGAGCTCATCTTATAAGTGTTTGCACGCTCAAGGTACCTTTTTAAGTAATGTCTAGTTGATAAACATAGGAATGCATAGACTATTTCATGTTTAACAGCCTGGTAATTTATCACGGTTTCTTCCTATTGAATTTTACCAGAGACATGCTGAAATACACAGAAAGTGTCAGGACTTGGATGTCTGCTGATCCCAAAAATATTATTGCTATTCACTGCAAAGGAGGGAAAGGTGAAAAATGAATCCTACTTGTTTGACTATCCTGGAGTTGGCTGTGTCTGAGTGTCTTTATACCCACCGTTTACCATCCCGCTGTCCCACAGGGCGCACTGGAACCATGGTGTGCACATGGCTCATTGACAGTGACCAGTTTGAGAGTGCAGAGGTTAGTTTCTGAATTGTTCAAAGCGGGGTTAATGAATGAGGTGAATATTTTAAATACAGAGCCACTTCCTATTGTCTGTGTGTGTTTGTGCATCAGGACAGCCTGGAGTATTTTGGTGAGAGGAGGACAGACAAGAGTCGGAGCTCCAAGTTTCAGGGAGTGGAGACTCCCTCTCAGGTGAGAACATCAAGAAATGTTTATCTGGTGCATTTATTTAAATTGAACTTGGTTTAAAGGGTTTTACAAAAATCTGGCCTTTTTGTTTCACGCCTGAATAACATTTCCTTGTGTTGGATATAAGAAATGACAGATGAATATACATTTCCCACATTTGATTGTTTCAGGATTACTTGTCTTCCTAATTTGGTGCTCACAACACATAAAATGTTTTCAGTTGATCTTTTTCATATGTTTGGAATTATTTGCAATACTTTTTTTCATAAGTAAAAGCTGCCAGGGTGCACATTTGCACCATTTTAAAATTTACTTCAAACTACAAAATAGTAGAAAATTCTGGCGGGTTTCGTTTTTGTTGAGCATGTCAAATTAGTAATGGGAGCAGGCTTAAAATGAATAAATGGCAATGATCTTCAGCTCACCAGCAGCATAGTAGAAAACAATATTTAAGTTTTATCACAGAGTGCACCACAATTCATTGTTGCATCACAAAAACGTTATTCAGTTATGTCAAAACATTTTTAAAGATTGAGACAAGCAGCAGAATTCTCCAAGCCTGACTAATCTAGGTTAAATAGGATAAAAAATACTGAAAATAAGGTTTTAAACACATTTTATGTACAGAGTAGAGTGTGACGTATGTTTTCTTTGTTTGCTTCCTAATAATAATTAAAAAAAACCTAGTTGCTTAAGTATTTGTTCTGTTTGCACCGCAGAGCCGTTATGTGGGGTACTATGAGATCATGAAGACAAAATACAACCGAAATTTGCCTCCATCTAGAAGCCTGAGGATTAAAAGCATCCGGATTCACTCTATAGCAGGTAACCCAGAAAACCTAAGTCCACTCAGATCAACTGCTTCAACAACACAGGGGTTTTGGTACACGTGTTTTTTTTTTTTTTGTTCCTGCCCAGGTGTGGGTAAAGGGGATGGCAGTGATCTGAGAGTGAAAATAATAATGAGGGAAAAACTGGTCTTTCAGTGCGTTTGCAGCACACAGGAGAACTGCAAGGTGGGCATCATTAGACTCATTTGTTTGTGCATCATCATTTAACAGTTGTGTAACTTTATTTACTCTTGGTTGTTTTTCAGGTGTTTCCTGATGCAGGCAGCAATGCTGCTGTAATCAGCCTGGAGAATGGGCCAATAGTTGAAGGCGACGTGAAGGTTATGTTTGAATCAAGTGCGGTGAGTCCTTTTAGAACTTTGACCTACAAATATTAAAAGTTGGTGTTAATCTTGACTGTTGCATTTTTTGTCTTTCACCAGGGTCTTCCAAAAGGATATGAAGATGTTCCGTTCTACTTTTGGTTTAATACATCTTTTATAACAGAAAACAAGTAAGTTTCTTTAGCTCGCACAATAATATCTCTAAAGCCTTTACATTCTTCTCAGACCTTAACATCTGACCTTTTAATTTTTTTTCTATTTAGGCTGTTTTTGTCCAGGGAAGAGCTGGATAACCCACATAAATCTAAAACCTGGAACATATACAAAGAGGATTTTGGTGTCACCATGTTCTTCTCAGATTCTGACTGAAGTAACTTTAGAAAGAAAAGAGTAACAAAAACATGTAATTTTGGAAAAAGCTGTGAAGAAATGAATGCATTCAACACTAAAGTGTTTGCTATAATCTTCCATTTAGATGATTATTTTTGATTAGAGCTGGATGCACCTGTGATTAAAATAACAACGATATTGCTCTGATGTATATATGGCGCTTGACTATGAAATGTTGGAACACTGATGATTAAACAAATAATGCAAACTTCTAGTGAGTCAAACTCTTTCCTGTATGCAGCTTTTTTGGACAATGTTTTTAATTTGGGCATCAGGAAAACATTTGTATGTAACTTATTTGTATTCAGTCTTAACTAGTACAAAATTAAAGTTGAAGTAATCAGTTTGCTTTTATTGAAGGCCTTCTGAGAAAGTGACTAGCTCTACAAATTAACACATATGAACATTGACAACCTAGTTCAATACAGTTAAGTAAAACTTTGTTTAGGAGTCACCTCACATAAACCTAATCTAGAATATGGGCCACATCTACCAGATACCTTTTAACATCCTCTTGAATCAGATGTTTTCACAATAGTTCTTGATGAATAAAGGATTTGAATGTGGCTCAAAGTTTTAGCAACCAATTTTTATTAAAAACTAGATCTGCATCAAAGTTGGAAACCAAACTTTCAGACTCAAGTGGAGAGGCACAAAATTCAAGCAACTTGTTTCTATTGTCAATGATCATACAGGAGGCCATGCCATCTGCTGGTGTTGATCCACAGTGTATGTCAATTCCAAAATCAACCAGAACATTTTCATTGCAGGGAACTGTTGATGACCAAATCATGAATGAGCTAATGAGAATTTCAGTGTGTTCAAGGGCATTCTTTTAATTTCGGTGAAGACGCAGAGAATACAAATTTTTGGTTTGTACTTTTGTTAGATATTTACTTAAAACTAAGCCCCTAAAACTTGATCTTCATGATGTTTACAACCTTTTGAAGTAAATATGGAGGTATTAACTTGCAATATCAACACAAAGTAAACTGTAGATCAAAGATTTATTTTTGCAGTCATGCAGACAATCATTATTTTGGCTTGTTTTTCAAATTGTATCATGATTGCTAGGTATTCTCACTTTAAGCCAGTTCTGAAAAGAATACATGTCCCATCATTGATTCATTAGAATTTTTTCTAATCAAATAAAGTGCAAGATAAGGAAACAAACAAAATAATGTTAAAATTATGAATGGCTATGTAACATAACTGAAAATTATAAAATAAGTTTAATCTATATTTGCCAGTGTCAGACTTGGAAGCCTTTTTACAATCCTTAAATCTTAGGTAATGCTAATACTGCTACAATGTCCCATCCTCAGTTTGTATGCAGGCTTTCTAAGGTGCATCTCACTCTGAAAAAAAAAAACAGGAGGAAATGTAAAAGAGAATTTAAGCAGCTGTAAAGCAGCAATTTATTAGCATGTTTACTCATTCCCTGATAAAAGGCACCCATTTTATTTGAACAGCTAAAACGATGATCGCAGTACAGTAATGTAACCGCTTTGTCCATTTCAAGTAAGAAAAAATCCTTCAGGGTGTTATGCAGACTTTGCATAAAGGGTGCATCTGAATATTCGGTAAATCCCAGACATCCTCCTAAACAATATTATCCTTAACTCGGTTAAGGGGCTGATTGAAAACAACACTCTTATAGGATTTCCAAAATTAAATATTAGCTTAACTTTTAAAATGTGTGCAATTGTTATTGATCATTTTTGCAACACCTGTTTTGGCTCATATTTGGTCATATTGCTGTCCACTCCTGATTTAGTCTACAAATCTAGCCTCCATCAGGTCAACAAAGAGTTTTTCTTGCAGCCCGAGCCAAATTTCCAGCAAAACCATTGAGATGGTCACACTCGTCCAGCTCGTCAGAGCGTCCGCTTCGCAAAAAGCAGAGCATTGTGGTTTTGCATGCCTCTTTGCAGGACTCTGACACATGTCCTTTATGTCTGAGGTACCAGAACTTCTGGAAGGTGCGGTCGTCGTTGATAAAGGTTCGCAGCAGCGTGTTGTAATCAGACGGGAACAGACTGGAAAGACCATAAGCTTCAGTGGCCCGGTACAGAAGGCTCCATTTGGGGTTCTGCTCTGGATTGTCTGGTGACTTTAGGTCGTGATTTGCCTCTGTGAGGTTGAGGATGTAGGTTTCATGGTCAAGCACAAGACGAGAGCTGTTTTTGTAATTTCCATCGACATAATAGATGCGGTAACCTGAAAATGAGGTGAAGTTTAATATGCAGTTTACTTTTATTTTAAAAAAAAGCACCACAGAATCACAACAAAATAAAATATTTTTATTTGTGTGTGAAAAACAAAAACACCCTCTGGGCTTAAAGTAGCTCTCAGCATAGCAAATTCTATTATAGAAAATACAACTCAATGTCCCTGCCTTCTGATTTTACCCTTAATTCCTGTGTGACCACTGTTGTGCATTATACAGAGATACTTATGGAAATTACACTTGTTGATTTGAATTGTAAATTCTATTGCAGCAGTACACATACTGACGACTTATTCTGCTGCTAAGCTTGGTGCACACACACCTGACTAGAAAATCAATCAGCTGGAATTTTCAGCAATAAAGCTCATTCTGTCATAGTAGTAGTGCTGTTAAAAAATAAAAAAGTCACTCCTCACTTTATGGAACAGAGTAAGCTGTAACAAATTAGTTGGAAACTTCCTCTAACATTTAGTATTCCTGTTTAAAAAAAACAAAAAAATTGTTGTGTATCTTAACATAAATGTGAAAAAAATTCTAATGTTACCAGTTAAAATTTCCTAAATATTGGCTTGAGGAGTGTTTACCCTCACACATGTTGGAAGCAGAACTTTGTGCTTCATTAAATATTCCTAGTAAAGCCACTAGATTGAGATCTACAACAATATATCACCCCATCATACCGGTTTTTGGAGAAAATTTTTATCCAGGGACTCTGATTTAGTGAAAACACACCTCAAAATAATGTTAGGTCACTCACCTGGATTAAGATTGACAAAAGTGGTGGCACTAGGGGCAATGAAAGCCACTCCTAAAGGCCGGGTCATGGTTTCCTCATCGTAAAACATTTGAAACTCGTCCAGATGGGTATGTCCAAAAAACTGCCCAGTAATTGTACTTTCATATCTGAAAACAAGATATTTTTGTTAAAACAGCAAAACTCTGGTACCTCCAATAGTCTCTCAGATACAAAACTACAGCACGATGACAGTCTTACAATGTACAAACAGAAGACGTGGAAACAGATGCTTGTAGTAATTTTATTATCATTGCCCCCCTGGTATTAGAAATCTGCAATATATCACTGACATTTAAAAAAATATAAAAATCAGTTGAACTTCAATGTCCTCTCAGCAATATAAAGGTAGACCACTCCAAACCCAAGGTGTAACAGCATCTGTTTTTTCACCACTATACATTTCACTGACAATATAAATTATAACAGCAGCTACCTGTTGACGATGTGATAGTAGTTCCAGCTCCAGCTGCCAAGACACAGGCCAGGTGGAATATGACCAATAATATGCACCTAAACACAAGCAGCAAATAAGCTGACGTTTATTACCCTACAGTATCTGTAATTGGACGCAATTAAAATAACACAAACATCCTGCATGACCAGGACAGAAAGCTACTGACTGGAGAGAGAAAGAGGGGCAGAAAAGGGAGATAAGCTTCAACCACACTCACTTCACACTTCATATTTTAACACCAAGTAATGAAACTAACCTTCTCTCCTCTGTCCTCACTGGCCTGCAGAACTTGAACCAGCCACTGCAGCTGGTTAGCAGGGTCAGTGGAGTTCACCATCAGCCAGAAGTTTTCTCGTGCGCAGAAGTTCATGTTGAGGGAGACCACCCTCAGCCCGGGCTGAATCTCTAGTGTGTAGAACCCTCCATATCTGTTAGCAACACAGGAGGGTTTAATTCAGACTCATACTAACATATTACATAAGGAGCAGCGTGCTGAGGGCTGTCACCACTTCTGCTCTTCATTTCAGTCAGATGTGCCAGTCAGACACAGTGAAAATGCTACGCAAAACAGTGTTGCTCTTCGTTTAAAAAAATTAAAAAAGCAAAATTATTTAATCTGTTGTGAAGCTTTATCTATATATTATCAAACAGACATTCTAAATACAATAAAAATCATGACTGAAAGTAAACAAACTATCATAAACCTTAAAGTCTTCAACGCCTGCTCTGGCAACCACTGCGCCCATTCCTCTGCCATTTTATCATAGAGCCAGGCAGAGGATCGGTTGCCGTGGACGAACGGTGGCGGGAAGCTGTTCACTGGTGTACTCTCATGGTTTCCTACTGCAGGATAAACAGTCACATTGGCTCCCAGGTACCTGGGTAGAAAACGAGAGAATATTTATCAGTTCCAATCAGAAGGCTGTGATCATGGCAATCTGTAATTGTGCTTAATTAATAAGTTCATAAACTAAAGAATTTGTCTCTGTAAATTTAAAGTAACAGTTCTGAAACGTCAACAAAAAGTAGCTTTTTGTGGCCGTTCTTTACCCTCATTCTTTTGGACTTCATCTACCAAAGTACAACAGATTATCCAGGTGGAAATTAACCTCACAAATTGGCTCTGGTGTGAAGAAAATAGTTGACGTATACTGAACCGTTGCATGAAGTTTAATGGAGGAAGTGCGGTAAGCACTTGAAGTTAGTTGAATTTTCTCAGCATTAAACATTTCAGTTTTAACCCCTCTCTAAATAACAGCAAATTATGCCAACAGCTTTAAAATCATGAGGATGTGTGGAGGATGCTTTTGCCATCCTCCACTCAAACTCTTTTTTTGACCAAACTATTTCAGCAGGATTGTTTTGCAGCTTTTTTTTTGTCACGAGGCACAATTAAAAACAGCAACCCATGCAGAATGTGGACTGACAGGTTTTTGGGGGGTTTTAACAGTGGTTTAATTTACCACGCATCTTTTAATGTTGCACATTTCCTCATACGTCAGGGGAATTCTTGTACGCTGTACAAGAATAATTAGGCAAAATTCTATTGCTAAAATCATAGCTATTATTCTTGCAAGGGCAGAATTTCATCCCAGTCTCTTTTGTGGTGTCTGAACAGGGATTATTATCAAGATATATTTATACAAGGTTTTGCTGTGCTGCAATCTGAGACTAATACTTTTAAGCCAAAGGTTTGGAACATGTTAATTCATCGAAGCTGCGGGAGTCACTGGATTCAATTCAAAGCAACACTGATTTAGCTAGTAGTTATACGTAAGAGGAATGTAGCTTACACAGACACACAGTTATATCTGGCAGTGAAACTACACACAGCAAAAGCCTATAGTTAAACGTCTTAACATTGTTTTAGAGTGTGTGAACTCTGAACAATATTTACTTGTGGATGAGTTTGGAGATTACTGTCAGCTCTGTCAGCTGCTGGTTTCTGGTCTGAGACCAGACATTGTGTGCTGGTATGTCTCCAGTCCAGTAGACCCAGTCCCAAGGTCCGGCTTTAGCAGCATTTTCCAGGAGGTTCGCCACGGTGCGTAGAGGAAGGTCACACTTGCTGTAGGTTCCCCAGTAGCCAGCCCTTCTCCGCTTCCATTTGGGAACACCTGAGTCTGTGCGACAGCAGAGAGGCTCCTTGCAGTCGGCAGCGCTGCCAGTTTCATATTCCTGTCAGCAAAGAGATTTTAAACATAAACTGCAGACGTGTCTCAAAACTTTTCTTTGCCGTACTGTACGTTATTTTTTACTGATACTGGAACCCTTTACTGACCACAAAAAGATTGAATCTTATCATACTTGGACTTTTTAAATTCTGCACACACTCACCTTGTCCCAGTGGATATCTGTGAGAAACAGCACCCTAGTCTGTGGAGAGCCAGGTTTAGGCGGTGAGGGTGGCGTAACAGGGGGCTTGGGAACCTTTGGCAAAGTGATGTTCCACGGTGCGTAAATGTCAAATGTGCCACACGAAGGCCCCACCAATACCGCACATGCTTCGGTGGGCCACAGCACAGACTGCTGCAAGGCCCTGATGAAGTCGTCCCTGAACAGCTCAGTTATGTTGCGGCACACCTGCTCATCAGCCAGATGTAAACGGATGCATGCTTCGCTGACTGCATGTGCCACCCGCTCTTCGTTTGCACTGCTCTAATAGAAGCAATAAACCAGAAAAAGACTATTAGAGCAGGAAGTTGCATATAAAATACTTCCTGAAAAATAAGTGAAGCTTAAATTAGTTTATTCAAATCTATAGTGCATTTAGGGAATTCTGTGGTTTGGGCTAATAATCACAAATTCTAATGCATGTCTTAGAACAAATTACACCTTTACTGGTAAACTAAAGTAACCCAGCATATATATTTAGAAGTTCCTCGTTAATGAAGGAAATGAAAAAAACTTTATAAGCAGAGAACAAAAGCTAAGTGACAGTAGTTTATGTTTAGTACAGACTAAAAAGGTAAAAATATAAACACACAATGAATAAAAAAGGTTTTTCTGCATCTATCTGGGATGTTACATTTTTGTTTAATGGTGGAATTTCAACAATTCTTGTAACTCATTCTAAAAATAAGAATACAGAAACAGTTTCGCAAGGAGCAGGAGTTCATTAAGAAGTTATTTAGAGTGTACAAATCACTGCAGGGAAAGTTGTTTCGTAATCTTGGTGAACTTCTTTTATGCGTGTTGTTGTATGTGTGGACTAACATCTAGGCATAAATGTATATTGTGTGATTATGTAATAATGACTAATATTGATTTGTAAACATAATAATTAGCACCAAAGATCAAAGAAGTACAAACTTCAACAGTATTTCTATATCAGTGGGACAATTCTTATCCATTTTGAGAACTGAAGATTTAAATTTTACTTATGTACGCTATTAATATCCCTTTTCCGTAACATTTAGCTACGACTTCCATTGCTGTAGGAGATCACTCTTAGTTATTTTGTGGTCCTATCATTTTCTAAATAGGGATCAGAGCCTATTTAGATACAAATGCAAAGCTTTGGAAATGACAGTGATATGGAGTTGTTTAAACAAGCAAAAGTGTTAACAGGGATGAGGCAGAAGCAGTAACCAGCTCAGACACAAGCAGCAGAATGTATTTAATTAGTATTCAAATATGATTTTTTTTTAATGAACCATTTATTCACATAAATATGATTAACTTAATAAGATAAGTTAAGGAAGACTTTCCTTGTAAATAGACCACCAAAAGTGGAATTTGTGCAGTCATCATAATCTTTGCTGATTAGTTATCAGTTTAAAGAGGTTTTAACGTCCTTCAAGCATATTCTGTGGGTCTATTGCCATCTGTAGCAGTCTGCCAATAAGAAAAGATTTCACCTAGTTCAATATATTACATTTTTACCACAATTTAAAGACTAAATAATATTGTAACCTAACATGTTACAATAAATGTTAGTAGATGTATTACCTATTACAATTTTGTTCCTCTTTTCAAACCCCGGTGTTCTGTTTGTGTTGCAAGCAAGGCAACTTGTTTGCAGTGTTCAGTGTCACAATAACAGATATAGATTTTCTACTCCACTTTGAGTAGGAGGCAGAAAGTTTACCAGAAGTGCGATGTCAAGAATGGTGAAGATCGCTTTGCAAAAGGGACAGGTGAGGTTTCTCCAGGCGAAGCCGAGTCCGTGGGTTTCGAACAGCTCCACCAACACGGTCCTGGTCTGAGCTTGATACTGAGCTGGATGACAGGACCCGAACAGCGGCGACATAAGGAGCAAAGTACAGGTCGTCAGTCCCAGGAAGGGGCGCAGTGTGGGGAGCCTCATTGTTCTGACGGTAGCGTGTCTGTGCTGAAAGAAGCAAATGCAGAAGGGAAGCCTTGCTGCTTCAAGGAAATGACACCAGTCTGACATTCAAACTTGCTAAAAAGATATGAGTCATTCACAGCCGCAAACAAAAAATGTCAAGCCAGCTAACAGCTAACTCTACTGCTCATATTGTACCTGTAAAAAGAGTAAATGTACCGCTGTCTTCTCCAGGGAGTTCCAGGTGTGGTGCACAAAAGCAGCTCCAAGTTCCAGTTCCACTTCCCCGGGGAAGTCAACTGAAACCAGGTCAGACAAGTCTTTTAGACATATTCAGCTGGACGCTGCTCTGCTTGTTCAGATGCGCAACTGTGTGTGTCCTCCCGGCTGAGGTTGCCCGCTGTCACGTGACCGTCTGGTCGTCAGCTGATAAATCACGTGTCATTTGTTTTTCCTTCTCTTCCTAATTTATCAAATAGCTGGGGAAAATGTTATGCGTAATAATGCTACTGAGCTCCCTTGGTGACATGGGGATTTTAAAAAAAAATATTTTGCAGAATATATGTAGTTATTCTGCTATTCTGTTATCTGTTCTAATTCTCTCGCAGAATGATAATCTCATTACTGCAAATCAGAAAGCCGCACAAATGTGGGATCCCGTATCAAACCACACACCTACATTTTTGATAAGAATAACAGCTTTGGTCCCAGTAAAGTGTAACTACATGGAAGATATGAGGAATTTCTTTACTGAGTGTTTTAACATTTAGAAATCATGTTATTGCATATGTTGCAAACCAATAATCAATTGTTCCTGCTACTTCAATAGAACATTCCAAACATACGAAGCTTGTTTGCTTTTGACACTCAACAATTAATCAAATTCAACATCTCAAAGAATGGCTCTACATTTTGTGCTATTAAGAAAATGTTTAAGTTTAGTTTTATCTGAACTACTCATCAGAACTCTCATTTCATGTTTCACCTTCCCTATATTCGATCATCTAAAGTTAATTCAGTGTATCTCAATCCTGGTGCTTAGGTCTCACTGTTCTTAATGTTTAAGGCAATTTCCTGCTGCCATACACTTGTCTTAAATAATGGGTGATAAACATTTTTTATGATGGCATATTGAGAAAATAATGCACTTATTTGAATCAGGGGTGCTGTGGCAGAGACATTTAAAACATGAATGACAGTAAGCCATGAGAATCAGAATTAGAGTAGAGAAACACTGCTATGCAACTGCAGTTCATGCTCAATATAAAACATTATTTGAAACATAAAGGTGAATAAGTCATCCAATCTCATTACTTATAAAGAAATGTTTATTAGACATGCACAAATAAAAAAAAAAATTAATGCAGTATTTTCATTCATATTGTTCCTGATGTTGTTTTATGTTTAAATGAAATTTTACAAAAAAATTGTCTGTTTTAATGTTCCACAATTTAAAAAGGTCCACCAGTAAGGTAACAGACTATAAAAGACCAGAAAAACTGCATGTAATCTATTTAAGAGAACAAAATTGATAGGTGTTTTCATTTTCTAAATTTGCCAATTTAGCAAAATGACATCATGGTTCAAAGAATCATTTCCTCAAATATAATGAAATCTGACAACAAAAGGCCATTGCAAAATTTACAGCAGATGAGAAATAATTTATGTGCTAAGTGCTTCACAAACGGAAGATAATACATTAGAACAAGTCTTTGTCATAAATATAAAATTTTATTTCATCTGCTATAGCAGGCGTGTATAAAAAGCTATAATTCTATACACATTTCTTTGGATCAGCTTCAGTCTTGTGAATCACTTAAATGTAATTCACACTGCAGATACAATTTTCAACATTCCAACAAGAACATTTGAGTGATTATATAAGAACAACACAGGCAAAGTAACACATAAACTTCAAATTAACTTGCACAAAACAACCATTATGTGTTTAAAATAGGTGGAGCTACAGTGGTTTGTGGCTTTATTTACAGTGGCGTAGCAGATAGATGACTGGAGTGAAGCTAAAGAGTGGTTGGGTAATAAACCAAAACAAAAGTCTTGGACACATTGACTTTAAGGTATTCACTTGTCTTGCATCTTTTCCAAAATGGGAACAATCATGTCAAACTTGGGCCTCTTGGCTGGGTCTTCGTTCATGCAGAGCCTCATCAGCTTGCAGATGTGAGGAGAGATGCCTGGAGGGATGGTTGGCCGGAGTCCCTCCAGAGCAATCTGAGCAGTGGGAGGAAAATTATGTGCTGTTGTAAGTGTCATGTACAGTGCAATGCAAAAATATTTCACATTTGTCACAAAACTTTTAACATCTTGTTACATTATGTGTGGCAGAACAATCCCCAGAACCAAACTCAGCGTGGCAGAATCAAGGTGTTGGATGTTTTTCTTCAGCAGTAATAGTCAGAATTTATTGGAAGTTGGCTGAAGCTAAATGTGGGGCAATTCTGTAAGAAGCCAATATTGAGGCCCAATACAGCTGATGCAACACTGAACACTTTCTACAGATAAAAGAACATTTTAAAGACAATGTATAATTTTTTTCAGCTTCACAATTATGCTCTAGTTTGTTTGTATAAATGTCTCATTGAAAAACAAGGAAGTTTGTTGTTCTTGTGAGGTAAAAAATTTTTATATTTCAGAGGATGTGAATAATTTTGCAATGCACTCTGAAAAATATAGAGTTTGAGCATTCGGTATGTTGCTACCTTCATCCCTATCTCCATGTTTGAGAGATCAGCAAACGGAACCTCTCTAGTAACCAGCTCCCATAGCAACACTGCGAAGCTCCACATGTCAGCAGATCTTCTGTTGATGTCTTCTGGCTTTTTCTGCAGTGCTGGAAGCAGTAAGAAGGAGAATATGAGAAAACTTAATGGAAAAGGAAGGAGACAGGTCTGGGAAGATCCAATGGGGGAATAAATACCTTCAGGGGCCATCCAGGCTGGAGAGTACATACGCCCAGGACACTGGAAGGAGAATTTAGCATCTGCCATGCTTATTCTGGCTGTCATATCCTCATCAATCTGCAAATTAAACACAATGAGTAAAGAGTCATCATACATAAAAGTGCCCAACAACACAAGAATTTTGCCTGTTTGCTTACACACTCTGCCTACCACAATTATTAGCGAATTTAATGTGTACAAGCGGCTACAATAATGATTTTTATGCAGAGCTGCTGATCTCAAAATGACCCTTTTTTATTTCAGTTGTCCAATAGAAAGTTTTGGATATTTAATTTTTCCTTACCTCCCACACTGTTCTTTACAAAATAAATTCAAACATTCTAACTTGAAGTAGCAATGATTGTGTAGAGTGACATACCAGAGGTGCCTTACCATGATATGTTTACTGTTGAGGTAAAGCCGGGAAACCATCGGCTCTAAGGTGTGGAGGAACGCCATCCCACTCGCGATGTCCAGGGCAAACTTGACCGCTTGGCTTTGGTCAACCACCAGAGCTGATGAAGACAAAGCGAGGGACAAAATGTAAAACAACAAACTAAGTAACTAACAATAAAATTGATATTCAAATATTATGGATGTCAGTAATGTGTATGCAAATAGGATTATATTTGTATGCAGATGTATCTCAATAAATTAGCATGACGGACAGTAGTTGTGCATGTTGGGTCTTGTGTTGATTAGGTTCACTGTTTTCCTGTGGCAAGTGCATCATGCTCATGTGCCCTGTATTTGTGGAAGTTAGGCTTGTGCTTGTTTGGGGATGCGTGTTGGGGATGTGGTTGTGTTCATGTGGGTCAGGCGCAGTGATGGTGTTGTGCATACTATCTGGTAATGTCCTGTTTGTACCCCAGATGATAAATAGCCCGTGTGTGTACTGGCTCTTGAAGCGCTCACCCCGATTGGAATGTAGGGCTACCACTGTTGTTTGTGCACTTTTTTTCTACCACAGATTTTTCTTCCACTCAACTTTCTTTATATGTGCATGAACAGAGCACCCTATAATCAGACAGCTTCGTTAGCAGTGACTTTTTGTGCCTTACCCTTCTTGTGGATACTGTCAATGACCATCTACTAGACACCGCTCAAGTCATCAGTCTTCCACATGATTGTCTAGTTTCACTTTTTGAATAATCTTGTTTCCGTTTTATATGTTTACTACTAAAATACATAAACACTTTGAAGAAATTAATATTTGTTTATATGCAAATGTGAGAAAATAGTTTGGTTTGGACAGTTGCGCAGTGAGTTACAGCTATTCTAAGCAGAGGTTTTATAACCTGAGAAAATTAAGACAGGAAATTTTCTTTTTTGTACTTGCACGTAAAAACAAATGACTTACTTGTGCCCTGATGGAGGATGGTGTACAGAGATCCATATGGCATGTAGTGGGCAATGATGATCGGATGAGGAGAGGGAGGGGACTGACATGCCCCAAGGACAGGCAGAATATTTGGATGAGAAAAGATCCTGTAATGGTAAAAAGAGAAACAAACAGCTAAAACGCAACTCTGCTGTGTTAACATAAAATTATATTTCACTCAAGGAAATAAGAACAAAACTGTAAAAAATATATTCAACAGTACGCTTGAATGATCTGGAGTCCTTTTAAGTTAAGTTCATTAGCAGAAACACTTTTATTTTTGCAATATCTACCCAAGTTAAGCCAAAGTGGTTTTATTTAAACATAACTTCTCAAAAGAAAGCAAAAGAACTGAAGCTCACATTAAAGTAAGAACACAGCTGCGCTACTCAGTCTCTCCAGTGGGGTTTCTTTGACTTGGTTAGTTTAAAGGCTTCTCTCATTTTTGTTCAGTTTTTTTTTCTTACCGCCTAATGAGTCTCAAAGATGGGAAACGCTGATTAAACTCAGTCCGGATGGTGAAAAAGTAAAACATGCATTTTATGTTATGCATTGCTAATTGAATGCAGTGTTCTTTGCTTTCAGATGCATGCAAGCTGCACAAACAGAATATGGTTTATAGACGTGGTTTGGGGTTCAGCAGAATGGTTTAGTGTCAGCACACTAAACTTTAAGTTATGTTTAAATGTCATGATAACAAATCCATGCAAAAAATGTAAACCCCCCCCCAAAAAAAAACAGACATCACAATTAGTGAGGTCAAAGAAAGTGTCAAAGATGTGTGTTTAACCTTTTTTTGTTGCACAAACCTTCTGCAACCGAACTGGAGTGAACATCGACCACTGACTCCAAATAAAACTGTTTTTACATAAACATGATTGTGAGTTCAGATGTTCACACCCTCCACATTTTGTATACATACTTTTCCTTTCATAGATTTACATTCATTCATTATTCACCATGAATAGAACATTTATTTTCTTCCATTACTGATTTTGTTCTTACAAAGTGGATGAATTACAAAACAGGCAAGTTTAATTATTTTTCTAAACTAGATTTTTGTACACGAGCTTTATTGTTCTAATGCAAATATTCATCCAAACTGGTTAAATGTCATGTAGTGTCACAGATCTGCCTTTTATGCCTCGTCCTTACGGTTTCCAAAGGTTTAATTTCATCCTGCTTTATCCATTCCAAAATCAATCTAGATGTGTGTTTGGGGTGATTGTCCAACTGGAATATCCAGCTATGTTGAGGTTTTGATCATCTAAATGTTGATTTCAGGTGATATTTAAGAATTTGATGAAATCTTCCTTCTTTCTTATTCTATTCAATGAAACAGCACCACAGCATCATAATACCACCATTGTGCTTGACAGTTAGAGAAGCATTCTTAGGTTTGAAACCACTATCATGACTGTCAATCACAACTACCGTTCAAACTTTGTCTCATTTGACCATATAACTTTTTAACATTTTTGTAGTTTAAGTTTAAAATAGACGCTTACCAATTTTGCCAAGAAGAGTGAACAAATCCAGGACAACTGCTTTGGCTTACTGGTGTGTAGTTTCTCTGTTATATATTTGAATCTACATGTGTAATTCTGGCCATATATGAAATAGAGAAAACCCACAATGAATTCATACTTGTGCAACGAATTCAAAAAATGACTGAAGTTTTTTTCATTTCATTTTCCTTTATTTAACCAGATAAACCCCGTTGAGATCTAGATCTCATTTTCAAGATGGAGTTGTTTTGCTTTTGTTGTTTGCGACTCTTCAAGCAAATAATTAAAATTCCTAGATTAATTGAAAATGAATGGCCAGTGTATGTAAACTTGTGACCATAAATTTATCTGATAATAAACACCAACAGTCTAGTTGTACGATAAAAAACCTGAGTTTGGGATGCTCCTCGTTAAAGTCTCTGCTCTTCCTGGTGGTCCAGTCTCTCACGTGCAGCACCTTCACCACAATCTCATCCCCTTGCCACCGGCCCTGCCACAACTAAAAGAAGAGCACACAGAACCGTGATCAGCCGGAGGAGGAAAAAAAAATAAAAAAATACTGTCAATCAGCAGTAAAAGCAGCTGACCTCTCCGGACTGGTTCTCATTGATCTTTGCAAGGAGCGAGAGCTGCTTAAAATCAATACCGGCTTGCTTATTGAGGGTGCCATTACCTGTGAGATGAAAAACATGGATAAAAACACATGAATCCTAATTTCGCATCATATTTTGATCTTATTTTATTAGAGAAATCCTACTCACGGGGTCTCGTTCTCATTGTACCCTTCCAGAACGTTTCCTTGTAAGGGATTTTGGCCATGTTCTGGCCCATTTTCTCTGCTTTTTCTAAAATAAGCGAAAAATAAAACATTTAAAATATAAGATAATTTCTTTATCCTAGTAAAAATCTGCTGCAATGTTTAAAAGTCAATAAATAAAAAATTCTGACCTTGCAGTAGCTGTTTTAGGTGGGGCTTGGCCTTATCCAGAGGTGTCTGCCCATACCTGTTACATATACACACTTGGGCACCATGGGTTACCAAGTCCTAAAAAGAGATACAACCCTAGAATTACAACGAAATTAAGCATGTACTGATAAAGGAAGCAGGTCTTGCTGCAGTAGCAGTTTCTGCCCAGAAGAGGGCGGTTTCTCACCAACTGATGGAATCCAAAAAGGGATGTGAAAAGTGTGTGTCAGTGTACAGTGATGTACCTCTGCAACTTCATCGTGGCCCCAGAAGCAGGCGTAGTGCAGCGGGGTGTTCCCGTGCTCGTTGACTGTATTGGGGTCCGCTTTGCACTGAATCAGCTGTCATCATAAAACAGAGCAACAAAAACACATGAAGAGAGAGGGAGCATATCAGCATATAAGCTGTCTAAGAAAGCGAACCTTAGCCACAATGTCCCTGTGTCCGTGGCTTGCAGCCAGATGTAAAGGTGTGTCATCTCCACGGTTCATCACGTTGATTCGAGCCCCTCTCATGATGAGCATGTCAACTACGCCGCTCCTCCCTTCCCTGCACGCCCAGTGGAGGGGGCTGAAGCCATGGTCGTCTCTAACACACAAGACAAATGGAAAAAAATGAGAGGAAATGGAGCCGGGATGTCACATCTTTACATTTATCTGGTCATCAAAACATCCAAACACAAAGAGATACAAAAGAAACGCATAACTGCAGTATGGAGAGTCTAAATTCAGGTAATAACATTTCCAAATGAATTGTAAGCTGTAGTAGGAACAACTAATTTTTAAAATAAATTAGGTATATGAAAGGTTAATGCTTTCTCAAATAAAGAGATAAGAAATTCCGAACTCTTGCAAGAGGGAAAATAACACTTTCAGACAGACATGATCATTCCAGTCTACCATAATAAAAAGAAAAATTCATCAAGGTTCACCTCACCTCACAAGTGTAAATAATGTAATAACTTTAAAAATAATAGGACTAAATTTCTCATATTAAATATTTACAAATGATGTGGAAGAAGACAGAAGTAGCATTGTGAGTTCTGATGCATGGAAAACGAGAAACACTGTTCTCTCAAATGTGATAGTACTGTATTAGCAGGTGGCCTAAAAAAAGAACAAAAAAGTGTTGTTTTTCTTTTTAGGTAAAAAAAAAAGCACATGCTTCTAAGGCTGAGCTTGTCATTTTCTTTCATCTTAATTGAAATATGCTGCACTTGTTGAGGAACAAGCTGGAAGCGAGACACCTCACATACCAACCAGAATCAGCTCTTAAAAACACAGCTCTACATCCCCCCCAAAATATCTCTAAGGTCTTCCTAAGATTTTAATAAGTATTACTTCAAATGTCACTGCTGTAAAAATACTGTGACAAAATATTTGCATTAACCTGACCCTAAACTTAATAACTCTTTGTGGCATCCTTAGGAGCAACACAAGTCATCAAGCGTTGCTTGAGTCTTTCACATCGCTGTGGTGAATTTTTGAAAATTAAGTATAAAAGCCTTCCTGAATGTATTTTTAATACTTATGATATCCTGAAAATGGCTAAAAGGAAAAGGTAGAGTATATTTTATGGAGCGTCCTGCTAACAAAACACTCTCTGTGAGGTTTGCTCTTTGGCACAGGTTCACGCACCCACCTCCTACTAATCTTTATTTAGATTTCAGCACATGCTTCCTCTCTGTGCCTGCAGCCTCTTCCCATCTGATGATTGGCCCGGTGATAAATACTTCTACACAGGCTGGAATGCCTGCTAACATGTCCAAGGACGCACACAGTCACGGTGTATACATGACCACTTCCAGTCTGTGAGGAGCCAGGCTGTCACCTCCAGTGTGGGCCCAACAGGTCAGCTCATTACACTGACTAACCCAGAGTCTCCTAGCTGCTGGGGTTTCTCACAATGCCCTGCGAAGCCACAAACTCGGCTGTTAGTTTAACAATAAACTTCGAGGAGGTCTTTACGAAATAGCAGCTCACACTGAAGTGAAAGAGCAGAGAGGCTCATTCTCTATCAGACCTGCTGTAGCAGCACTGTGGACAGACAACTCATAGACTAAACCACCCTGTGGGCTAAAAAAAGTAACAAGGGAAAAAAAAAATGCAAGAATGACAGAGTGGAAAATACTCTGAGCTACACATTCCTTCTAAGTCTGCCTTTTTTTCATGTGTTTTCCTGTGTCACTCGGTTCTAGAGGCAGAGTGGTTATTTAATGCTTCGCCAGCTGCTCTTAGGCACTTCTTTCGGTTCCAACTTATTATTCCAACAACACATAAAGCCTTTATTCAACGCTTTGGGTACTCTGAGCAGGACAGAGGCGGCTGCGCCACATAGTTGAGCTTCCTTAGAGTAACAGCCAAAGAAGGCCTTCATCATAATGACTGCTTATTCATTTGTTTATGTGTGACTGTAGGGGAGCTGCCTAAGAAGTTCTGTCAGCGATGGGCTTGGCCCTGTATGGAGCTAAGAAGAGGAAATGGACTTGGCTGTTGCGTGGTTGGCCAGCAGCTCCACAAACTGTACATATATGGCCGGGTTCAAGAATGAGATAACCAGAGTCTTTATTTAAGACGTTTTCTTACTCCTTCAGATGAAGAGAATGTGAAAAGACGCAAGAGTTTTAGAATTTAACAATTCAGATTAAAAAAGTTGGGACATTTGATTCCTACAATTGTACTAATAAGCACTGTTTTATGTACGATGTTATACAACAAATTAGAATTGCCAATATATATCCCCATAAACAGGGCTATGTGAACAGAAGCAATCTGTCGGGGCCATAAACAAGGATTTTAGATTCCCCCTTAGTAAGCTAAAGCAACTTCTCAGCCATTCAACTCTTCATAAAATCTAAGCAGCGACGCAAGTCGAAGTTCTCTGAACAATCACAATTTTAATATCCAATATGTGTCCACAGTTACAAAAAAGGCAGCAAAAGTGGTTCATAAAAAAGCTATTTATCAGAAGTTATACTCTTCAAACCAGTGGGTAAAATAGTTCTGTGGGGAAAAAAATAACATGGGGAGCACGTTCACTTAGTTTTAACGACTAAAATCATAATAAAATTATTATTGTTTTTGTATTGCTAAAAGTAGTTAGCTACACCAAAATCCTGGTGTTTCTGGACTTGCCTATTCCAGGTGTTATAAACTCACACTTTGTGTACCAGCAATATTTTCAGCGAGAGGGATTTAGTCAAACATAGATGGAAGTGCCAGAGATGCTGAAGTTCAAAAAGGGAGAAGGAATGACCGTACTGACAGATGAAAAACAGGAAATGAGGAAAATGTGGAAATATCATAGCGGATGTTATCACAAATTATTGATTTTCCTCATATTGTTTAGCTTTAATCAGAAAGTTCAAGTTTTGTTTGTGCAAATTTTGTGCAGTTGCATTCAGCAACATTATCAGTAAAAAACCCCCAAAACAAAGCAAGTTGTGTAATACAGCAGTAATATCCCAATATGTAAACTATGTGTGTATTTTTAACAACAATCACTGTGCATGCTCACATGTACACACGTGCCCATCCTATGAAAAGACCATCAGATTTTGCGAGACATGTGTTTACCTGTCATTGCACAAACTTCACAGATGAATTCCAGCATCCAGATGGACCAGAAATCCCTCACAATGCAAACATTAGGGTCTGACACAGGAACTTACCCTAAGTTGAGGTCATTCTCTGTGTTGTCCAACCACAGACGGACAGCCACTGAGTTCCCTTCTCGACACTGTGTGAAGATGTCATCCATGCTTGTGTTGTAGAGTGGCTGTTTGTTCTTTCAGTCTCTTTAAGAAGCAGGGGCATAGAGTCTGTAAAAGGGTTTGAGAATTCCTTAGGCGCACTTTTCTCTTCAAGAAGAGCACCGAGGTTTTTTTTTCTTTCTTTTTTTACAAGTAAATATAGAAGATAATTGTTTGGGCCGAACTTGCAGTTCAATCATATTAATCTCATAGCCACAGATTCTGGAATTCCGATATTTTAAACCAACTATGAACTATTATCTTCAGCTGAAAGAGTAAGAAATAATTGTGTTGTGAAGTCAACAAATAGTTGGACTTGCCAACATTTCCTCCTTGCTGTCTCGGATGGGCTGGCCCCTCTGGATCACAACCCCTTGTTGCTTTATAACGAATTAAACCCACCACAAAACTTTCAGCATAAACAAAATATGAAGCATTATTGCGTAAATTGAGAGGAAGTGTCGAAAGTCTTACCAGTTGGTATCTTGAGGAGTTCGTTTTTCCTTTTTCCCCCCCTCCCCAGAACCACCACCGTCTCCTCTCCACTGGTCGCTCTGAGTCCACGCCCCGCTTTCAGAGTTGATGTGGGCTCCAGATCTCCCCCTGGCAGCCACGTCCTGGGACAACGACACAGCGACGCCCCCTGCAGGAGGCATTGCAGCGATGCGGCTGCCTTTGGGTCTTAAATAAATGTTTGAAATTTAGGATAAATAAAACGGTTAAAATACACAAGGTTTTATATATATATATATATATATATATATATATACACATATATATATATATATACACACATATATATATATATATATATATACACATAAAAAAAAAAAAAATTCCCTTCTCACCCACCGCGGGTGGTGATTCTTCTTCCTCTTAGCTCGGGTCCTCTACCAGAGGCCTGGGAGCTTGAGGGTTCTGCGCAGTATCTTGGCTGTGCCTAGGACTGCACATTTCTGGACTGAGATGTCTGATGTTGTTCCTGGGATCTGTTGTAGCCACTGTTCCAGTTTGGGGTGACTGCCCGAGGGTCCCGGCGACCACAGGCACCACTGTGGTCTTCACCTTCCAGGCCCTCTCCAGTTCCTCCCTTAGGCCCTGGTATTTCTCTAGTTGCTCCTTTTTCCTGATGTTGCAGTCACTTGGTATTGCCACATCCACCACAACGGCTTTCCTCTGTTGTTTATCCACCACGACTATGTCTGGTTGGTTCGCCTCACCATTTTGTCTGTCTGGATCTGGAAGTCCCACAGGATCTTAGCTCGGTCATTCTCCACTACCTTCGGGGGTGTTTCCCACTTTGATCTTGGGGGTTCCAGTCCATATTCTGCACAGATGTTTCTGTACACTATGCCTGCCACTTGGTTGTGTCGCTCCATGTATTCTTTCCCTGCCAGTATCTTGCACCCTGCTGTTATGTGTTGGACTGTCTCAGGGGCCTCCTTGCACAACCTACACCTTGGGTCTTGTCTGGTGTGGTAGATCTGGGCCTCAATTGCTCTGGTGTTTAGGGCCTGTTCCTGGGCGGCCATGATGAGGGCCTCTGTGCTGTCCTTCAGTCCAGCTTTTTCCAGCCATTGGTAGGATTTTCTGATGTCAGCCACTTCGGTTATTTGCCGGTGGTACATCCCATGCAGGGGCTTGTCCTCCCATGATGGTTCCTCCGGCACCTCAGCTTCTGTTCCCCATTGTTTGAGACATTCACTGAGCACATTGTCTGTTGAGGCTTTGTCCCTGATGTATCTATGGATCTTGGATGTCTCTGCCTTGGATAGTGGTTCTCACACTCACTAGTCCTCTGCCTCCTTCTTTGCGGTTCGTAGAGTCTCAGGGTGCTGGATTTGGGGTGGAACCCTCCATGCATTGTTAGTAGTTTCCGGTCTTAACATCTGTGGCCTGTATCTCCTCCTTTGGCCAGCTAATTATTCTGCAGGGTACCTGATTACTGGTAGGGCATAGCTGTTTATTGCACGGATCTTGTTCTTGCCATTGAGCTGGCTTCTCAGGACTTTATTCGTTGAAGGTATTTGGTTGTGGCTCTTTTCTTGTGATCTCATCAAGGTTGCCATTTGCTTGTGATATTCCCAGGTATTTGTAACCTTCCTCTATGTCTGCTATTGTTCCTTCTGGGAGTGAGATCCTTCTGTGCGGATGACCTTCCTCTCTTTGTAACCATCCCACCACACTTCTCTAGTCCGAATGACATCCCAATGTCCGGTTGTATATCCTGGTGGTGTGGATCAGTGAGTCGATGTCTCGCCGCTCTTGGCGTACAGCTTGATGTCATCCATGTAGAGGAGGTGGCTGATGTTGGCTCCATTCTTGAGTCGGTATCCGTAGCCAGTCTTGTTGATGATTTGGCTGAGGGGTTCAGGCCTATGCAGAACAGTAGCGGGACAGCGATCTCCTTGGTATATGCCACATTTGATGGATACTTGTGCAAGTGGCTTGCAGTTGGCTTCAAGGGTGGTCTTCCACATCCGCATTGAGTTTGCAATGAAGGCTCAAGGTCCTGTTGATGTTGTACATCTCTAAGCATTCGATGATCCAAGTGTGTGGCATTGAGTCATAGGCTTTCGTGTAATCAATCCAAGCCGTGCACAGGTTGGTGTGTCGGGTTTTGCAGTCTCTGGCAACTGTGTGGTCTACAAGGAGTTGGTGTTTGGCTCCTCTGCTATTTACCCCGATGCCCTTCTGTGTCGTGCTCATGTATTGATCCATGTGTTTGCTTATCTTAGCCGCTATGATGCCTGACATGAGCTTCCAGGTTGTGGAGAGACAGGTTATTGGTCGGTAGTTAGATGGGACCGGGCCTTTGTTGGATCCTTCTGGATCAGGATTGTGCGCCCTTCAGTTAACCATTCAGGGTGGTTCCCGTTCTGTAGCAGCTGGTTCATTTGGTCTGCCAGTCGCTCATGTAGGGCAGTCAGTTTCTTTAGCCAGTAGGCATGGATCTTGTCTGGCCCTGGTGCTGTCCAGTTTTTCATACCTGAGACTCTTTCTTGGACATCTGCCACAGTGATGGTTACCGGATTTTGCTCAGGGAGTTTGCTGTGGTCATCTCGTAGAGAGATCAGCCACTTTGCATTGCTGTTGTGGGACGCCTCCCTTTCCCATATGCTTTTCCAGTATTGTTCTGTCTCCAGCCTTGGTGGGTCTCCAGTCTTGTTATTCCCCTGCCACTGAGAGTACACTTTAGCTGGTTGGGTGGAGAAGAGCCTGTTAATCCTTCTGGATTCCTTCTCCCTTGTGTATCTCTTTAGGCGGCTGGCCAAGGCTTGGAGCCTCTGTTTGGCAGTTTCGAGTGCTTCAGGTATGGGCATCTGGCTGTACTTCTCGGGTATTGGTCTTTTCATTGTTCCCTTATGGAGCTCTGATAGTTGGCTCACTTCCCTCCTTGTTGCCTTGATTTTACTCTCTAACCGTCTTTTCCATGGTGGGTAAAGACGGTTACCCACTAAGTGCTATATATATATATATATATATATATATATATATATATATATATATATATATATATATATATATATATATATATATATATATATATATATAGATACTATCATCTGCAGTATGATCCACAAACAATCAATGGCCCTTTTAGAAGGAATATGTTGGTAGAGTCGACATCAACATTTTTGTCTCTGTAGTTGCCTTTATTTTTTGTGGCATAGACACAAAAAGGTGTTGATCTTGATACATATCAATTTGTCATCACCTGTTATGAATGGCTATAATGGGACAAAACGGATTACAGACCTTTTTGTCTGTCAAGAAAGCAGTTTGACACTGAGGTAAACCGAAAATTGTAGTTATGTAATGCAAATAACAAAGGCATAAAAGGTAGAAATCATCAGGAAATGATCACATAACAACAAGATGGTAAATACTTGACAATGAAAAGCTGTAGTTTATATAAATATTTATAGTTTATATAAATATACCGTGTTTAGTTTATATAAATATTCATAGTTTATATAAATACACTGTGTTTCTCCAGTCTGCTATTATTCGAGAAGTAGAGTTGCACAATATAGAATAGCAATCGCCATGTCGACATCAGGCTCTGCAATACAGCAGACTCAGAGCACTGCAATAGGTGGCAGGATATTATATTTATAAGAGTCATGGTGTAATTTCATAACATATTCAACTCGTTGGGTGTACTCTAAATCACATTAATGTCCACCTAACCAGAATCTGAGATACTAAAGGTCGTGGTCAGTGATAGATATGTAATGACCAAGGAAGAAAACTACCAAAAATTGTGGGTTGATCATTATGAATTAAGTCAAATTGCAACTTTATAGTAGTACCTTAATTGTATACTTTTTCAGGTCTGTGTTCACATACATTTTTAATAACATTTAGAAAGATATTCTAAATGCCACTATTCAGTTATTTAAGAAAATAGCTAAAGGTGTAATATATTTGGGTTCATGTCTTAGAAAACTCTTCCTGAAGGTGCAACACAGACATAAACATAGATGTTGCGACCTTGTTTTTTTTTTTTTTTACTGCACTAACCACAACAAATTTAATGTGAAATATCTTTACATGAACTATAGGAATGTCAGTAACCACAATAACTCCTCCCCTAAATAGGCTGCCAAGATCCAGAATCAATGTGCAATATACATTGAAAAAGGCCCTATGATGATACAAGAGTGGAGACAAAGTAGCCTTTTATTTTATCCATTTTTGTCCCATTATATCCATTGAAGAGGTAATTGTTCAAGCGTTTTAGAATGCAACCGAGTGTCTGATGTTGACCATGGAATTATAAGCATCACTAATTATCTTTCTGACAGTGCTATCAACTTCTAGTTGAATTTTGCCGTTGTTGAAAAGCTCAGTTTATTAAAGCCTTGGAAGAAATAGTGTATAACAGATGAGAGTAGATGATAATGCTATGTGAGATCATCTTGATAGCAACACAAAGGAAACTATGTGAGGAGGCAGATGTGACCAAGGTCATGACCTTGTTTCACAGTAATAACAGTCAGACCTGAAGCTTTGTCAGAACATCCAGCAGGATGGCCTTTAGATGTAACTCAGGTTGTTTAAGTCTCTCATGACTGATAGAACTGAAAACCTGAAATGTTGATACAGTATAGAACAATCGTAATGTGCTGCATGAAAAATTTGGATTTTAACTATTTCTTTTAGAACTTGCGCTGTTTTTAGGCACATCATAGTGCATCAACATTACCTCATTACCTTTCACCACTGTTTTAAATTGACCAAGCTCTCAGATATAATAAATAGCAAACAGAAGTAACTATTTAAAGGCATGGGTATGAACTCTAAATCCACATTATCTTATCTTGAAATCTAAAGCTAACAGCTAGTTCAACAGAAAGAGAGACCAAGGTGGATATCTGAAATAACTCAAACTTTATAGCACCGTAGCTTTAAAGTTTACATCGTCATGTTTGTACCGTTTCATATGGAAAATGGAATTAGGAGGTGGAGCATTTCCTACTAACTTTTTACTTTTTATTTGCATAGAAGGTACTCCTACATTAATTTTTCTGTTTCATTTTTGTGTACCTGCTCTGTCTTCTCAAACTCCCAATTGGTGGGAGATGGTTGCTTGCACTGAGCCAGGTTCTGTGGGAGCTTTTTTCTTAATAAAAGGGTAATTCTTCCTCTTCACTGTTGCAACATGCATCCTCTGTATGAAGGATCCTGCTGTCTCTACGTGCTCATTTGAGTGAATGCTGCAAATCTGTAACTTAATTAAATGTAAATGATTTTCTTCAATAGAAAACTTTTTAAGCTAATATTAATAATGAACAAAACTTATTGCATTGTTTGGTAAATAGGATCAACTAGTAGGTATGTATAACTGAACTGAAATTATATGTTGTGAATTGATGCTATTAAAAAGCTCAAACAATATTAATGCAAACCTGAACTGAAGTTTTAAGAGGATTTTAAGTCAAAGAAGCTACTTAATTGAGTTGGCATTTTTATACAAAAAAATATATAAATTACTACTTTGGAAAGAATATGCCTAAGAATGGCATACTTCATTCTTAGGATGTACTTGGAGCTTAATCATTAAAATAATCTTCCAGAAAATCCCAAAATACTGAAACACTGTTAATTTAAATATAGACTAAAGGACCTTTTGATTAATAACTGGACTATCAGAATGTGTAGTTTGTTTTCCCTTACTTCACCACTCCAATGTATATATATTTTTTTCCTTTTTTGTTCTTTTATTTTCCATCTGTAAAGGAGAGGCCCCCAACCTGGGTAATCAAGGTTCACTGTCCTGCATGTTTTAGATATTTCCCCAATGGATGCAAATTGTGGTCTTAACTAATTTGCATAGCTCCAGATGCTACAGAAGCCCGTTAATCCCCCATTTATTTAAGCCAGGTGTAAAGAAGCAGAGAAACACCTAAAACATGCAGGACAGTGGGGTCTGAGGATCTGGGTTGGGGACCTCAGCTGTAAAGCACATAAACATATACATTTTAGATTTTAATCAGAAAACAACTTGAAAAAACCCCTGAACTATACCTTTACGTTAACATTGTCAGCAATCCTTTAATTATGTATTAATCTAAAATAAAAACAAAAAGATGACATGTGTATGACTGCAGCCACAAGACAAATCTAAAAAAGTAAAAAAAATAAAAAATAAAAACAATAGAGCTCTGTCAAAATAATCAACAACTGTTGGGATCTTCATCATTTCAAAGATTTTTTTTTTGCCTGGATGTTGAGGACAGAGATTTCAGTTTGACCAGGAAGACTTCTTTGATTCATGACTCTCTTGGCCTGTCAGGCCTCATGATTTAGACTCTATAGGATCTGCCTTTTGGTCCATTTTCTGGTCATGGTGATGCTTTATGGCTGCCAAAGTCATTCTGGATACCAGATACAGCAGGCTGAGAAAATCCTAATCCAGTTTCTTTAAGCTCTGAGACATTTACACCATCAGTCCTGGGTGTAAGTGGTGCGCTAGCTGATAAACCTATTCCTGTGGCTACTGTATTAGCTGGAATTTCTAATGCTGCTGGTTTTAAGGTTGAGTCATGGACTGCTGGTGCTACTTCAGTCACTGGTGAGGTTATCTGAGTAGGTGGAGGTGAATTTATAGATGTCTGAATTGATGGTGCGGCTTCGGCTCCAGTCCCAATGGTTCCAGGTGTAGCTGCAGCCTCAGCTGCCTTTGCATTCTCTGCAGCCTTGCTCTCCATCTCCTCCATCCTTCGCTGCACCATCCGAGGCATCAGCTGCACATACGTGCCCATCAAGCGGTGGTTTGTGCGAATCAGCTTCCCAGCACAGTTGTCCACACAGCGCTCCTTGACAGACAGACAGTAGGAATGTTAATCAGAACAAAAATATTACAGTACGGATATGTTATCTATGTCTGATTATCTATGAATCACATAATCTATAAGTATTATAAATAAATATATATCAACTCTACGTTTATAACAAGATGTTACAAAAATAGCATGTATCAGTGTATTTAGATAACGGGGTTATGATTATGTCTGCTCCCAGTACCTCGTCCATTGTGAGGTTCCTGTAGTTGAAGTTACTTGTGCAGCGCTGGAAGCAGATTTCAGTCATGCGGTTGTAAACCAAAAGGAAATCCCGCAGCTGGAAGAAATGCAGTCATTCAGAATCCCCGTCCACATCTTTATTTACAAATCGGCGAGAGGAAAATCAACTTACGTTTCTCAGCTGCTGGTCAGGATCCATCTCAATTGACTCGGTGGCGAGCCACTGGTTTGCTAATGTGTTCAGTAAACTGGTCTCTAGATCTTCGGATCCGAGGAAATTCTGGACTTACCAATGCGTGATTAACTTTAATGGATAAAGTTAAAAAAATCCGTTAGATCAGATTTACGTTTAAACCTCCATTCTAACCAATTACACCTGAAATGAACTCATCCACATGAAGGATTTTAGTGGCATGACATTCACATGCGAGCGGCCATGTTTGGAGCAAAGATCGCCTCTGCTTGTGAAGAGGTTTCACTCTGCGGCTGTTTGAATAAATGAAAAAATAAAAAAATAAAAAAGGTTGGCGTTACAGCAAAACCAGTCCAGTCTATGGTTTTTTGAAAACTTTTATCGTTTCTTTACGTATATCCATCAAGTATTCATGTATCACTACTCCTGTAATCGGTATTTGGAAAAACTTTAATAAGACATTAAACTAAAAAGTGCTTTTAGTAGTTTCTCTTTTCAGTCTAGCTTATTTTATTTGTCTCATGTTTATACTTATCAAATACTACTTTAAATCATCTTTAGCGGACCGTGCTCAATTTCAATTAAAGGTGAGCACTGTATTCATAAGTTAATAAGCTATATCAGATAATTCATTAATTCCCTTATTGTATTTTTCCAGATGTAAGAATAAGAGAAGTAAATGTCGAGGCCCTTTTGTTCAAAAATTATCACTGATATGGACTCATTAAATCAAACTACCATGACAACAATCTTGACTTTTCTATGACTATTTATTTATTCAGGCTGGAACTGAAGGTGCAATTTGTGTTATTCAAAAGATCTAAAGGGTACACTTATTTGTTTTACATTTTTGAGTAAGGTGATGAAGAGTTAATATATTGGTGGTAAATCAGTGACATGTAAGTGAGATACCTATTGATCAAATAAACTCAGCATATAACACATTTATATTTTTGAATTAGAGTTGTTTTAAATTAATAGAATTCTACTTTTTGTCTTGGTTCCTTTTCAGCTGTATTGCAACATCTTCTTGGATCAGTCGCACTGAATTTTAGATTAAAGAGAGACCCACAGTGGGACTTCTACTGATAAGATATCAGTCGCTTTTACCCAAAGCTCTGTTCAAAAATCCTGAACTATTCTTTTCATGTTTTTTGGTGCCCTATGATCATGGGTGTCCAAACTTTTTGAAACAAGAGCCACAACTATGAAGCTAAAAAGTAGTAGTGGGCCACAATTTGTAAATCACTTATGTTATGTAAAATGCCAAAAAAAAAACAAACAAAAAAAAAACCTAAACAAAACAAAAGAAAAAAAACAAACAACAAAAAAAACAAAACAACAAAACCCCCCCACTCTATTGCAAAAATAAACAAATATACACAATATTATAGTTTCCCGGCCCAAACTGACACAATTACATTTCCAACAACTAAACAGAGTCTGGAGTAATGCAAGAAATGCATCAAGGCCTGCAGCTGACCTCATGACCACTTGAATGAAACATCGACATCAACACCCACTGCTAAGGTAGTAAACATCCTGTTTTTTGACAAATCAAAATCAAGTAAAAGATGAAAGTAGTTATGCATGTTTTTATGTGTGTGAATTCCAATGGTAGCTCTATAGAAGCATGAAAACGTGGTGCAGAAACTGGGTGTTGACATTTAAGAACCTTTTTATCCAACTTGTTTTTGAGCATTTTCCTCGAGGAAGATTTTCACAAGCCAGTATAATTTAAGTAATTACTCAACCGTTTTGTAAGTGCAAAATGCGTCTGACACAGCTTTCACACTCAAATCCAATGATACTTTGTGCCCCTCATTTTTACACTGGCAAGCAAAAGACGTTGGTTTTAACATCGATTTCCATTAAGTTGTTTTTGATAAATGCACAAACTTTTCATGTCACCTCAATGTAAAATAATTATTTGATTGTGGTACAAAATGACGGCATGTGCTTGGAAAATACACATTACCCCCACTTTAAATCTTCCACTTTAAGACTATTTTAATTTCTTTGCATCTTTTTCTGATAATTGTACATTTCACTATAATTTGTTTGAAGTATATCATCATCATCAGAGATAAATGTGAGCTATTCCTGAATTGTGGACTGCTGTCTAAAAATCCTTCCAAAGGCTGCATACTGGGCACCTCTGCCTTAGATTCTTTGATCGGTGTTTGAAGATGTGTGTTACTGACAAGCGCACTTAGTCTATAGCATAGGACTCATAGGATATAAATGTGGCATATAGTCACAATGGATTTGATTCCTGCTTGCATAACATGTCTGTAATTTAAATGAAATTGATTAAATGTCTTCTCATTTGTTAAAAAGGCAGCGATTTTAAAGACATGCTATTGGCCCTCAATCATGACTAGTCGTCCATATATAACTTTGTTGCTGCTACACACATTAAAAAACAACTAAAGGATTAAAGCACCAATAACAATTGGATCGTGTCTAAATTTACAATCAACTGGGAACTTTTTTGTAAAGCGTTATTCACTCATTTTTGCTGCCATGCAAAGTGTCATCAGAGTAATTTAAAAAGAAACAATTCAGTGGCACAGAGGCACAAGCAACACAATCATAAATTAACATTACAGTAGTGTTTTATCATTAGAAACCATTAGACTGGCTGAAAAAAGTGGCATAATTTTTTAGCTGGTCTTTTGATCAGTAGCAACATGAATTATGTACAATGAATAACTTGAAATCTTTCGAAAATCACTCAGCATTATTAAACAATATTACAGTATTAAACTCAACAATCTTTTCCTTGGACAAATAACATTTTTTGAAAACTAGTGATTGGATATCCTTCCTATAAAAAATAAGGTAACATTTATTTCTCGATTTGTACAACACAGTGTAATAAAAATGTAATTTTGACATGTGCTGCTGCTGTTTATTATAACAAATCACTGTTTCAAGTCTCGTCAGAGAGGAGCACCTGTGCACATTAAGCCGTCACTGTCAAGTGTCAGTGCCTCACCTTCCTGACACATACTTTTGTTTTTGTAAAAAGAGGAACGGACTTGAAAGGATTTTCCTGTCACCTTTCATCGTGCAATCATCTGCTGTCGCAAGAAACTTTAAATCTGTAGCTCAACCAACGGAAGCTGGGATTAATCCTGTGCCTCAGGGTTTCCGAGGAGCAATGTCATGTAGTGACTGAAACTTTGACGGAATTCATAGCAATGGTGGTTGTCTTTTTCTAGTATTATATGTAGGACTTCATCTGTTGCAAAATGTTACTCATCAGACGCTTCTTAGAAGTTGAATTTACAGAGCATTGGAAAAGTATTTACAGCACTTGAACTTTAACATTTTGCACTGTTACATGCCCACAAACTTCGATGTTTTTTTGTTTTTTGTTGCAATTTTATGTGATATGTGATAACATACAATAAAACTTAATTATTAGTTGAACAACAACAAAAAAAGACCTATAGTTTTAAAATATGAAAAATCTGAAATCTCTTGGAGTTTTCTTGGATTCATAATAATCTTTGCAGGACCTGTCAGTTTAGGTAGATCGACAAGAGCCGGTAGGTTTGCAGTTGTGACATACTCTTCTCTCTAGCTACTAGTACATCTCAGACCTGTGTGCTGTGGTTCTTGGTCTTTCTGATGCGTTGTGGTAAGATTCTCACAAACCTCTGAGAAACAAAGCACGTAGACTTATTTTGAGATGGACTTTGCATGTAAGAAATTCTGTTTATTGGTTTTGAAAGCATTCGCTTGACTTACATTTTGTTTAAGTGTATCAGAGTAAAGAGTTGTGAATCCAAATGCTGAACATATCTTTTAGAGTTTTTGTGCTTAAAATTTTGAAAACCATGAATACGTGTGCTTCCTATTCACAATTGTGGGCTAGTTTGTGCAGGTTTTATCTTTATCATATAAAATCAATCTTGAATAAGAAATTAATTTAAATTTGCAGTTGTGTTGGAACAAAATATCTTGGAGTTCAGAGGATGTGAATCCCTTTACAAGATATTGAATCAAAATTTTCCATGCAAAAGGGTGACTGTTATGAAAAGGGGAATTTTACTTCTGATTGTGTTTCTTTGTAGCTTTCTGTCTTTCCATAATGCTTAGGGTCACATATAATTTGTAAGTGTGAAATAGGCTCTTATCCTTTGAAAAACTGTCAACAGACATTATGCTTAAAGGCGTCAGTGCTGAGTTCACCTTCGAGCTTATGCTGACATCAGGGCAGTAAATTACTCTGCGAATTGGGGATTACTGCGAGGAAGACATTCATTTAAACAGCTGGAGCATTAGCTCAGACTGTAAGCATAATGACCTTTATCATAGCTTTTTACATGGAAAATCCATTGTGGGTGGCATTTGCAATTTAAACAGTGTGACAATTCTCCCCATGGGGAAGATAAAAAGCAAACTGCTATTTATTGTCATCATTATTTGTTTGCTTCCACTTTATATACTGTTAGCAAAATTTTTTATAATGATTTGCCTGTGGAACAGGAAAGTACAGTTATTCAAACTACAATCGCCCACACCATTGAAAACAGAAATGCTTTTTTTTCTGCCTTCATACTTTTTTATGAGACATCTGCTGATGGACGAATAAGAGACATCAAAGGAGTGAAAGTTCCTCTGTGTCCTGTGATGATTCAATCTTTTCCCTGCGTTTCACAACAATCTACACTTTCCACATGGTTCTTGACCTCTAAATGTCACGCAGAATTTCCTCTTTCTTTTTTAAAGTAGTTTATTACAGAGAAGCATAGTTATGTTCCTATTGCTCAATATGGAGACTTTTAGAGGTAGATTGTCTGTGTCAAGGAGGAAATTGCTCAACTCTGCGAAGCGTAGAGAAAACTGAAGATGATAGTTACATTTTTTGCTCTGAAAATATGAAGATAGTTTCACATTTTCCTAGAATACAAGCTGAAAAGTTTTAGAATAGTAATATAATACTTAAATATATAGTTAGTCACAATCATGGCTAAAGCTTTCAGTAACTTGATCTGAGCAGCTCTGAGTATTTTCTACCTCTAAAAGCTCTATACATATATTCCCATTGCCAACATCACAATTATCTTTTCTATCCTCACTTTCTTGATCTTCATCCCAATCTTTTCTCCGTCCTTCCTCGCTCTCTTGTAAGCCATCCCATCCCACATTGTCCTTGTCCATGTTGTTGCTTCTCTCTCTTTCCATCTCCTCTGCCTCCTTGGCTATCTGTTGACTGTTGAGATAGATGCTGCTGTGTGAGACCATGATACTGGTGTCTCTGGATGGCAGGTGAGCGTCCACTTCAGTGTCCACCTCTAAGAAGGCGTTCAAGGGAGACGTCGGGAGGTCTGCCAGCGGATCGTGTTTCTTGTGGCGTCCTTGTGCCTGGCCTTGCATGTGTCTGTTTTTCTTGCGATTCTTTGCAATCTTCAGATCCAGTGAGGCGTAATTCAGGTCAGAGTCTGGAGGCTGGTTTTAGAAAGAACAGATGAAAATGTGAGACAGTTTTTTTCTCCTTTTTGCTTCAGACATGCTTCTATTTTTGTAGAGCTCGTCTAGTTTATTTTTAGAACAATTTCTTCTCAACAGTGTTCACTGGTTTGCAGTTCTGCTGACCACAATGTGTGTCAGAGATGCTAGCTGCCTTCCGTTCTGAAACGAAATCTGTCAGCATGGTCTCAAATGATCTACATGACAAATATAATGCAATTATAAATTTATTCTTGTGTGAACAGAAGGACAAATATTCAACCAGCTTTCAGGTTTCTGGTATAGAAAAGCATTACCACAGCATGGCTGCCACCCCATGGCCCACAGCAGGGTTAGGTTTCCTTCAAGCATTTTACAAACAGTTTAATTTTGGTCTCATCTGCAGAGCACTGAAAATTATGTGGTCCAGGCGATTTTAATTGCAACTGCAAAGCTCTTGAAAATAATAATCAATGTGATTTATTTCAAAGGGCATTTCTGAGTGAAATGCATGCAAATCAGCTGTATGATTATTACAAAATGAATGAGCAGAATCAATCATAAATAAAGCCCCCACCCTATTAGGACTTTTGGTGAAGATGTGTTAGAAATATAAAAACTATATTTTATTAGAGTAATAAACTTTTCTCTTAGCATATGCTGTGTGTTTTTATTTTGTCATGGTTTAATTTGTTTTTAAGTTTCTGGGGAAGTTTAAATGAGTAGCAACTTTCTTGTAACCATTTTCTGATTTATGAAGCTCAACACTTATTTGCCTTAATACCATGTTCTCTTGTTTTTATTTTTCCCCCAATCTTGACTAGTGGCTCAGAGAAATGGAGCTGAGTATCTTGTCCAATTTATCCCATTTTGAGATTTAAATAAATGTATTTATTGTTTTCTTATTTTGTAAAAACTGTGAAAGGTGCTGGTAATTTGATATAAGAAATACTTATTTAAAATAGGACTAAATAAATAATTTTAAATATACTTAGATTTACACATTGATTTTTATGAAAGAAAATTTGAGATTATGCTTCTGCAATAAGATTAATTTATTAGGTTTTATTATAGCTGCCGAAGAATGTGGAAGGCCCGTAATTGAAAACGTACAGTTTGCTATGTTTGTCATGTTTAAACATGAGATTAAGTCTTCATTGGGACTATTGTAACACTTGAACTAATACAGTATGAGAAGAAAACTTTCACACTGCAAATGTTAATTTATAGTACATTTTTGTTTATAGTTTCTGAAGCAATGATTTGATTTCCAGAGAGGGCAAATTAAGTCATATTTTGTTTTCTCAGTAAAGCAAAGATCACCACTAAGGTGAACGTCAACAGCATTTAAATGCTGGCTTAAATTGTTAGCAGAACAGAATAAAATATTCATCGCCTCTCAGCAAAATGCCACTGGTGAAGAAACTACAAAGGTACAGAACCATCGGACACCTTGAGGCTCCTTTCAGTACAAGAAACTCTGATGAGGCAAGTTAAAGTCGGTCTTTTCATGAAAGCGCATCTGTAGCAAAAGCAACATTTAAGTCAAAGCAGTGTCAGCTGTGTGCTAATACTGCTCACTTGAATTAATAAGGCCCCAAAAATTGAAAGCAACATCAAAAATTAAAATCACGCCCCTAAAAAAATGCAATGAAACTGGAAGATTAAAGCCAAATGGCTTCATATTTCTGACTCTTTGCAGCCTTATTTCGACTTCTCAAACTGTGAATATATTCAATTTTACTGATAAAGGTCAATTAAGGTTATGTCGTATAACTGAAATGGATAACTTCTGAATTATATATATAAAAAAAAGAAACTGATTTTGTAAACTAGTTACCTTAAGACAATCTCTAGTGCGCTGCATGGACATCGTCTCGTAGAAAATCTCTGAAGAATCTGCCGTAACAAACATTTGTCAATTACTTGACTGTATATATATATATATATATATATATATATATATGTATATGTTTTTTTCTTTTTTACAAAACTGATAAAGAATTCTAAATTCCAATTTGTGTTTTAAAGGAATCTTTGTTCAACATATTATAATCCAATTTATATTTTACCAGCCCTAATATTTAAAAATTTAAGCAAGATATTATGCAAAAAGTGCAAAATGTTTGAAATAATGAATGTGAAAAAGAAGGCAAATTTTGTTCAAAAACAGGAGAACCACTCACAGCATTTTTTTTTAGACCATTCTTTTTTCTTCTCGGTTGAGTCATACAATGATAAACACATTCACAGATTTCCCCTTTTTTAATAGGTGTCAGAAAGCAGATTTGTGCTTACCACGTCTTTCTGTGCTGATGTTGCCATAGATTGGATTTTCCTGTCGCTCATGATGATTGTGGGGATTTTCCTGCTGCTCTTGATGTCTGACGTTACCAAAATATTGCCCTTCGTGTTGTGATAGGCTGCAATGAGATGTGAAAAGATGAGTTTTACACTTTGTTTTAAATAGGAATTTAATGCATTTTGAATTGAATTGTATTTTGCACAATTAATGCCAAAACGAATTGAAAATAAACATACGTTTCTTCTTCCAAACTGTGTGCATGGCAGCAGTTATGTGGTTCTGAGTCAACAAAAAGGCAACAATTTATAACATATTTTAAACAGAAAAATCACAAAAATATGTGGGAAAGGGAACATTTATTTTACCTTTACATGAAATGTGTCTTTGTCTTAAGCAGAAGATGATATTCATACACACAGAGATTAGCAAGGCCAGAGACACCACCGCCAGGGCTATTCCTACTAAACAACAAACATGACATGACAAAAAGACCCCAAAAAAACTTTAATCTGTATTGAAATGAACACTGAAATATTTGTGAATTTACATCTTCTTTTCATCTTTCTGAAGTGCCATATTGAAAACATACTTTAAGCTTGTGACAAACACCCAACAACTGACAATTGCAGTCTAAGATTCTTCATGACAAATTGAAAACAATTTGTTGTTTTAGCCATTGAAAGAAATAATGCGGTGCTGAAAAATAGTTATTTCTGTACCCTTGTTTTTTTGTGTTCCTTTATCCTTTGTTTCCTTGTTCACCACAAAAAACAAGGAGACAAGTTAGGATTCTTTCTTTAAAAATCTGATTTTTATTGTGACTTTGTGAATATTCCTGTGTAAGAAACACAAAGACGTTTCATTGCCACTATTTTCTTTCCTGTGACTTTTTCTTGACACGTTTTTTACGTTTGCTCAATTCGTGATCTGGTCTTTGCGACATTCACATTGAGGGTAAAATTTTCTTGAATTACATGTATATTAGAAAAAGTATTGTGTCTTTCTGCTGTACAAATTTAAAACAAATGTTCTTACCTCCAACCATTTCTCCAGTTGTCCTTAACTAAGCTAGTTGTCTCGTTGTCACAGTTTTCCTCATTCTATGGGGCATCACTGCGCTCTGTGGGTGAAATATACTACACTGTCTATTTTTACTCCGCCTCTGCTCCCTCTCTGCTTTCACAGTGCTTTGAAAACTTGCTGCTTTTCAGTTACAAACAGGAAGCAAAGTAACCTCATTTTGAAGCAGATTGCCTCGATGCCATTTTGGGGGGTAACAATATAATTTCATCATATCACCTAAACTTAGCATAAAATTTGATCAACATAAAGTAAAAGGAGGACATTAAAGTTAGGTTACCAACCAGATGCTTGTTGTTGATGTTAAGACCTGCTGTTCAGTCAGCAAAACATTTTTTTTTTTTTTTACTTTGATTATTCATTTTATTTGCATTTTCACGGTGAAGATGCAACTATCACCACTCGGCCAAATTTTTTTTTCTATAGTACAAAATCACTTTACTATTGTAAAACTGCGTAGCAGCGCAGATGGTGTATCTCAAATTTTTATCTTGCATGCACAATAGCATGTGGTTTTGCAAGTGTGGTCGGAAAATCAGAAAAAAAAAAAACCTACTGTCGTGAATTTTTTCTCTGTAAAACTAAATAGGAAACAGTGTGTGTGAATACATCGTACATAAGTCTGTTAGTATATTTGGGTGAGGTTGTGAGAGTTGGGGGTGAAATTTATGTAGTGTACATTTAATTTTCATTCAATTTTAATTTTACATGGCAAAAATGAAGAAGGAAAAAAAATACCAGGTTTGAAAGTTTGTGGTGAATATGTTTGCTAGCCTTTACGTTCATTGTGGTTTGTGGTTTTAGCCCTGCTTTGTCAACAGAAGTGTCAGTTTGTGGTAGCTGTGGACAACAGTGGTCTTTGATATTGGGCTCTTCGTCTATTGGCAACAAAAACAGCTACATCAAAGAACCTCACTGGGCTTTCAGGCTGAAAATCCTCATTCATAAGTTCCATAAATGGTGACCAGGAATGCAATGCCAATGTCATTGACAAATATGAAGTAGAAAAACATAGGAATTATGTACATTGTCTGATTTCCTGAGCAAAAAAAGGACAAATATGAAAAATGTATAAATGGGAAATTTGTTGACAAATGTTTGCAAATACAATAGTTATTGAGTAAAATGGTTCTCTATACGTTTATGGTAAAACTATCATCAAACATAAACATTCAAACCAAGGAAGCAAAGTTCAGAATTATTTAATAATAATAATAATTTTGAATAGATGTGTAATTATAATTACACATCTATTCTGTAATGATTATAGTAGTATGCATTACATACTACTATGTGTGGATTATGTAATTCAGCTTAATCTAGAGCAATTAAATGGTCAGAATATTTTGCTAAAAGAAATGGAGACAGCTACACCGCCATCACAGCATGCACTGCATCAAAGTTTGTTCTGAAATGGCATTAAGATAGACCTATTGATTGTGTTTTGAAGTTTTGAGACCTTGTCCTTAAGGCATCAACACCATCATATTGCTCCCCAGGCTAGCTCAGTAATTTCTTTTAGGTTATCTGAATGATTGATAGAAAGAAGGATCAGTTGAGTTTATCATTTATAGATGCATATCTGATACCGTCATTTAAAATTATCGTCATTTAAAGTTCAAGATTCTGAGAATATAATTGCTGGTAGATGTAACACAAATCCAGAGAGTTGCCAATACACTCAAGAAATATAAAGAAATTAAAAGATCTGAATGGAGGCTAGAAAAAGTTTGCCCAGTCTCTCCTCCTTGTTGCTTCTTTTTTCATTTTCTTCATTAATCTGTTATTCTGTCGGATCCACTGTTTTTAGCTTCCCTGCCCCGAAGTGTTCTGTATTTCCAATCAATCAACTTTTCTTGTAGGAGAAGCTTCCATTAAAACAATCAGGCGTAGAATCTTTTTTGGGAGGTTTGGGCCTCAGGAGGCACAGTAAACTAAAGCTCCACAACCCGGGAACTTTAGATATTTTGTTGCAAGTTCAGTTTTACCAGCTTTAAAAACCTGAGTACTATTTTTCCACAGATTTTAGATTTTTTTCTTATAGAAAACAAAACAAAAAAATCGTCTCTCCAACCTTTATGTGCACAATGCATTTCCACCAGCTGCAATAAGATAAAGCAACATCAAGTGATCACCTGAAGTCTGATGTCCGAGTCCTTCCAACCTTAATCAAACCCACGGAGTCATTGTTTTAAAGCCTGGTTTATAGCAAAACCAGGCTATAATTGGTTGGTTGAAATCAACCAATTTCAATCAGCACTACTAATTATACCACAAAAAGAAGAATAATTGCTGAACAGGATACAGTTTCTCCTCGACTAGATGTTTAACTATATATTAGTAGTGTTGTATGTATGTTTTGAAGCATGTTGACCATAAGTGCATAAAAAAATCCAAAACTATTCATACTGGCACACCCAATTCTTGTTTTTGAAATGATCAAACTTGTATGTTGTTATTATGTAAACCAAGTAAACATGACATTCCAGCTGATAACCTTCTTACTGAAAGTACAAAATATGAATGTGTTGATAAATGCCATGTAAAACCTATATATAAAATAACTTTTCTCCTTATTCCACTATAACCACACAAGTTATTCTCAAACAAAGCACATAAACACCATAATGCATCAATAATACATTATTCACCGGGGTTTATTTTGTTCATTTATTAAAATAATAGGGAAATACAAAACTTAAAACGATGTTAAAAGAAAGACTTGTCCTGTCTGTACAATTGCATATTAGTGAAGGCCTTGTTAGGCTTTTAGGAGTCAACTTTCGAGACTAATACAAAAAAATATCTAACGTTAATAGCTTTACTCTTCAGTACAATCAAGAGATGTCCTGTAAAACTACTATTCTAAAAGAATGTAAAACAGTAACATCAAACTTCAAAGAAGAAAGGGAAAATAAACCAAATGCATAATAGCATGCAGGATAATCGCGGTTATACACAAGAAGGCTTGTTCCTTCATTTTTCATCCATTTAATACTGATAATCTTGTAATCAGCAGCATCTTTCACAAAACAAGGTAAGGTAATATTCTGACCCACCTCAGCTTCCATTGTTTCATAAAAAAAAAAAAACAGCTCAGCATTTTTGAATCCTGTCAAGTAGGTCAGATAATGTTGAAAGTAAAACAGAACTTTGGAATTAACTTGCCCTTAAAGAAGGGTAAGTTAATATGAATGCCAAGAGGGGCTGAGGCATGAATATAGGGTTGATCCATAGAGGCACCAAACCTGTAGACAAAAGCATATTGAACAAGAAATCTTATCTTCTCACTGGTTCAACTGTAGCACAAAGACTAGAAGTTGTAATGTCTAACTTGTATATGCATATAAACATTATTTTAAAGATCAATTTTGTCTTTATACTAACCGTAAACAAACTTAGTGCAACAAAACTCACCTTAAAACCATACCAACTAGCTTCTGTTGGTCCTTGACATAATTTGTTACATTCTCCAGGGTTTGTAATTGATCTATTAAATAGAGTGAAGAATAATATTGCTTTCCCCCCACCTTTCAGAAATGTATAACTGTACATATGCATTAGCAAAGTGGCTTCTGGAGAAAAGTTTACAGTCAATGCAATAGCTTTCACGAACACTATCAACAGTCAGACATGGTGGATGGGGCTGTTTTGCTGCCATAGATACCAGCGCTTCACACAACTTAGATGAATGAGACGCCAATCATTTCTTGTTTTGAAATGTAGAAAATTTTATGTAAATCATTAAAAGCCCAATTATGATGGCCTCCATGCCAGTGATGCATGTATTTAAACTTCTGACTGACACTGCACATGTCTAACCTTTATCACTTACTGAATATTTTGCCTAAAAAGTGAGAATTTGTGCCTTGTCTTTGAGACTATGTGGTGAATATGTTAACTTACTGTGGTTTGTGCGGTTTAGCCCAGCTTTACCAGTGGCATTAACATTGGACTTCTGGTTATATAAACCATATAAACAGCTACATCAGAAGAGCTCCAATGGGCCTCATGGCAGAAAATCCTAAATCACTGGTTTTAAAGATGGAAAATCATAAATATAGTTATACAGATGACAGTGGGCGGTCATTAGAGAATGCAGGAAAAAAAATAGAAAACACACTCTGAAACGAAGCTTCCACAAGAAAACACAGTGCTTTTCTATCATTTACAGGCATAAAATAAGCCCTTAAAAATGTCTCAGAGTCAAAGTTAAAATTATTTTCCTTTTATTTACAACTTTTGTGAACTTACTGCATTTGATACATTTAGCAAAAAACACAAAAACTGCATTATACAAATGTACAAAAAAAGAACACAAAGAGAACAGTTTCATACACACGCACAATAAAAACAACTTGCGTAGCTTTATATTTAAATATATATAAATTTAATCATCTTGACACCACTATGATCATCTATCCCACTGATGGTGGTGGTTGTATCTCCCATTAAGGAATGTATATTTTGACCCCATCTAGTGTGAACTACATCTGTTTTCGAAAGGCGGAAGTGCTTGTTCAGAGAACTGCAAATATTTTGGCTACTAAGTTCGATAAATTGTAGGAATTTGTAGTAATTGTGCACTAAAAATATCTGCCAGCTTATAGAACTGCTATATGTTGCTATATAGGCAACATGTAACAAAAACTCTTAGTTATTTGCATTTTTTGGTTTGTTGCTTTTTTTCAACATTGGGCAGTAATAGAATATAATCGTAGAATCAAATCAAATCTTTTAGAAATATTGAATTTGAACCACTGATGATGGCAACACAATGGTTGTTGAAAGTATTGCTCTTTTGTGCCTATTATTGCACTTTTATACTCTGGATTTACAAGCAATTCCAGCTACAAGATTAAAATAATCAGTCAGCCTTTGACGAACAGGAAAACATGAATTACATTCTTTTTATATTTATATAAAGCTGATTTGAAACGTGGCAGCAATGCATAAGGATATTAGCTATCTCACCACCAGTGGGAATGATAGCAAAAGAACTATATTTATTTATTTATTCTTTTATTTTGAAATAGCCCTTTTTAACTAAAGATTATTCAATTGCAAAAAGAGTAATTTATTTCGTGACTCTTTACACATGCTTCCAAAAAGTGCCAATAAATGTGGGGTAGAGGGCTGAGTCTGCATGTGATCTCATTAAGATGCACCGTCCTGCTCTAATAAAAAAATTCTGGCACATACGTCTACGCAGCAAAAGCACAAATATTTTCTATCTGCGTAAAACTCCTTTCAGCTGACCACAACAAGTACAACAGATATCGCTGTCATACAAAACAAGTTAACATTTGTTTATTATACAATAATTGGTCTTGTAGGGGCTGATAACGAGTTACACCTCGAAGTGGGGTAAAGCTGCGTCTCACTTCGTCTTGCAGCAGTGTACTTGACAGGAGGTGGGGGAGGTTTGAACGAGGGCGGTAGGTCCATCCTGCAGGAGGAGTGTGAGAGCAAACGTATTGATTGCCAGCATTAGTGGACATTAAAATATGCACAAGTTACAGTTCAAAATATGAGAGATGTTTGCATTTTTCATGTCTGCTAAATCAGTTTGGCTGCAGGGAACTGGCGAAAGAGAAACATTTTAGTTTTACCTCGTTTTTATGAGTTGTTTCCTGTAAAGAATTACAACCACGAGAATCAATAGCAGCAACAGAACGATGATGAACACCAACAGGACATGATTCCGTTCGGTTTCTAAGGAGTAGATTGCATAAATAAGAATTGGTTATTTGGAGGATACAGGCAGCTACAAAGAAATTCCCAACATCTTGCCTCCAGATTCCACTCTTAATAAATGCAACACTATATTACAAAACTTTTAGCCTTGAGGCTGAAAAGAGCTACTTGTAATCCCCTCCCTCGGTTGTGCATTAATTTTGGATGGTCTGTCTAATGAGTTTTTCACCTGACAAGTAATCAAACATGAGGCTAAGAAAGTTAGAGTCTATAAAGATTCCATATTTAAGGAATTTGTGGCTTTTTAGACTTTATTTTTTGCGCATGTGATTTTGCTTCAAGCATGTCTTGTTCTTAAACTGTTTTATGGATTACCTTCTGACCCTTTGACCTGGCCTGGATAACAGCAAATCAATGTCTCCAAAGGCAAAAAGAAGAATTCAAACTTTTTAAAAACAATAACTTGTTTCAAATGGAGAGAAAGTGTAGCTACCAGCTGGAGACTTGCAATAAAACAATAATAATAAATGACTGCTTTTTAGTATTAAAGTTAAATAAACAAGCTTTATTAAGCATTACCTGTATTTGTGCTGGTAATAAGGACAGTTGAAGTTGTTCCAGTACTTTCTATGCTTCCTGCTATCCCGGACTCCGCTGTGCTCATTGAGAAAATGTTCTCTGAGGACTGAACACCAACAGGATATGATTCCGTTTGGTTTATAAATGTGGATTCATTCTTCGTGACATCACCAGCCGTTCTCTGTGTTGATGTGAGCTCTGCCGTGTCATTATTCAACATACTCGAGTTGAGTAGGAGATGGGTGATGGTTTGGGTGTTAGGGGATGGTGGGACACTGACAGATGTTAAAGTTGCCAGAGGGGTAACATGCCCTGAAGCAGGGACTCCAACAGTGCTGGAGTCTGGTTGAGTGATCCATTGTGTGTCTGTTGAAAGTGTGGTGGTTAATGATATTGCAGCGCTGGTGTGCAATGAATTAGTTGGATGCTGAGTAGACTCTGTTGGACCTGAAAGTTGGAAAAAAAGGAATAAAAATAAAAATCAATGGCTAAGATAAATTAGGTTCTGTTTGCTACATGACAGGCTTTGGAAGGGCAATTTACAATTTAATGAAATCAAATGTCCACTGTGGTCAAACGGTCTTTCAGGAGAAGGGATTGTTGCAAACTCAGTTACTTGATTCTAACAGGTGAACTTCCTCAAAAAAATAAAACGTGCAAATAAAAAAAAAAAAAGCTTTTTTCAAATACTTCTTTTTTTTATTTTTAAGATGGCTTAGTTATTAACAGAATCACCAAAGATACAATTAATTTCCAAACAATTCATGTTAGAAATAGCTTTTTTCAATTAAGGTTTTGTCAGGTTGATCAGAGTCAAGGAACATTTGATATTAATTTGTGAATTCTCCCTTTCCCAAGGTATAAATACACTATAACATAGAGAAAGTTCTTGTTCTTGTAGCCACTTTTTAGGAATGGAAAGACAAAAGGATTTGCCATTTAAGGAAAGATGGATGCTGATCCTCTCAGTTCAGAAATTGGACACAAAAACCATACTTTCTTGCCAAAACAAGTTTAGTCAGAGCAAATCAAAACAAATTTTGAAGGAGGAATATTTCTGTAAGAGTGAATACCATGTTTAACAATGAAATTTTACTTTCTCCAGAGGCAACATTATTATTTGGGGGGATCTGCTAAAGGTCACGACTTAGCATCTTAATAGTCTCAATAGTCCACACATTAAAATGTGCAAAAAATCCATACTGAATAACTTCACGCTTAGTGAGAGTTTTTAAAGTTCTAACAATCTTCTAACAAACAAACATGACATAACCCATAATCGCATGTTTACCAATGATCAATGTTTATCTGTTGCGGTGCTTAGTTAGAAAACATAGCAGTTTGGTATAGCTGTCTCCTTTGAAGCACCATTCAGTTTGTTTTAGCTGCTTCTTGCTGTACTTCTCTACTCTGACCAATAGACTGTGCTCTCGCATCACTCCGTGAACAACTGATTTTCAGAAAAAAACGTTGGGTTCTGTTTTTTTGGGTTTTTTTAGTTCAGTATTTCTCAATCTATTCACAGTTACTTCCTCATGACCTGGGTGACAGCTTTAAATCATTTGAATCTCTATCATCCCTTTCAGCTAATTAAAATTAAAAATGAGTAAGCTACAGCATAATAATGGAAGTTCAAGTATCAGCTTTCTGATCCAGTACAGCTTATTAAGACACTCAGTCTCTTTGGTCCAGAGTCAGATTGTTAATCCAGTCCTGAGGATCTGATGAAATTGAGTATGACACAAAGAGGCAGGTAGAAGCAAAGAAATGGGGAGGCTCACCTGTCCTTAAAATGGTGGTTGTAGTCAGCACAGAGATAATAAAATCTTTATGCAGACTTTTGTCTCCTGTGTTGACTGTCAGCTTGTAAATTCCTGCCTGGGCTTCTGTCACCTGCCAGAGCTCCAGGGATTCATTGTCTGACATAAGCACGTTGTTCTATGCCAGAAAGAGATAGTTTAGAACATAAAAATCCTGCTGTGAAACATTAGTTTTGCATTTACACTTAATACCAGATAATTTTACACAGTACATTATACAAAGCAACACATAGGGTTGGACAAAAACTAATCTATATCACGGTAGGCACGTTATTGAGATCAATCGAAAATCTGTCCGATAGATTGTTTGATAATTTCACTGAACACCAACCCAGAACTGCACAGCATTCTGGGGAACATAGAGAAAAGGCTCTAGCCACTCAACCGCTCAAAGTCAGCTAAACAAGGTGGTTAACATAAACTATCTCACTCATTCTGTGGTGTAAGGTAACAACAACCAGTTGCATAATTTTCTCAGCAGCCCTTTAAGGTTTTGCCACCATGCCTCATAACTGCTCGAGAAAATGACTTCCCAAAATGGTATAATGGCTGAAATTTCCCATGGCACTTATGTTTGGCAGAGTGCCCTCTCTAACTAGGGTGAGGACTGAATCCTGTCCCAAATGCAGGAGTTTAAGTATATCTGGGTCTTGTTCACGAATGAGGGGAAAATGGAGCCAGAGGTCAATAGATAGATACATGCGGTGTCTGCAGTGATGCTAGTGCAGTGATGCCAGTCTGTTGTGGTGAAAAGAGAGCTGAGTCAAAAGGCGAAGCTTTTGCCTTACTCACTATAGATGAGCTTGTGACTCATCTCTAGTCACAAGCTCTGGGTAGTAAGTAAAAAACAAGATTGCGAATAAAAGCGGCCAAAATAAGATTCCTGTGTTGGCTATCTGGGCTGTCGTTTAGAGAAAGGGTAAGAAGCTGGTCATCCAAGAGGACCAGCGGCTCATTTCTCCTCCATATCAAGAGGAGCCAGTTGCAGAGGATTGGACATGTAGTTAGAATGCTTCCTGGACACGTCCCTATTGAGGTGTTCTGAGCACGACCCAAGGGAAGAGCCAGGACACGATTGAGGAAATATGCTTCTCAGCAGACTTGGAAATGCCTGGGACTTCTCCCAGAGGAGCTGACCCACCTCTCTGCTTACACTGCTGCCCCTGCGACCTGATCCAGATTTCTTTTTTCTCTTCTCTTTTATGAAACAGCCCTTTAACTTTGGGTCAGCAAGCTTTTCCATCATTAAGCTGTTCCTGTTTTCTACCAGTTACCCAAAATGCTGCCATAAGGTAATTTAAAAGTGGTGCTTGCCTAACTGAGCGTTGTCAGCTAGTGTGATCTTTTCCATTAGTCATACAACTTGACAAAAAGTCAAAAACTACTTCCTTTTTTAATTCAAAATTCAAGTCTAAAATGTAGGCACAGGGTGTTAAGCTATAAGATACACAAGAAAGCTCAGCTGGAGACTGCAACTCCAGGGCAAAGCTTTGGGAAAATAGGCAGCACTTTTCCCACCCCTAAATGGTTGGCATGGGAGATTCAAGTGTTCCTCAAACATCTATGATACAGTTAAGGCCACACTATGTATGTGTTTTTGATAATGGAGTAAGATTAAAACGTGATATTAAGCTAAAAAAAATAAATAAATGTTACATTACATCCCTCCACCCCCTGTTTAAACTTTCTTACAGTTAGCCCTTTGCACTGACTTCGTTGCGAAGTACATAATGGTTTGGAGAAAAGCTGATATTTTTTTGTAGAAAATGAATTTTTTCCTTTATGGATTAGTCTCCATTCAGGGTAATATAAAGAAGTCACATCCTTTTTTGTTTTGTTTAGTTCTTTTTGTATCTATACGTTTCACTTACCTTGGTCCACATGTACTGTGCTTTGGAGTTGACTGTGCATTTAACTGTAGCGTTGTCTCCAATGTGAACCTCAACAAGTTTATCAGTATTGCACGATAGTTTGAGCTCATCTGGGGAGAAAATTTTAGATAAATATGAAATCTGTCCAAATCAACAATGAAGCAAAAGCCATAAAACCATTTGTTGCTTCAGTCCAGCCCACATAAAAACTGACAACATGATCTGTCCTACACTAACATGGCCATAGATTCCTCACAAAAATACTGTTATAGTGTCTGGGAAACAATAATGTTTTATACGGAAATAACAATTTACATTGTGCTGAGATACAAGCATTTTGCTTTCTTTTTTTTTTTTTTTTTACATATAAGCAAGTAGGCTTACCTTTCACTGTTAACTTTGTTTTATTCTTAAAAGAACCTAATCGAAATGTCGAGATCTCACAGATATAGATTCCACTGTCCCATTTGTTCACCCGAGGAAGGTGTAGATATGAACCAATTAACTTGTTTGCATCATTTTTCTTCTCTTGGATAGTCACGTTAGGCCAATACTGGTAAGGTCCGTAATTGAGGTCAAACACAGCAAGGTTTGTTCTTTCACTTTTCATCCATTTAATACTGACAATCATGTGATCAGCAGCATCTTTCACGAAGCAAGGCATGGTAATGTTCTGGCCCACCACTGCTTCTATTGTTTCATTAAGAAACAGCTCAGCATTCTTGGCGCCTGTCAAGTAGATCAGATAATGTCGAAAGTAAAAAAAAAAAAAAGAAAAGTGAGGAGACAAAAATCTATTGCATTTTGCATTTTAAAGCAACATAGGCTGCGGGGAACTATGACATAGACAAATAAAGTACATTGTTAGCGAGGTAACCTGCGACTCCAGACATCAACAGAGGTTTTAAATCAAATGGTTAACATCTTACCATTGCTGGTATATTAACTAGAGCACATGTGCAAGTGCACCGGATTACCTTGGAGAAAAGAAGCAAGGAGCAGAAGAGAGTAGGCTGTCCCCAGTACACATCCAGCCATGTTTGTACTCATGATTACAGTCAATCACTTTGAATCCATAGAGGGATTTAGCAAAGATAGAAACGGTTCATCATCATCTGAAGTTGAAGAGCGGGTCTGGCAGACTGTGACACTGTGAACAGGATGCCCTACGTTAACAGGAAACCACACAAAGACAAACCATGTTGCACGGAAACCTTGAGGTCGAAACTTCTCATACAGAGCAGAACTTTGCTGTTGCTCTAAATCTTTGCAGTGTTTACTGTTACTTATTGTTTGTCAGCAGGGCTAAGTAAAAATATGCAAATCATATATTTGAAACGATTTGATAATAGTACCAAGGGAAATCACAAACCAAACAAGACAGAAGGATTAATTAATTTTGTTTATTTACTGAACTCCATTCCTTCAAACATGCTCATTTCCCTTGTGCTGAAGTACAATATTGTCTTGGCTTGAGTATTATCTTCCCTTTGAGCCTCTGTAATAATGTTACCTGCTCTTTTTTGTACCACAATTATAACTGTCACCACCAGAGGGTTGTATCATATGAACCTAAATGCTTACTAGCTCTTCAGACAGCCAAAGTTGTGCCATGTACTGTTGTACATGAAGTTAGGATGCCTGAAAAAAACAACTTAGGCAATTAGTGTAATGCAAGATAGGCTCAAACAAAAATAAAACTACATCCTTAAAATCACCCTGTGAATATCCCACCGCATACTGAGCAAACCCAGAACAAACCCAACCACACAATGAAACAAAGGAATCTTACTTCAGTGTATTTTCTTTGCAATGTATGACACTCAAAAGATGTTGCATTAAACATTAGTGAGATAGTATCAAGGCCTTCCAACCTCAAAGACGTCATAACCAAAGATAAATCATCAATATTCATGTGAAAACATGCAAAATGCAGGTCAGAAATGATAAGAAAGGTCAACCTGTTTTCATACTGATTTTGCTTTGAGAATATTAATAATTTTCCACACAATTTTTGTATTTCATCTAGATGAGTCAAAAAGATAAGCATTAACTTTTATGAGATTCTTTCTTCACACAGCAATCACACCTCATTCATTACAAAGAGCCGCTTGCGACCAAACACTGCATTCACATGATTGATCATTTTGAAGTCATATAATGACTCTGACCTTTATCACTTACTGTATATTAGGGCTAAGAAGAGTGAGTGTCATCTAATAGATTTCTATCAGTATTCTGCCAGGGCTTACAGAGAGACCTTGTTGCTCCATTAGATAAGGGCAAGGTCACTTTCACTGGGAGTTGTTGCATTCTCAAAAATTTCTAACAGGAGGTAATACAACTCAGACTGCTTCATTCAGTTGTCCAGGAGAAATCCTGATAACAAGATATACAGCTTTGTATCAGCTGGCTTAGTGTCTGAAAAATTCCATTTCATTTCTCATAACAAAGTAATGTGGAGATTATTCTCAATTTATTGCATAATGACAGGCTAATTAGTCCTTTTTATTTTAGCCTTATTCCTTGCTTTTTTATGTGCTGTGAAAGTAAGAGCTAACAAGGTGATATACTCAGACCATCCGCCGCACATTTGCAGGCAATTGTTAAACACTAAATTCATGCAGGCTCTGGAAGTGTCGAGGGCTCCCAGGTACCCCTGAGAGCTGCTGCAAATTAGACTTTGAGAAGCATTTTACATGAGCACACAGACTGCCAACTCTGAGTAAAGCTATTTAGGTGTGTGAAAGAATGTGGTGTATATTTGCACATCGTCTGACCTCAAGGGGGTGTATAAGCTGCATAATGTGTTCATACATTGTCTGTGACTTATTCTGACAGATTTAATGCTGCTACAAACATACTCACATCCCTCAGTGAGAGTTTTAATGTGGGTGCACCACCATCACTTGTGATCAAGCTACCAAGATACATGAACTCCTCTGATTTCATAACGCAAACCCTGACAAAAATGATGTGACCGCTAGTCACTGAGGCTGTTCAGTCATTTGTTTTACATTGCATCTATCAAAGGACATTGCAGTGTCAAACAAATTACTGTATATACAACTAACGATCAAAAATCATCATGTCTATATATTGGGTCTCAGGCTTTCCTGACTTCTTGAATTAATTAAACAAAAAACAATATTCTTCAACCCAATTCCAACACATAGCAGTTGACAGGTCAGCTTTACATGATGGAGCAATCCTGTCCTAATGTTCGGCTTGCATGTTCAGTGTGGAATTTCCACTATGTTTAAGTTTTGTTTTTGTGACCCCAATGTACAAGACACCCGAAAAGTAAGCAAATTATAAGGATTTATAGTAGGCAGTTCGAATACTTGCACAACTCAAGCAGAGAAAAAACTAAAAAGTCTTGGGTTCCTGTAACTAAGAGATTTGCACGTACATTTGGAGGAAACTGTCTTATATCTTGGATGGATATCAGTATGGAAGCCAGGCAATATTGTGTGATTGTTAGATTTAAATAAGTGGATGAGGCTGGTAAATCTCCAGGAAGGTATTCTTAAGATGATTAGATTTAAAGAAGTATTTTTTAAAAATAATAAAAATAAGTTTTAAAGAAGTAGCTAGTGAACACTGAGGTTTCTCTGGAGCTAACATGAGGAGAGTTCCAAATCATTGTGTTGTACTCTGGTGATTTTTTTTCTCTGTTTTATTATTTTAATCGACTTAGCCCCCTTCTAAATTAGTGATTGTATATTTTTTGCCAGGGGCTCTGTCCAACCTTGATGATTCTAACAGAAACATTTATTCTCTACATTTAAGTAAACCAAGGTAGTTTGGTTTGTCTGGCATGTTTTCAACAACAAGGGAATTCAGTGTGCTTTACATTACAAAGGAAATAAAATAACAAGCACGTTTTTTGCTGGAGTTGTTTTTACAATTCAACACATTTGAAAATACCAATGTAAAAGTGAATAACTGTGCCAAATTAAATTGTAACAGGGTTATGATATTTAACATTCACTTTTTAACAAGGCTTAGCTCTTTTATTAATGTACAAACCAATGACCCAGAACTACATACAAATGCAAACAAGCAAACTGTTTTCCCAGACCGTTGTGGTGAAAATGTTTTCATGCACAAGTTGCAGACTTATGAAAAACTCAGTATTGAAATTCAATACTTAACCTTGTCTGCTATTCTGCCTCTCAGCCATTCTCCTGAAAAAACAGAACAAAAAAATACAATGTTTTCACAGTTAGGCATCATTTTTGTAAATACAGATAAAGAGTGTAAATACATACACCTCAAGGAAAAGATAGCAAGTCATGCATCATCCTTTAAGTCTTACCTTGTTTTGTTTACCGATGCAACGTAGTGTTGGAAAAAGTCTTACAAGGTCATTTGACAGAAGTAATAGTAAATGTAATAGTAAATAGCAAACAGAAAATGTTCAATGAGCATCACTTTATGTCCATTGTGTACATAGCTGTTTGTGTGTTCATCCTGACTCTAAAGCTTACTAAAGCCATTAATTTGAGATTGTGAGATTACTGGAATTAAGGTTTTTAATTCTATTTGTGGAAAGGGTTAATAGGTCAAGGACAGGTGCATTCACTTACAAGAGTTTCAGTAGATTTCAACTGACTTTTTCTGATTTCTCAGACAGACTGTAACTTAATAGTTTTCATATGAATATTTGTTTCATGTTTGAAGTGATAGAAATCTAACATTGTTGTATAGAGCTGAATCTTTGCAGATAGTTCTCTGTCTAAAAATGTCCCTTCACTTTTTCTTTTTCTTGTCACATCACTTTTAAATACTAGGGACACTTTTCTGTTGTAAGCAGGTCTGCTGAGTGCACCGTTTTATGGATGACATTTCATCTTTAAGATTTACTACAAAACAAAGTTTTACTTGTTTCTCTGTGATTCTGGTAAAAGGTATTTAAATGAAACTTTTCCACCAAGAATGATCAGCTTTGCTATTTTGTCTTTTTCTTTGTTCATGTATTTTTATTTTTTCTGTAATTCCATTGTAATTAGTAAAGGTGTGATAACACATCCAGCTAAAGTAATGAGATGATGCACAACATTTGGCTCAAAACAAGAAAAGACAAAATTTTATACTGTTGGAAAAATGTAGAATCGTGTTCAGGATCTCAAAATACTGATTTATGGAATGTATAATGAAAATGATTCAATGTAAAATGATTCACTCCCTTTTTCAGAAATGGAGTGAAGGTTTTATAAATCTAAACTGTTTTAAATCAATCAATCAATCATTCAAATTTTATTTGTATAACACATTTGAGCAGCAAGGCATTTCAAAGTGCTTTACATCATATAAGACACAGAAACACAATGCAACATAGAATCACCAATCAAAACACAACATTAAATCAGGTTCCATCAATAAATTTGTAATTGCTTACATTTCAAATGCAATTCTAAACTGGTGGGTTTTTAGTCGAGATTTAAAAGAAGTCACTGTTTCAGCTGTTTTACAGTTTTCTGTAAGTTTGTTCCAAATTTGTGGTGCATAGATGCTAAATGCTGCTTCTCCTCGTTTGGTTCTGGTTCTGGGGATGCAGAGCAGGCCAGAACCAGAAGACCTGAGAGGTCTGGAAGGTTGATACAACAGCAGCAGGTAAAGAATCCATACCACATTTTTGGCATGTTTACAAATTGTATTTGAATCTTGTCTTTCACTGTGTTGCTGCATCTTTTTTTTTTTTTTACTGGGTAGCCAAAATGCTTTCAGACAAACAATTCAAAAGTGGTTTGGGGTCCTTTAATGTTTCTCCAATCCATTGTTGTTAGTCACCTCATTAGCGTTTTTTTATTAGTTGACTTCCTCATATGTAACAGGACAACAACAAAATAATTTCTTCCTTTCTGACTTCAAATTAAGAGTACTAAATATGGTAAAGTTTCAGTGGGGCTTGAAGCTGATTACCAGATAGTCACAACTTGGCCTCTGTAATCAAGCTCTACTCTTGCCATGATCCAAGTGTTTTTGAGTTATTGAAATTTTTTTACTGTGCTGTGCTGATCTTGCTATTACTAACTGTTGGGACGCTTATCCAGGGTTGCACATATATTCATGCATACACAGATGTTTTTCACACATAGTATGCTTTATTTATGCACAGAGAGCTTTTTGTAGAAATGAAATTTGACCTTGCATGTTTCACTCAAACAAGGTGCTTTCAGTAGAAGTGAAACTTAAGCTGATGCCATGATATCAAGTTACTTCTCAGCAGACATTCCTTAGCTGACGTAGTTCATCAGACGACCAATAAGGCGTGTTTTAGATATAAGGAATGGATTGTCCGTTTTTGATCAGATGCTGTTTAATCCCGGTGTATTCACATCACAACAAATTAGCCTGTGAGGGTAAGCGTCTCTTTCTTTTTAGCGCTAAAAAGAATAAAATAAGTAAAGTCTGATTATTTGTGTCGGCTGATTTTCTGCACGTGTGCTCACATGGTTTTGGTCCATCCTGGTGATTTTTTAAAATCACAATGTAACCTACCTGTCCGCCATCATCGATAGTACCATCAGCTTCATAAATTCCAAACCAACAATTACCTAAACACCGTCAACTCTTCTCACCTCAGGGCTTATGCAACCTTTATGCAAAATGAGATAAGCTGCATATTTTACAATGCATATTTTACAATGTTCACTTACCTACATTATGCTACAGTATTCTGATTGGGATGTTTTTTAAGATCCTCACTGAACTGCTCAAGGAAAACTAGTTTTAACAAAACTGCATTAACTGATCATAGAAGAGAGATCTGTTTCCAGATCTGTTTTGTTATCATTGCTCCAACAGATCTTGAAAGCCTACGTAGTAAAAGTATGGCATAGATTCAAACTCTAATGAGTGAGCACTCTATACACGTCCCATGGATGACATCTTTTTCTCTGAGAGAAGGTACTTTCACATGACATTCAGCACAGGTATGCATGTTGTAGAGGTATGGCACAGAGTGAGCAAAAGAGACCTATCTGTCTCCCAAATCACATCCAAGATGTCTTTAGGTTGCTGGGCAACTGACAAACATGTTCAGGAAGTAGTTTGTTTTCCCAGTGTTTGATTTAAATTCAGAATGCATCCGTAAAGCTGTCAGATGAAACCCGTCATTCCATTTCCTAATGAAAGACGAGGAGCAGCCAACAAGGTGTATGTTTACTGTATGATCCTCAGAGTTGTTTGTATACATAATATATTATGCAATACTTTTTTGTGTGTAAGGCCCTTTCTGATTGAAAGTACATAGATGATGACTTACATTACATACCTCTACTACTATTAGAAATTTTAAGAGATGGCTTGATAGTCTAAAGAATGAAGCAAGTTTTAAAAGAATTACTAATGTATGAATTTCCATTAACAACTTCACACTTTAAAAATGTAAAGATCTGTAAGTATTACTCAGACAATTTTATCATTGTGTAAGTCAAGTTGAGTCTAGTTTATATCCTGCTGAACCAGTGTTTATCAAACTTTTCATACCCAGACCAAAAAATAAATAAATTTGAGGCTTGTCACCTAGGCAACTGCTGTTCAAAATTGACAGACATATTACTGAAGACCATTTCATCTCCTTTGTTGACTATTGTGTAGTCATAATTCAGTCCAAAAATACTTAATTTACCCAAAAACGAAAATTAAATACTGTCTTAATTATTCAAATGTTTTCAAAAAGTAATTGTGGATTTGGGGTCTTAGCTTAGGTATTACTTGAGCTCTCGAAATGCTAATAAGGTGTTCGCAGATTGGTATTTAAAATTTACGGTTAGTTTTATCAGTAATTTTGATAATTACTATGATAATGTGTGCAAAAATGCTTGTCAGAACTGGAGCAGAAACTGAGCAGCATCATCTACACAGACACCATCAGGATTGTTTCACTTTGAATTACAGTCTTTGCCTCAAGTTGTCATTTTTCACTTGGGTGAATTATAGGCAGACTGTACACATCACAAAACATTGTTTATTTCCTCTATAGTGTGCCAGATTGTTAGCTCTCTGAACTTCTGCTTTCCTTTTTCCGGACTTCTTCCTCCTCACAGGATACATTTCCAAATAGATCTTTACTTTATGAACTTGAAGGTGCTTTTGCTATCATAACATAATACATAGCTGCTTCCCAACTTCTGAGCTCAAAATGAAGCATCTTGTCTCTTTGACAACATGTGGCTGTGTTCTTGGCTGCATTTGCCCTTGTCCTTTGTCTTTTATGCTATTTTCTATAATTTTCCAATTTTGGACATGAAAATTCTTTAAAATATTGTAAGCTATAATTCCAAGCACAAATAAAAACAATGCTGCAAAATATATGTTTTGTGGTCCTTAAATATGCATTTTGTGCTCGGCATAATTCATTTTCTTAAAATTTTAAACTTTTTTCCTGGTGATTGAAAAATAACGGTGCCCTCCTGACCCCAGCTGTGAAACCCAACATAATACAATAGTCCTTCTAGAAATTATTTTGTAAAAAGCTACCTGAGTCAAACCACTAATGTCAATCTGAAATCTCTGCTCAGGCCACACTCCACAGTCATCACATGCTGAGCCAGTATGTTGGGCATTCATACTGTAGAATAAGATAATCATCAAACCTTGTGCTGCAATCAAAGTCAAAAGAAGGCAGGTATTGTACAGAGGGCTGAAAACAGATTGCCATACTGAGACACAATATTTTGGGTTCTTTATGTTAGCTCTTATTTTAGAAGGAAGATGGCAACTTTCTGTGAATTTCTCACATTTACAGTGATTGCTTTCACCCCTTTTACACATCCCTAAAGGGGTCTTTTGTGTGAGCTACAATTTTCCCAACATGTGTCAAAAAGTTCACTCTTTCTTTACAAAGATGAATGGACAGAGAAACATAATAACTACAGCAATGACAAAGCGACCGGAAAGTCTAAGCAATGTTAAACTTTCTGGGAGTGTGAAATTTTTAGGACTTTGGAGAAGCAGGAAAAGGAGAGAGGAAGGGAAAGACAATTTCAGAAAGACATGTGCAATAAGTAAGAAGTTTTGGAACTTGTCAGATCTGTACACAATGGGCCACAGAATAAGGTATTCATTGTGGTGAATACAGCATGTGGTGGAATAGCTCTATCAGAAATGTAAGACTAAATTGCTTGTTGACTCATTCACAAACATGACTCAGTGAGAGTCAGCCCCAGACAAAAAGCTACTTTGAAACCTAATAAGAGTTGATGAATATGTTAAATATGCATTCTTTTCTAACTTAAAAGTTAAATTTCTAAAAATATCTATTTAGAAAAATATTCAATCTAACAAACTCACTAATGTCATCTTTACAAGTTCAAGTAAATTTAAATAAATTTTCAATCACAACATTTATTCAAAATTTTCAATTGTTGTAGGAGAGAGCCTCCTACAGTAATTGGCTTAACATTATTCTATTAATAAAGCAAATTGTTAAAGACTGTTGTGGCAGATGATAGTTATTTTCAAGGTTGTCCTAGTTTTGAAGTGTTGTATATCTTTTATTAATTTAATCAGAAAAAAAACCTCGTTCAGATTAAAAGAACGTGTCTGAGAGAGAGTTAGCTAAGACAGCAGCATAAAATCAACAACAAAACCAAAATACAAGACTGAATAAATAAACACACAAACAACTGTTTCATGTTCCATGAAAAATATCCTGGAGACATCTCATAACATTAAATAACTAAACATTTGGGCCAGAAGTGGACCAAACTAAACATTCCTTGTTTTGGTTGGCTCTGCTTTCTGTTTTATTTTAACCTAATCTAATAATCATATTAATAATAATGACCACAGTAGGAGTAATTGTCAGTTCTCATTATTTCACACAGAATGTTTCCTGTTTTATTTCTGCTGTTCTGATTATGGTTCTGTCTGTCAGATTACCTGTGTGAATCAAGACAATACTTTTAATCAAATAAAAGCAATTGAATGACTCCTAGTTTTGCAAAATTTGCATATACATTGGTTCAGACACCAATAATAATTCCAGTGAAATAAACATACACCTCCCCCAAGTTAGATTTGATTACTTTTTTACTATTCAAAATAAGTCCAAGAACGGCTGATATTAAATTTAAAAAAGTGTAACAATCTTATTTCTGTCTGCAGAACATCTAGCGTCAGGATTGTTTGTAGTGTTTTCACAAACAGTGGACAACATAGTAAACAACATTGAAAATTGCAATTCTTTTATTAATATCAATGACAAATTGCATACTGCAGCCTGAACACACAGTGTGTCCAGACAGTTGAGACGTCAGACTATTGTGTTTCTAGGAGTACAAGGATATTTGTAAGTCATTTTAATTAGCTTGAGAATATGTTGTTCGATAAGAGTTCACATTTTACAGGTACCTACTGTGTGAATCTAACAATGTTGCTGTAAGTTCATCTTCTGTGGTGACTTGAACTGCTCTTGGCAGCAATTTATTAATACTTTTATTGTCCTGGCAAGCACAAGCAAACCCTTTACTGCAATGTAAATAATCCAAGAAATCTGACAAGATATTAAGTTAAACAGATAAACTTTCTTAAAGATCATGTACACCAAACTCCACGCAAAGTCTAAACTTATTTAATAGAATTCACTAGCCACTCAGTCTGGACATTGCCTTCCTATGCAATAATGCTTTATTACAGTCCTGCTTCAGAGCTAAGTTTCTCATTTTTTTTGTTTGTTTTCCTATTGACTTGGATTTCTCCACTGGAATTTTTATTGGGTCAATCAGCAAAAAGCCAAAATTCTGAATGATGTTAATTTTCTGTGCTGTTTTATAATTGTACTCTTTCTGTATTTTTAGCTATGGCAGTGTAGTGGGATAAGAAATAGTAAAAAAATGAATAAATTAATACACCCCCTACTTCTTAATCAAAGTTGGTCTTGTCTTTTGTCTCCGTTTTTTTCTTCTTTTTTTTTTTTTTTTTAAATGTATTTAGACTTGTTTGTTGTGTGCATGTATTTTATTGCCAGTGGGGGCGCTCTCATGAAGCTGTGGGTCTAACAGGGAGAACGAGTTTCCTGGCTCTGGGCATGCCCGGCTCAGAATAAACGAGCTCTTGCCAGAGTAACTTTGTATCAATTTGCTTCCTCTTTGGTAGGATAAAAGGCAACTTTTATAAGTCCATTTAAAACGTTCTGTAAATATATAAAGATTAGTTTTGTAGTGCTTTGTATAACTTATATGTGTAATTTGGACAGTTTTATACTAACGTTGATATGTGTCTGCACATGGCTTGCTTTTCGTTATTGGGACCTTGGGATTTTAGATTTATTTAAATAGCTTGATTAGTCAATGTTGTGTTTGTATTTGGGTAGTGTTGTAATATTTTTATTTCTCATAAAAGTGTATTCATTTGTGGTAGGCTTCATCTCCTTTGTAACCGCTGTAACGCTTATAACTGCCAAACGTTAATGACTAAGAAAACAGTTGTAACTGACAAATGTTGGTGTTTACTGTGTGTTGTAAATGGAATGTTTTGTTCAGTTTGGTTATGTTAATTTAAGATTAGATTTTCTTCATTTTGGCTATTATGTTATGAAGCCTAGCCGCAAATTAAATCTGGAAGACTCTTTTAGCCCCTCCTGCATCATCCAGCCGGAACTTCCGGCTCATCACCGTTGATTGCTCAACGCCGGTCAAAGACTCGTCACGTCCAATCACCGTCCAAGCCCCAGCTGATAAGGACAGCCATCCATGGCGTCGTGCGCTTTCCAGCAGAGCTCAACCCACCTCCACCCCTTCACCTCCACCCATTCCCTTTGTCTGTCTGAGTCTTGTGCATTTTGAATTTGTATTGTAATTGTGTTTTTTAACATTTATTTTATTTTTTTTCTTTAATTGAAATTGTGTGTCAGAAAAAACAAGCTCTTGCCAGAGTAACATTGTATCAACTTGCTTCCTCTGTGATCCATAGATATTGTTTGCACATGATTCATCTGCCTGTGCACCACTTGATACTGGCCCAGTTTCCTATAGATCTGGTGCCGGTAACAGCAGCAGAGGAAGTGAAAGAAGCCGTTCAGTCTGTGTTGACCGCCTCTTTCACATCAACACGTCTCTTTGTTGTGGAGGATGGTTGTTGTACAAGACTTCATTTCTGGTAAGCTTCATAGCATTGAACTGGCACATTACATGCGTCCTGGGCAAATGCTAGTGATTGAGTAAAATTTAAAACTTCAACAGAGTCCATTCCTCCAGGAAGTAATAATTTCTCCAAACCTGAGTCAAGACCCTCTGAAGCAACACATAGAACAAGGGGCTGTTTTTAATAAGGTCACTAGTCACTTAGTGACTACTGAAAATAGAAGTCTAGTCTTGTTTTGGCCAGACTCGCTCCAAAGCCTCCATATAGCTAGATGCATTGAGTTCAGTGTCCAGGTTTAGATGATCTCATGATAATCTTTTTTGTTGTTTTAGTTTATTTTATCAGTAAATTGTTAACACCATTTATTTCATTTTCTTTTAAATACAAAGGTATCTGCACTTTTCTCGTTTGGTTGCAAATCTGATGCACAAGCGATATCCACAAATAACAGTGATGGATGATAAAATCCCTTCTCTTTGTCCTCTGGGTGTTAATTATTGCTTCAAAAAACAATCTGAAAATCTGATGGGTCTCTGGAAAAGACTACTGTTGGCCTATCACTGAAGTCCTATTACACTGTCTCAATGCAAAACACTGCAGTAAGCACAGACACCTCCAATGCTAATGTCAGCGTCCACAGCCCACATCTCTAAAGAAGTATTTTTCAAAAATAAAAGATATTATAACACTAGTTATTATATCAGACAATAGTTTGGCTATAATATCACTATGTACCTATGTGATGATTGAATAACCTAAATAACAGATTAAAAACAACACATAATATTGTTGAAGTTGTTAGGATTTTTATTCAATAATTTAGCAGAAAAATCATTTTTGGAATTGAAGATGTTACTTATTTGGTCTATATATAACTTTAGATTAAAATGACATTGATTGCTGTTAATTAATTACAGAGCCTGCGATTAACAACACATTTAGTTGCCTCTGTGATGTTCTGTGAGTAAAGTTGATAATATCAGTGCTGACACACAGCCTTCAAATTTTTCCATCACCATTAAAAAAACAAAAAACAAAAAGAAAACAAAGTGTCCAGTTAATGCAACTGATGATCGTAAGTAATTTGTGAAAATATCAAGTAGCAGTTAAGGTTTAAGCAAAGTGGACAAAAATACTACATAATTGAATGTCTTTACTGGTGTAACAATAATAAAAGATCCACAAAGTTTTTCTTTAACTCATGAAAAAGAAAAGGAGAAAAGAACAACAATAAACTTCAACATGTTTCGAAGCCATTATGTTGCTCAGTGTTGCATGAAGAAACAAATCAAAGTAACAGCACAAAAAAAAGTAACAAAATTCTGCATAAAAAACAATTTTAGAGTGCTAAACAAGTCTGTCTTTAAAACCCAAAGTTTCTAAGAGCAGCATAAAGTAATCACAAAATTTAACGGAGCAAAGTAACTTAAGAATAAAAAAAATACAACAAAATTCATTTGCATAACAGAGACTTACTTGAGTAGACATCTTAAAGCCTAAAATTACTGGATTTATTTTTCTGTAATTTTATCTTTGCCTGCTATCTCTCCTCTTTTCCAACAACAGAGAAATATAAGAAAAAAGTAGAACTACAAAATTATGCGGTTTTGTTTTCAGAGCAGTGATTGTTTGCTCCTTTTAAAATGCCATCTGAGAGCTGATAATGCTCTATTGTGCTTGTGATATGAGTAAGATATCGCTTTGAAACAGAGGGTACATGACTGTGAATGTGACAAATATCTATTATTTTGAATGGTAAAAGGATTTTTTTTCCCACCTCATTGCTTCAATGCACAACAAAAGAAATGGCATCCATCCACTTCCCTCCAGTTATGAAGAGGAGTTTATCTGTGCATATACATTACATTGTCTTTTGAGATGACATAGCCTCTAAGACAAAAACGTCATTTTGGATTTTCTCTTTGTGAAAAGCATAAGATTTTTATTTTAAATCCTACTATTGTTATTGAGACACTCTAGTGAGTGTGATTATCTTTTTTTTTTTTAAACTCTCTTTCATTTACACTGCACTGGTGCCACAAAGATCTGTTGAATTAACTTTTTTTGCAGTCTAGTCAATGGAGGTTGTCTTGTTGTTACACAACAGTTTTCTTCTTATGTGAAAGCGCCGTAAACAAAACACAAAGTAGGATACTGGAATTTCTTTACTTATGCTTAACTGACTCTTTACTCTCATTTCTCCCGGCTTCTCGCTTGAACACAGAACTCCAGGGAATCCTTTTTATTGCAATGAGGCAAAACTAATCCAACAGATTAGAAATTCAGACTCTGTTAAATGTACAGAATTGTGTAAAAAGCCTGATACCACGTGCAACTCCCTTCCTTCAGCTGGTATGTTTTCTTTACTGTCCTGTCACTGCTTTGATTGTCACCGATCGGCGAGGGTCAAACGTGCTTAAAATCTTATGATAAACCACAAACACTCTGAAAAGTATAAACATGCTATTAAAACTTGTTCTGTCATCCATTTTTACCACACAGTGTATTACACAAAATTTACAATTTAAAATTTAATAAATGTACAGAATGACTTTTATCAAGTCCTTCAATATAGGAAACATTTTAGGTTTTCTGGTAGCCTGCCTAAACCTCCACTGCAGTTTTCCTACATTCACAAGAGATCAAATACTCTGGGTCCTCTGAATTCCCCACCTTAGCAGCAACAAGGTTGTTTTTCTAAAAAAGGATGTTTTCTCTGTTTGAGAGGTGCAGCCTGTCCTCTGGAATGCCTTCATTCTGACAGGATAAAAGCGTGCATAAAATGTTATTTTGACTTCCATGTGAGCTTTATAGAAAAAAAGTGCATTAACTAACTTCATTAAAGGGGAGAAATAATTAATTGCAACTTATTTTAGCAGATTCAACATAAACATAGATACTGGCTACTAAAAAGCAATTTAGAAAGCCCCAAGACCGCCATTTGCTTCATGTGTCCTCAAGCTGAGCTTGATTTATATTCAGAAGACTTCTTTAATTAAGTGTTCTGTATCTAGCTTTATAAATTGACCACCAGCATCTGGAATTGAAATAGATCTGTTATGTAAAACCACAGTGACCCCTAAAACCAAAAATCGAGTTGAAAATATCTTCTGAACAGCTGTGTTTGGAAAGCCACTTTAATTTTTCTTTTCTTTTCAATTGAAGCCAAGTTGGTAGTAGAGTTAGTGTGACTTTTTCTATTTATTTTAAATGCATAGATGCTCTCTTGGTAGCGCTGTCCTGTGTGAAGATATTTTAAAGTCAGTGTGTGACAGTGTGTGTGACCATACTAACTGACCTACATTTAAAAACGGCACATTTTGTCAAAATTATTTGAGTTTGATTTGCAATATAAGTTCAATTTAGCAACATTAAATAGTTACAAAACATGTTTTTATAGTTGGTATACAACAGCAGAAGTAAATGAACATCTATTAAAAAAGGATGAGGAAGGGTTTTAGACCTACTAAGAAAGTAAAAGATGAAAAATTCTGATGGTTAAACATCTTTGCATGGAAAAATTCCAATTGGTGGAGATACTGTACATCAAAATGTTACCATTTTGTTATCACAGACATACGATGTTCAACAAATAAGGGACCATGATTCCTCCCAAGCATATCTGGCACAATTAACTGATCTGGTGCCTTTAAGGGAAAAGTTAATGCAGAAAGTTGGTGACTCCTCAAAAACACCAAACTTCAGGGCAGACAGGGCTTTTTAAGCTTCCCTGGGTTTTAAGGCGTTATTAACCCAAATTTGTAAGGTAAAGGTAAACGTCAGCCAAGAAATATTCATACCCCTGGTAAATTGAAAACATTTTCAATTCCAGTGAAAGTTTGCTTCTGATAGGAAATGCGAGAGGCATCCCAAAAACATATAAAGTAATTGGCAAAGCAGTGTGTTATATTTATATTTGCAGAACTTGGCATATAAAAAATTATGTTCTTTCCAATATATCATGTGGCATTACAGCAATCAAACCCTTCCTCCAAATGTTATCAGATTTTTGCATATTTCTGGCCCGCTGTTATTAGCAAGTAATTGAAAAGAGGAAAAAAATATATAAATTTTCTCTATGAAGTATGGGGCTGGCAGCATAATGCTGTGGGACAACTTTTATTTTGCAAGGACAGAGAAGCCAGTTAGAGTTGATTGGAAGAGCAATTAAAGTATCAAATGATCAAACATCTTTATCTTTACATCATGTTATGATGTTATTCACTCATTGAAATCATACTTGGAGCGTTATTTGATTGATCACGTGGTAACCATTTAACTGTGCAAAACAGTTGGGTGGACCAAGTACAGCCTTCAAGATGCAGCAATTCCTTGGAGCTGCAGTTTTTAAACTTCCAAGCTTCCATCTCACAGAGCAGCTCTCCTGCTTAAATTCCCCACTCTGCTCCTTCAGAGTAGCCACCTGCAACTTTCAAACACACAGACAGAGCTCTAGTGGAAGGTATAAACCAAAATATATGCATGTATTAGAAAGGCCCAGTCAAAGTTAAGACCTTATTTCCATTGGGTAAACTGGCAAAACTTAAATAATGTTTATAGATACTCTACATTCAGTCAGAATGATCTTGAGCTATTTTGGGAAAAGAAACCCACTAACTGCACAGATGTACAGAAAAAGTTCATGGAGATTTACTTCAAAATGCTTACAGCTATATCTGCAGTAAAATGTGATTCTACAACATATTAGATCAGGTGAATACATTTCAGACTGTTGTTATATTATTAATAGTCAACTTTGAAAATTACTTATTCCTCTGCTTCCACTTCACATTGACGTGCTCATTTGTGTTGACTTAACCTGAGGAATCCCACCCCCCAAAAAAACCCAACAAAAAAACATTTGAGTTTTATGTTTATAACTTGACATCATCCAAAAAAAGTTCAAAGTGTCAAAACACACTTTTCTGTGTAAGTGCATCTTTTTCCTGTTTTGTTATACACTTTTACTTGATAATAAATGATGAGATGACAAATTCAAGTCAGAGATGAAGGTTACTTATTTATCCTTGCTGCACAAAAAGTGCTGACCAATTACTTCACGGTTTATGCAGTCCTTTCCAACTTACAGAAGTAAGCAGAGTTGCCAACTGGGCAGCAGTATTTGAAGTGGCATAAGGTGCTGCGGTGCTGGCATGACCTGACAGAGTCACATTGAGATATGACTCATTATTCTGCTTGGAACTAATTGCATGTCCATGTTTTTAGCAATTAGTTACAATTGTTTTCCTCTTCTGCTTCCTCTGACAAAAAGATCTTTACTTGACACTTGGTAACTGCTATAATTATGATCCTCAAAGATCAACGTTGATTGTTAATTGTTAAAAACGATTTTCACAATGAAAACACTGTAAAAAAAAGTGTCTGAAAGTAACAATAAGGGATGAAATAGAAATACATAAAACTGCATTGCAAGGGCATTTAATGACTGATTTAAAATATGCTGGCATTTTATATAATTGCATAAAATGCCAACTCTTAATTTGAACGGTGAAAACATTATTTCCTATTCATCATTCAAGCAAGGTACATTTGTGATTTCTGTGGTTCCATATTGGATTTATTGACTTATTAATAGCTCAGATGTAGTGAACCTTCAATCTGGAGGCAAACGTGCTAAACTCAGTAACGATGCTCATGGTGTTTTGTGAAATCTTTGTATTTATCTTTTTATAACGTTGCAACATTTTATCCATCTATTCACTTAATTTTATAGAGAGATTTTGAATACCTTTTTCCTTTCTAGACAAAAGGAATTATTGGGTTTTGATAGGAAGCATATATCACAGTGAATACTTGAACTTGAATGTGGGCCTAAAGAGAAATAACACAGGACTACATATGTGATGAGTTCTTCATATTTTCACCTTCCTACAATAATGGCCCAAGTCATTTTTTGTGCCATTATTTTAGGAAGGTGATGGTTTTATTTTAATTTCTATTCAGATATCAATTCACTTACTGCCCCTTTAACAAGGTTTTCACAAAGAACATAGATTTCAGCTCACAGAGAAACACTGCACTGATTCACAAAAGATCAGAAAAATGGGATAAAATATGATCTCTGGCAGTGCAGTAAACTACCCACTTCAGGGCCAATATGACATTTAAAGAAACACTGGGGTTGCTTTTCTTCTATCACCATCATCATTCATATAGAATACGCTACCAATGCCCTCCTTGTAGAAGGAATAGTTTCACTATTTTCCATATTACACAGCTGCTGTTTATTTAGTGTAAATAATAAAATAAGCAGAGCTATTTTTAGTTTATTCATGCAGATTCTAATTGCATTATTCTCTTCTTAACTGCTGTTAGTGGTTTGTCTATCTAGTCTGTAAAAAGTTGGAATATGATTGTGATGTGATGCAGGGAGATCCATTGAATGACCTTTTTTTTCTTTTCAAATTTACTAAATTACTTTTGATATAATATTTACTGTGATTTTATCACCATAGTTTATCATATGCCTTATGAGTCTCTGTCAATTGATAGGTATTGAAAAAATAAAATCAAAACAAACAAACAAAAAAAATTAATAATTTTTTTTTAAACAAAAAGAGCTTTGGGAGTTAATATCATCCATGTGTGGAATGTCAGTGTGTTCCCTGGAAGTAAGCAGGATTTTAAGAGGATGGATTTATCCCCTTCGCCTAAACCAAAGCTGAAGAACAGGACACAACACAGCTTGTGCCACATCTATGACCAATTAGTTGAGCAGCAGCAAGAGCCAAACCCACAACGTGCTGTTTCTCAGAAATTCCTCAAGACAGAAAATGTTTATTTTCCTATCAGTTATTATGGCAGCATGGTTTAACAAAGAAAACATTTTTGCCATCTGAGTTCTTTAATTTTTCTTCCAGCTGCTTTACTGTAGACTAAACAATCTCTAACAAAACATGGACTGATTATGTGGAGAAAAGTTGGACTTGCACAACTTTTGAATGTGAGTCCCTTTATATAAAGTATATAAAGTATGCAGGTGATAGTAGTTGGGAGACATATTTTCAAAAGATCTTTTGTCACAAGATGCTATTTGCCACAGACAGAGTTCCATGCAGACTGGGACCATGGCTGAGCATTTCCAAATTCCTACATCAGGCTGAGGTTTGTTAAATCTCCAAGGTACTGCACTTAAGCAATAGGTCTATTGACTTCCTCCTTCTCACTGGATAACTGTATAAATCTTTTCTTAATTAACTGAAATTAGAACTGGAGTTTACGTTTGCTTTGAGTTGACATAGTGTTGTGCACTGATGCCCAAAGACAATTCTCCAAGCTTAGCTTCATCAATTCTCTGCAACTTTTTGTTGCATCTTGGACTTCCTACATTTTTTTTTTTACACTTCTTAAATCTCTCATGAGCTTTAAAGTAGAACAAAGCTGAAAATAAAAGGTTGAAAATAAAAAGATGTATGTACCGTTTAGGGTATTGTTAAGCTGTTTTTAATTTGTTTTTACAATTATCAAGAACTGCTTATGCAGCTTTTATTCAGTCTCAGTAATAGGACTCTTATGGTGTAGTTGCTGGAAATTGCTGCTCTTACTTGTTTCAACATCAGTTTGAGAATACAACAAAGAAAGTAGGTTGAAGGTCATACATATGCACACCTTCAAAATATTAAGGAAAATAGAAGTACATGATTTATCTTTATCTTTATCTTTTTTTAAAAAAAAATCAGGAGATGATTGCATATTTGACATCTCAGTATTTAATTAATTATTTGTATTTACTTATTTGCAACAGGTTTAAAAAAGAAATAAAGTTACTAGTTGTTACTTGACCCACTTCAGCCGGGTTCCACACTGCAATGGTTCAAAACAAAAGAAAACATGTACGAAATAATCTAGAACAATATAATTACCACATTTTTGTTTGAGAAAGAGTAAGAAGTGAACACTTATTTAATATTTACCCTTCTCTCAATTTAATGATATATATAACTTATTGATTCAGTAATTACCAGAAATTTGTAATTAAAAACATGTGGCATTCCTATGCCTGTTCAATTTATTGTGCTACAGAACCAACAAATAAGTTATATTGCATAAAAACAAAATGAGTACAAATTGACTGTCATAACAGGACAGGTAATGACAGTAAAACAACCACAATAGTCTACCAATAATGACAGTGGTAACAAATAATAAAGGAAGATACTTATTAAAATACAAATTTGTGTTAATCCTCTACATCCAGTTAAATTATGAGTAATATAGTTTTGCATTTATTTTTGAACTGGTTGATGTTTGCACATTGTTTTTCATGCCATATTCAGTACGTTTCATTGCTTGACTCCAGTTACAGATACAAAATCTTTTCATACTTGTTTGGATTTAAATGGCATCTGGTTTTGCTCCTCAAATCTCATCCTCAACCTACTCACTTGCACATTCAAAGTGCACCAGATTGCACTATTTTTTTTTAATTACACATCGAATACTGTAAAATATTTTGTTCTTTATTCTTTTTATATATTGCAAATTTTTTGTAATGGTGTGACTCTACTTGCTTTGATAACATGTCACTTTGCTACTGGTGAACAGAAATTTCTCAATTGTGGGTCAATAAAGGACATTTCCATTCTACTTGTTTTTTCCCCTATTCTTATGCAACTGTCTCTGTCCTTGTTTTAGGCAAACAGCCAGTCACTTAGCTTGTAAAGCACAGCAGCAACAGCAGTTCCAATATTCACACACTGAGAACGAACCTGGTCACAGTATCTGCTTCCTGCTATCCAGCTGGTGAGCTGGCTGACCTATTTGAACTGTAGGCTCCAAGCCAATGCAACATATGGACAATAGGGCAGTGTGATTACAAAATGCAAAATTTATGATGTTATAGCAGACCTATTATGCCTTTCCCCTGCCCCCATCTTTCTATTATGAGTTTTGATTTTAAAGTTATCTATATACTGATTTTGATGTTTAATGTAAAGTATAAATATATATATTTTATACTATTCTGGCTTTTTATGCAGTTCATCGGTTGACCTTTATCTTTTACCTAAAATAAGTGAAGTCCAAAATATTGGCTTGGATTTTAAAGGATTTCAGTGGCAAAGTTGGTCTACCAGTCACATTTATACACCGATGTGTGTATTTTGGTGTACATTGGGGTGTACATTTGTGAGTGTAAATGTGGCTTTAGTGTAAACTACTTTGGGTGGTCAAAATGACTGGAAAAGGGCTGGATGAGTTCAGTCCATTTCCCGCTTTGCCATTTTGTTTTTGTAACCTTTCAAATTCTTATTACCATTCTTGGTAATACTGTCATGTGAAGGTTTAGTTGCTGTTGACCTGGATCTGAATGCAGGCAGGAGGCAGGCAGAATCCCAGAACAACACAGAACTTGGGTCCCTGACATCATGGCGGATTTTTGAGGTGAGGCTTATTTCACTCAATATCTTACCTATTACTGTGTAAGAGTCTTTATATAGTATAAATCCAGATTATTTGGTCCAAGAGGCTAAAGCTAAAGAGGATTTTAGCAGGCTTAAAATGGATTAACTCCTATATATACCATCACAGTGGTTTATGCAAACACAACCTTATGCATGTTTAAAATATTAAAATTTGACAGGTATTCTGACCAGAAATGCTTTACAATTTCTCTTCTCAGCATCTTTTACTCCACAAGATCCCTGCCTCCTCTGATCATTTGCTATGTTAATAATAAGAATGGTTTAAAGGTTCATAAAATAACATTTGCAAAACATTTGGCTTTTTTAGATGAAAGTGTTTAAAGGCAATGAAAGACTCTTTTGACTCCGTGTAGCCATTAGCTTCAACCTGTTGGACCAGCTGATGTAGGTGTATAATAAATGTGGACTATTGTAAGATATTAGCTCCCTGTTACTTTTTGATCCAATCTCATTCAATAATCCTAAACTGTTTCTCCAACAGTTAATAACAGTTATCAAGAGGTTGGGGATCGTGTTAAATCACGACTCAAAACAGATGTACAACTTTTGAAATCAGCAAGTGATTTACTGAGCAAACTGTTACATTCTGAACACTAAGTTCCTAAGGACCTCGTGTTTGTTTCCCTTTGTAGCTATTGCAAATATAAACCCTTTCCTCCTTCATGCCAAATTATGAGAAATTATTCTTTTGATTAAGTACATATTAGACAATTACCCCAGACAAAAAAGTACATGAATAAGCATAGCCTTTGTGATCTATTGACATGTTAAGACATTGTATACTGTATGTGTTTTTAAAAATAATTTGGAAAGAAACTTCAGAAATATAACATAATATGCAAAACAGGATGTGATAGCTGCTTTTCTGTTATAGGTTTATTTTCATGGATTTTTTAAAATTGCTGTTTCATTGCTTAAGTGCGAGAGAAATCATCTGGAGCATTAAGAAAACTATTCTGACAGGCAAGTTTGGGTAAACTCTTGCATGCACACCCAAAGATTGATCTTGCATTTTAAGTAGTACCGTGTTTGATTCTTGGCAACAAAACAATGGCATAATTGTAGTCCCAGACAAAAAGACCCTTTTAAAAATAATTCTACTTTCATAAATGTCAAGAATACAAAGCCCTGCCTTCAAAATTAAAGTCCAAAACTCCTGTCCTTTCTCCAACGTTCATTTCCAATGAAACTGTTTTACTTGCATTTCTTGTAAAGCATTTGCAACCTGAATGGCTTTTATGTGAATAGATTGAGCAAAACAAAGTTGATAAATATGCAAAACCTATTCCAAGGAGCAAATTTGATACCTCCATATATGCATATTCAGTGTGACCCAGAGCCATAGTGTGCATCCACAAAAACGTCTCCTGTAAAAACTTTTATGCTCTGCTGAGAGGCTTTAACGTGCATTTGTGTTTTGGTTTCATAATCCCTCGAAGCATCATGTGACAAGTCGTAGTGTGACAGCAGTTTGCTGTGGCGGAGCTTCCAAATGCACTCTATGCTTCTCTCCCATAAGGGGATGATAGAGCTGTCCCCTTCGATAAAACACTGGGCTTTGTGCATGCTGCAAAAAATAAGTCTTAATGAACTGGTGATGACTGTCAATCTGTTTCTTTCAGATTCTTTTCTTTGTAATTCCTCTTTTAACTATTTGTGCTGCTGTTAAAGTTTGTTTAAACTTTCTTGCACCTTGGTGTGCTTCACTTCTCACAGATGATCACACCTACACTGCTTTCACATATTTGTTTGCAAGTACTTCTTTATGAAAAGTTGTTAGTTTTTCATTGTGAACATAAAAAGTATGTATGCTCTGCAGGTCTTTTCTTCATAGATGATATTTCTCTTTGCAGTTGTAAATACATGAAGACACAAACTCTGGCTGGCATTTGAGGAGATCGTGTCATCTTGAGATTCCTTCAGGAATACACTGCCTTCTAAGATGTGTCAGCTACCAATTATTGTACACATCCAGAAGTGTCTAACAAGAATTTTCCAAGAAAACCCTGACATCTGACATACGCTATTTCTGAGGAATTTGAGACTGCAAAAAGGGCACATAATTATTCAGCACTCATGGCAGAATTTTTAGAATGTTAACATAATCTAAAGGCTGACAGTGAGAATCTCTTGCTTTAAGTTATGGTCAACACTTTCTGCAATGCTGACCCGCTAAACACTGACATCTGATTTAAGCTAAAGTATGAGGTGTGAAAATGCATCATCACACTTTGACTAGATAAAAGCTGTGAATGTTTCCACTTGATAAAGATGCACATATTTATTGTAGCTGAAAAAGAAGTAACCAAGCATTATGTTTTTGTTTTTATTGACCTTGTACAAAGAGTGATTAATCGACTCTTAGAAAAACATAAGATTTCAGGATGTTTTCTTTTTCTAGCAACATTAACACTCGCATTGATTACATGTGTATTGTTCAGGAACACCTCTGATCAGACCTGACATCACCTTCAGCTGCTTTTCTGCAAGTCACAAAAAATTTCATTATTGGAATTTTAGGTCCATCAAAACAACATTTTGTAAATATTTGTATGTACTTCATACCCACACACATCAAACATATGCTCAAATGAAACTTTGTCTTGTGGTGTATTCTGTCTGTGTCTTCAAGATGCCGTAGCCGAAGTCAGTACAACTGAATCTCGAGGAAACCTTGGCCCGATCATAGAGCCCTGATCTCTGGACAGAGTCCCTCTTATGACCAACACATATTCTCCAAATTAAACATATTACCACATGCATATGTTCCAGATTTACGTCACGTTTGAGTCCTGGCCGGATTGTTTGCTTATGCACCTGGAATCCACCGATTGGATTATTTTTCAAACTCAGTGTCTCTTGACCTTTGACCTGACTGTTTTCCTGAAAATTTCAAAAGGAATTCCCATGTGGTCAGACACTTTAGTCTGAATTGAGTGTCGTTCAATGAATGAGAAGTTTTCTCATATGAATAATTACATTCCATAAGGGTAGAAATTTGAAAAGCTTTAAAATAATCAGTCAGCCATAACCTTAAATGTTGGTAAATGTTAGACCTTGAATGTGAATGTGGTCTCTATTCATTGGAAGGATTAGGTGTAATTCAGTGTTCTTTTTGAATGTAGATAATGTTGCTTAGAAAATTAACAAAATCCACTCTTCCGACTGACTATCTGAAGTAGTGGCTTTCAAATGGTCTGGGTTTGACTTCTTCTTGAGAAGCTGCTAGCTGTATCGAAGCAGTTGCACAGTATTTTTGTTTTTGTAACTACTTATTCAGGGCTGCACAGTGGCGCAGTTGATAGAGCTGTTGCCTTGCAGCAAGAAGGTCCTGGGTTCGATTCCCGGCCGGGGATCTTTCTGCATGGAGTTTGCATGTTCTCCCTGTGCATGCGTGGGTTCTCTCCGGGTTTTCCGGCTTCCTCCCACAGTCCAAAAATATGACTGTCAGGTTAATTGGTTTCTCTAAATTCTCCCTAGGTGTGAGTGTCTTGTATGTCTTTGTTTTGCCCTGCGACAGACTGGCGACCTGTCCAGGGTGACCCCGCCTCTCGCCCGGGACGCAGCTGGAGATAGGCACCAGCAACCCTCCCGACCCCATTAGGGAAGGAGGGTGTTCAGATAATGGATGGATGGATGGATGGATAACTACTTATTCAATCACTAACCATATACAAGGCTGACATAACCGTAGTAATCAATAATGACTATTTGTAACTGATTCTGGTATTGTCTTTGTATAAAATGCCTGAAATAAAAAAGTACAACTACAAAAATTTGTTTTAATTGTATTTGCAGAGAAGAATTAATGTTGTTGGGCTTTATTGTTTGTATTTGAATAATGTTTGTGTGATTGGCTAATCTTTAGTAAATAGGAACTAATGTGATTAATGAGAGGTGTAATTTCTGATTACATTTATTAGTGGGTAGCATTGATATATGTTATAATCATTTATTTAGGTTATCGTTTTACACCAACACTGCTTTTTTCACATCTAATTTGCACTATCTGATTAAAAGGGAAATAATTAGTAATTTAGATTCATTTTCAACATTTCTGAGACTAATTTAGAAAAATGTAAAGTCCTAAAAAATAGCTTAGTCCCGCTACACACAGCTGTTATCTTGTTTGTAGAAAATTGATGCACAGCCAGGAGGCTTATTTCCCCTGAAAATATGAAGCCTGTTTTTGACATTGTAAGTCTTGCAGAAACCTGTGCCCCAAGCACGTGTTGGTCGGTGTACAACGTCATGTTCAGTCATGCTCAAATGGTGAGTTATACTTCCTTGCCTTTTCTGACCCCTGTGACTGGAAAACAGCTTCTCCATCAGGCTCAGTAGCAAGATGCTTCTCTTTTGCTTTTCAAAAAAAAAAAAATCTCTTCTGTTACCACCCTGTGATTTATCTCCCTTTTTTCCCCACTTTTATTCACTCCTCCTGTTATGTAACGTGTTAGCCAAGAAGCTTAAAACAAAACCATATTGTTGGTAAGCTTTATTAACATTTGCTGCTTACTACACTTTTTTAATTGATAGTATGGTAGACTATTGCACCATGATGTCTTTGATTGAATGCAAAAGGGCCAGAAATAAACAAAAGCTTTTATATGGTCAATTTCGTACACCTCTTACTTCATTTGATCCACCCAACATCTTCATTCATCTTCCCCTTTATGGTGTGTGCAGCATGACAGACTATAATAAATTTGATCCATGTGTCATTCATTTTAATTATATCAGACTCTGGTTGAATTGAAAAATGTTTTAAAGGCAGTACTCTGCTTTAGGATGTTGATGAGATTTAATTAGGCATCTTAATTACATAACTTTTTTTTTATTAACAGTGACAAGAGTGACATTTTCAAGACTAGCCACTTTTAATTACCTGACATACATTTTCCCCTCTCCTTTATATGTGTTCACTGCAGTACTCAGTTTTTAGTCTCAAAGTCTCTGAAATGCTTGAATGTTAATGGGAACATCGGGGCTGTTCGCAAAAGCTGCAGGATTGTCATCTATTATGCTTTTAGATCTCTGTAGAAAGCTTACATTGAAGCTGCAGTGGCAGCACATGTATCTTCTAAGTGTCAGGTGTATGGGAAATGTACAATGTTCCATATAGAGGAGCAGAAAACTTAATGACTGATGTGAGAACTACAAAATTACAGAGAGGGGTAAAAAGAGCAAGAGGCTGTTTTTTGCTCATGTGTTCCAAAAACGTTTAGTATATTTTAGCTAGTCCTTGAAAGAGCTGTCATACCTCTTCCACTTTTCATAAAAGTAGAAACTTTAATATATTTTTTGGGGATTTTATGTGATCGAACTACACTTGGTAAAACATTAAGTAGAAAGGAAAACTATGGTTCTTTTGAACATGAACTTTGTAATTGCTGCAAAACTCTTACTCTGTTAACCCTAAATAAAATCCATTGCACTTCAAAACTTTTAAAAAGACAATGTGACATACTGTTCAACAATATTTTAGAAATCAAGTCATGGAAATTTCTTCAGCTCAGTAAAGGCAAGATTGAATATTTAGGTAAACCTGCATAGAGGAAAACCCACAGCACAAGCTTTAACACTGGCAATGAAAACTTCAGATTATGTTAAAGACATCTGTATTAAATTTGACAATCTAACATACATTACTTACTTGGATAGCATTCAAATGATACAAAAAAAGCATGTTTTCTCATCAGAAGAACAGTTTCTCTCTTAGAGCTGCTTCAGAGACTAGTACAGCATGCCATATTGATCAGTGCTCTGCTTTCTGTTTTTAATAAGCAAGCCCTCCAAAATTCAACTGCAAGAATTGTAATAAGGACCAGAAAAGGTGTTTAAATTCTCAGCATTGGTTACTTCGGAGGTTTAGAATTGATTTTAAAGTGCATATGTTTCTTTTTAAAAGTTTTGGTAGGTTTTGTCTGACTTATTTATCTGATACCTTTACCTTAACAGCTTCACTTTACATGCCCTCCAGAATTCCTAGGTCTTTGGAGAGTTGGCACTTAAAGTTAAAAACCAAACTCTCCATTTTCATCACTTTCTTATTATACTTTAGCCTTTGGAATAGCCTTCCAGAAACCAGAGGGAAGCTGAGAAAGTTTAAATGTTAAGAAGCAAACTAAAAACTTTTCTCTTTAGCAAATTTTGCATTAACTTTAGCAGTTCTGTTATTTTTATTCATATATATATATATATTATTTTTTTAAATCAAATTTCTACTAGGGCTTTGTTATTTACTTGGATCGGCTGCATTTTAATGCGGTGTAGAGATGGAAAAGGAACGAATTGATTTTGGGTAGTTTTTGTGGTTATTCTGCCTCTTTTCAATAGAATAATTTCTACGCAATTGCTCTGCTGTATTTGTTAAAAAAAATCATTCAAGTCTTGAGTCAATAAAAGCGTTATTTTTAAAGCTTTAGTCAAAAATGGATATTTTACAGAAAAAAAATTACAGATAATTTAATGAATGTCACTAATGAAGATTATATGTGCAAACAATTGTGGTTACACAATATGTAATTTTCCATTTGTGGTGAATTCAATTGAAAATAGATTGAAAAGGACTTGCAAAACATTGTATTATCCATTTCTTTATGATTTACAAAACGTCCCAACTTCATTGGAATTGGGGTCGTAAAAATATATATTTTCTAAATTTGTATGGATTTGTCATATTTGTTCCACTCTCTTCATGGTTGTTTAGCTAAGAACTGCTAATGGTAATGTAAGTGTTTAATTTGTCCCTCACCAGTTACAAGCAAAATCTAATTCATAATATATTAATAGGCATACACAGCTTTCTATTTTCAGAATGACAATTAAATGAGGTACCTCTAAAATAAACTGGTGTGTTTAATATTTAAACACAACACCACAGCTGTGGTTCAGAGGGTAGTTCAATTGTGCACCATTTGCAAGTGAAATACATTTGTGGTTTGTGCTGCAGAAAACACAATTTGTGGGTTGTGTCCCTGAATAATTAGCAACATCCTACTTGTCAATACAAATAGCTTAGAGTGGAGGTAGTGACACCCCCAATTTACTCTTCATCCATTTCTGCTGTGCTCCGCTGCACACTTCACAGGCGGACCGCCGTAGTTCAGGAGCACCCCAATTTACACTGCTTGCATCCTTTCTCTGCTCTGCTGTGCTGTGAACTGCAGAGGTGCTTCAAGACACAAGCATGGAAAATGAGAGCTTGCATAATAAAGTCAGTGATAAAAAGGATGAATGGAGGATAAATGAAGAGATTTTTGAAAATATGTGTTTCTAAATAATGGCCTTTGGTTTTGGCAGAACTCAAAGGTCATTTTCAATTTGATTTAAAAAAAGAAAAGGGTATCTCACTGCTTTGTTGCAGTGTAGAATCTCTTCGCTCTGAGTTCAGCTTAGTTGCAAAACAAAGTAGAAATATTCAAAACTCATTAAGTTCAGAAATTATTATATTGCTAATAACAAGCTGTTACTTGAAGACGTTTTTATGGATACACACTATTTAATTCCAGACACCAGCCCAGATCTGCAAAAATCGTGAAATTCTTGCAGATTTTTTCATATGATTCACAAACTCAACCTTTAAGTAACTAGTAAACAGGAAATTGCAGAAAAATACTCCAGTCATTTTAATTATTTAACAGTTTTGAAAGATGAAGTAGAGCTGATACAACTCTAACTGATTAAAGTGGAAATGGATTATGATGAAAAGGAAACTCCAAGTGAGCTAAAGAAAATTGGGTTTTCAAAAATATTTGGAGTAGAACTATTGATCATTAATTTCAATTAACTGTGAATACTAGGTGTTCACAGCCAAGAGATGCATTTTGTTCGTGATTACAGCATTTGCTTTGTTGCAGACTGTTTGCATGCTTACAACCTCCTTTCACTACTACAGCTGATAAAATGTAATGCAATAATATGACACTTATTGTGTGACAAATTGTAGCAGTCCTATGAAGAATATGCAGTAATTGACTGATTCAGATTCTAAACAGAGACTTAACACCTAACCCTGTACATCCGATTATCTGCCAGACGACCTAAGTGACTCTGAGGCTCTTTTTTATGCACTATGCAGCTGGGAATCCATGCACAGAGACAGTAAATGATGGCACTCTTCACGGTACAGCAATAAACGGGCACCTGCCGGCCTTCTTCACCATGTCTGCAATATGTGTACACCAGGTTCCTAAGTCCTCCCTGACTCTTAAAAAGCAAAAGTCTTGAAACCCTGTCCACCCAATCTCCATTTATGCAAACATATTCTCAGCCTTCTTCCTGAAATTCATGATAAGCTCCTTAGTCTTAGCTGTCAGCTGCTCCACCTCATCCCATCCCTATAGGCAGACTTCAAGCCCTGTCTTAGTGGTGTCATCAGCAAATTTCACAATGGCATTACTAGTATTGTGGTAGGTCAGAATGCAATCCTGAGTAGATATAGAGCAGGGGGCTCAGCACACTAGCTGCAACACTAGGGGAGCTAATGTTGGAGACAACTCTAACCCACTGAGTGTGACCACTTTGTAATTCCTTCATCCAATGGTAGATGGAAAGTGGTAGGCCTCCGTCTGACAGTTAAGTTACCGGGGTGGGGTAAGGTAGTATTAAACACAGAGCTAAAACCAATGGAGAGCAGCAACTAAAGCTCTGTGGGCATGTACACGCTTTAAACAAACTGGTGGGAATCAAACATTGGCAGAATAAATTACATAATGTGGTCCCTAACAAGTTTCTCAAAGCACCTCATAACCACAGAGGTCACTGCAAATGGCCTATATTCATTTAGACTCGTGAGACACTGTTTTTTGGCCAGAGACATTATCATGGACGATTTCAGACAGGGCGGAACAATGGAGAGGAAAAGAGACAGGTTAAAAATCTTGTGAGTGAGTATCTGTCTACTGTTCAAGCCCCCTGCTTTTTTAAGCAACAACTTAATCGGTAGTCAATGCACACTGATGGTAAAAAAAATAAATAAATCCTCGAGACACATATATGATAGGATACATAGTCCTAAATAAATGTGGTCTGTCTGTGATTTCAAAACCTCTTTGTAGATCAACAGAGTACAACAGGAAAAAAGCAGAAGCAACTCTGATAATGTGGTGAAAAAAAGACGTCCCACTTCGAGGACTATAATTTATCTCTAAACTAGGGTGGACCTGATGTGTCAATTTGAGCCCCTCCATCTTTAAGTAATCTCTGCCCCTGATTAATCAGTCTTTTTACATGGAAGGACCTTTGCAAATTAGGTCTAATACTTTATTTTGTCTAAAAAAGCTTGACTAAAGGGTTTTTATCAAAAACGTTTTTCAGGCTACTAATAAAGCATGAGGAAAAGAATTTATGCTTTAGAGAAGGCAAAATGCACCATCATTAATGAACTTGACTTTGTCAAACACAAACCGCTTTTCAATTCGCGAGCCACATCCTTCATTTGGCAACCTGACAGTTAAACTCTGATGGACACAAATGTAATGATGTAGAGCTTCAAATATTAATCACCAAGTAATCTTGCTTCAAAGCTTAATCTGGGATTAAGGTGCTACTGTGTGACAGCTATGCATGACTTTATGCAAAGACAACTGCTTAGCAGGTGCTTGTAAGGAACATTCGTATTCGTGAATATGTTTGTTTAGTTTTTGTTAATCATAGAGGTCATAGGGAAAAATATAAATTTTAAAAAACAGCCAGAATTTTTTTGGGGAAAATCCTAACTGTGAGTGTAAAGTAAATGAAATTTACAATGATTTAGAGAAAACACAACACAAGTTAAAACTCTCCTTTGCCTTCAGAGAAGGCTCCATGCAGGGTTTCCTCAGTTGTCGATGAATATAACAATTACATTTCTTGATGTGTGAAAACTATGACTAAGTGAGAACGCACAAATCGAGATGCATTGGGAGGTGGATGATTGGGCAGTCGGGCTTTTAGCTGAGAAATCTTACAGCTAATAGTCATCCATGGAAGAGCCCTCTTCTCTTTCACTCATGTTCTTCACTTGGATAATAGGTTTAACTGTTAACTAGGCCTGTCACGATAGCAAATTTTGCTGAGCGATTAATTCTCTCAAAAATTATTGCGATAAACTATAATATTGTTTGAAGACCTTTTTACACTGATTTAATGGAAATTATGTAATAATGCATGTGATTTCCTGCCAAAGATAGATCCACTTTATTTTCAAAAGAACACTTAACACTGGAACTGATCAAATAAACAAAACAACCAAAAACAAAAATAAAATGGATTCTCAGTCTCCATTAAGAAAAATGTACTTGAATAAAAACACCAAAGTGGAAATAAATACTGTATTTAACCAAAATCTAATTTCTAAGCTTGTCGCTTGTGATTTCATAACCGATCATCCTGTAGTGTGTGGTGTATTACAGTAGATCGTTGTGGCCGCTCTGATCTAAATCAGGGTTTTTCCCCAACTGGGATCGTTAACGCAGCCTGTTGAATGTGACAGGTAGCCAATCAGAAAGCGCAGATTCCCCTCCATGGTTTCTGAGGGGATATTACAGAGGGGAATCCCAAACAGCTGACACAGCGCAACCCAAAATCCAGCATACATTGGAGATGATATGTGGAAACAACATTAATGTTTATAAAACATTCCATGCAAAAAATATAGAAATGATGAGGAGAGGAGTTGTAGTGAAATTGCTACCGCAATTGATGAACCCGGTAACTTTTCAGCTGTTCTTTGCTAACGTGACATAACTAGGTTCTAATGATTTTCATTCAGTCAGGACGTTACGCTGACACTAGAGCCACATGAACTGCAGGTAGATGGTAGTAAAGCCTTGATTATTGCCTGGTTTTAAAATTAGTTAACTGGACTTGTAGCCATTATTTTGTGCCCATTGTTGGACACCACACTGCACATCAAACCCAATCGAACTGTTATATCTAGGATTTCTGTCGGATAATGTTTGGTCTCTCAGGTTTTGAAAATGGGCCGACAATCGGCTGACAGCTCTAAGATGGTGTAGTGTGCGCTGGGCATTACACTAAGGAAATGAGGAAGGGAGTGTCAGTGGAGAGCACCGGAGTTGAGCCTTTTTCCATTCAGTGTCATCAACAGAAAGAGAAAAAGGCCGGAAGAGACGATAAAGCTGATAATTAAAATGACGTCGATAGTTTTCAGTGTCATCAACAGAAAGAGAAAAAGGCCGGAAGAGACGATAAAGCTGATAATTAAAATGACGTCGATAGTTTTAATTTATTGTATGATTAATTGATTTATCGTTTATCGCGTCAGGCCTACTGTTAACAGCAGTAAGTGCATATTCAGCTTGTTCACCTGCAGGTAAGAGGTAGATTGTAACAAACATAAATATTGTGTGTATATCAGCCACAAAATCTGTAAACAGTAACACAGTCAGGACAGTTTGCAAAGATTGGCTAATGAAGTAGTCAATTAAGGAGAGATTTGCCACAGATAAGTAGAAAGACATTACTAATCAAGGTGTCACTTGATTTCTAACATGGCAACACACTTTTTTTGTAGCTTCTCTTTCTTCCAAATGAGCAGGGAGACATAGTGGCATAGGAAACCTATGCTTCCTTCTCTAAGCCTTTGATTTGTTCACACTGCAAGTCAGGTTTCCATGGAAAAATCTAATTTACCAAGTAATTGAAGTGAGACTCATATTTCGTGGCAATGACCCTATAATAGAACATCAGAATACGGAATGCATAAATCTGAAATTGAAACTGAGCTTTGACCCACTGTATTTTCTGATTAGTTTGAATAATAATTATCTTATTACTTGTAGGTATATGTCATCATCAGATCCTTGCTGATCCTAGAATATATGTTTTAAAAAATAGACGTTCTGAACTAACTAATCTACCCTGTTCTAGTGCAGCAGGACCCCTACCTTTGATCCCAATGAACATACACTATTCACAACAGAAGCTATCAGAAGTGACACAAACATGTCAAAGGCATGACAGTATTTGAGAAAGAGGCAGGTTTTATAAGGTTTCTCCTCTTCCTGCTCCTTTTTGCTCATGTTGATGACAATATTTATGTTCATTGGTGATGTAATGTGTTTTGTTTAGTGAATAAACTTATTGATTGATATTGTTTGAGTGATTGCATTTGATGGTAAACAAAATCTGTCTAAATTTCTTATACTTAAATTCGGGAATCATGAATTTTTCAGTACTCCACCATGAATTGCAAAGTGACAGCAGTTTTATACAAGTTTTCCCACTGCTTATATTTGCATTTTGTCCTTTCATTTCTGACTTTGGCACACAGCATGAGGGGCTCTCAGTAACCAAGAAGATCAGCAGGGTAGCAGTTAGTTTTCAGAACCCTTTTCTCTGTTGAGTATAAACGGCTAAAAAAAATAACACTGAAGGTCAATACAAATCAGCAGGAACAAACACGTCAGAATATATGCCACTGTTATTTTCTAGCAAATAAATCTTAGCGGCCACAAATGGTCTGTGTCATGATCCATGGCAGCGTGGCCAGCTATTTTCTTTTGAGCCAGCAATTCAGAAGTATTACACTTTTGATAAAACTATTCAAAGCTGGAGTCTAGTATTCAGGCCCACTTCAGAATTGGTGTTACAATCAGTTAATGTGGGTTCAAAAACTGATCCCACCACCCAAAGTGCATTGCTCTTCATAAGTTGAAACTTTGTATTAGGAACACACATTCTTGTTAGAACTTGTTGAACTTTAAAAAATTGGATCTGCGGCAATATCCACTGTCTAACATAGAAAATATAGAGAGGGTGCCTCAAGAGAAAGTATTAAAAATCGAGGGGAAGTTCTACATGTCCAAATTTTCCTGAGACGTCCGGCACATGAAGTTGTACTTGAGGTTTGAGGTCTGATTTATCTCCCATTAATCTGAAGGAAGATACTACTTCAAAATTTGCTAGAGAACAGTGATACAATTTCCTTTTTATGTGTTTCAATACATACGTAAAACTGAAAATAAATTATTACTTCTTTGTAACCACAACAATAGACCCATTTTGTTTGTTCCCATGAGTTTCAGCTTGCCCTGATAATGTCACTAATAAATGTTAAGTGGTTAAAAAAACTAAAAAGACAGAAGACATGAAACACACCATCAAGACACAAACTGCAGTTGTTTGGAGAGAATCGTTTGCCATGCCCATTATGTTACTCTAGTGTATTTCAAGGGGTAATAATGGCAATAGTTTTTTGTTTGAAATTCTACACAAAATTTGGATTTGTATTTTCTTCAGACAGACAAGTTAATCTGGTGGACAAAAAGAAAAACAATTTTTTTTTAAGCTGAAAGACAATCAGATGAAGAAGGGTGGCAATAACACCCTTACTGTCACCCTATTGTCTTATTTAAGTAGAGAATAATAAAGATAACGTCTTGTTAAAGAGTCAGATAATGTGGGTTTATCTGTAGTACCTATCAGAACTGCTCAGTAGTAATAAAGGGATGGACATGATCAGCAGCAGTTCCTGCAGGCTGCAGGTTTTAAACACTACTTAATAGGGACTAAAGGGCTCAATATATGGCAGGAAGACTAGACTAGCAGCCTTAGTCATTAATATAAGACAGTATGGATCCATGCTTTCAGGTTATTTCTACCAGATTCTGATTGTTGCAGTTGACATTGACATTCAACAGACCAAACCATGTTTTGTTTTTTGGAATAAACCTGGTTTATTCTCTGCAAACTAGAGCTATTTGTGCTAACACACAACTAAGCAAGGGCTCTTAATGAAAGTTAGCAGTTGGTGAGAGTATGTTTTTTGTTGCAGATTAAGTTCTCTGTTTGAAATATTTCTTTTCTAATTTGTGTTAAATTACAGTTGTGATCTGTGTTAAATTCTTTCCCCCAATGGATTCTGCTGTTATGTTCTCCATTTTTTATTTCCCCGTCTATGTGAGTTGCCAGACTGCCTCACACCTTGATTTGATTTGCTCTAATGTACTCTGACTTGCTTCCAGTGCTTATGGTTTATTATTTAGGGATTGACAAGTATATTTAACTTCACACCTGCCTCCATCAACCTTGAGGCTTTATTTGGTTTCTCTCAATGCTCAAAAAGCCATCCATTTAAAAATCTCCTTTGTTTTTGGTATCTTTAAAATATAGGCTTTTGTAGACTGAAAGATATGGGCTGTATATCATATTTTTTAGGTTAAATCCAAAATGATATCTAAACAGTTGATGTTTTTGGCTTTATTTTTTATGGTTAGAGCTTTCTTTAAATTCTAGAATTTCACAATTTCTACTGTGTTATGCTTTGTCCGGATTGTACCTGATAAAGTAAGAGAATTATTATGTTTTAAATTTACAGTTAGTTGATCTCCAGTGCCCTCAAAAAGTGAAATACTTTCAGTTCCAGTAATGGTAAATGAGAAGTGCTGCCTCTCAGAGTCCATCAGAAAGCAGTTTCTTTGCAAGTGTGTATTTCTGACTCCACATGCATCAAAATGTAATGGGGAATATAATTCAAGTGCTCTTCTGCTCATCAGTCATGTCCTCAAGAAGCCTCATCCTGTCATCTTATTTGTGTGAGATGTTGCCAGGATTTACATATGAATTACATAGACTATTTATTTTTTTATTTCACAATGACCTTTGACAAGCAATATAAAAATGAGCCCTAAGACATTCCAGCATAAGTCCAGCAAATGGAAAAGAGAGTGGTTTAGATTAAATTCTTTACCTTCACCCTCTTGTTTTTATAATGGTTCCTTGTTTGTTTTTGGTTTCCAGATAAAACTTCTCATGCATTAATGCCTCATAAACAACACCAATGTTTTTCCAATAGAAATCACAAAGGGAGGGAATTTCCACAGATTACAGCTCTTTTCACAGTTCAATAGCATCAATTTGCAAATATAAACTGGTTGGCATGCTGAAAACACCTAAAAATGTTTGTCCTTTAAGGCAAAAGGGAAGCTTGATTAATTGAAAAAGCTAAAACACACAGAAAGCCTCCACAGGGGACTTTAAAAATACAACTAGATTGTCTATTAATTTTATAGAATATATGAAATCCACACAAGCTCCAGGAGGAATTTTCCATTGGAGGAACACGTGGTAAAATGAATTATGATGTTCTTACTTATCCTTGAGGTGCAGAATAAATCTCCATAAACATGTTTCCTTGCTTATCCATGTTTGATGAGTACTTTTATAATTAGTTTTTGCCATGGTAAAATAAACTTGATTTTATGTCTATTTAAAGATTTTAGAACCTATAATATCAAATCTTCACAAAAATATAAAATTTTTCACAAAAGATTCATTATTTATGGACATAGATGAGCAAGAGTCTAATAAATTTCTTTTTACCATTAGTGTGGGAATTTAATACTTTTCACTGAAAATAGTTTAAAGCCTATTAAAATAGCTTTTTATAATTTCATACTTAAAAACATTGTTGTTTATGCCAGAACATACACTGAATATGAAGCTTGTTTACAGATGAACCAAAACCACAGTTTAAATAGTATAAGACATCTCTAGACACTGTTTTGTAGACATCTTTCAACAATTGTGTGTTGTTTAGACGTCTTTCATCTGTTCCATAGAAATTTAATTTGTCCCATGTAATTTTGAGTCAAAGTTTTTAAGAGCCTTTTTAAGACTCGCATATAATTCTAGAACTGCAGATATATCTGAGAGCCCTAGTTAAATAGGATTTAAATCAAAGAATTGCCTCAAATTTTTAAACCGTGACGGTTTAGGTGACTTATGGGAGAGAGGAATTTCATCAGAACCACTTCAACTTATCCACTTTTACATCATCAGAACAAATTCAAAAGAGAATATAGAACACCTGAACTTTAGGTTTAGTTTGGCTCTTTTACGTCTCACAGAAGCTGCAGAACTTTGGCAGGCAAGCAAACCTGAAATCAGCTCTCTGTCCTCACTTAGTTGAAGTTAGCATTCACAACTGTCTGAATTAGCTGTCAGGTAAGGAGGAGGCAACCGGTTGATCTGCCTTGCCAAGGGTTTTGATGTTTGGATGGATCACTCTTTGGATCCCATCAGGACAGGTTATTGATGTGACAACTGGAAGAAACAGAAAAACCTTCTTGTTTAAGCAGGTTGTGAAGGAGTACAATAAAATGTACTCCTTTAATATTTAATAAAAAAAAATAATAATAAATAAAAATAATAATAAATAAATAATAAATAAATAAATAAATAAATAATAAATAAATAAATAATAATAAATAAATAATAATAATAAATAATAAATAATAATAATATTATTTTTATTGTACTTCATTTAATAAAATGCAGAAACAGTCTTTCAGTCTTTCTTTCAGTCTTTCAGGGACTTTTCATAAGATTGGACTAATGAGAGGTGCTAATAAAGTGTTTTTTGATCAAATTTGAACTGGATTTGGTTCATCAAGTCAGTCCAAAGTTTGAAAGTTTGTTACTAATTTAGAAATTGCTTCTGATATTTGGTAGAAAGATGTAGACTACAACTCTGGTTCCTGGTAAGAGTCTGAAATCTCTTCACATAATTTGAAATAGAATGACCTTTATATAAATAAGTATACAACTGACATTAAATGGAAAGCAGCATATTCACATTCAGAGCACAATGCAGTCTTCACTTTTTCATGTTATTATGAATTACTGGTTTATTTAAAAGTGGTTAAATGTCATAATCAAAATAAATAATACTTTTTAATTAAAAAAATAGATTTCTGACAAGGACTGAGAAATAAAAAAATGAGCATAACAATGAACAAAACATCCTTTGATCATCCTACCACCTGCAAGGATAAGAAGCTTGTTTTGACTTTGCTCTGAGGTTTGTAAATGCCTTTTACGATGGCTTAGAAAAACATTGTCAAAGTAAGTTAGGTTCAAGTGCACGGACTGCATGCCTTCATTATATCCTTTTATTTTCTTTTTTCCCCTAGCATATCTGAGCAATTTTGAGTGCAAAACATATGCCAAACATTGTGTTTGCTTTATTCATAAAAATTACATGAAAGACTAAGATGATTGTGTACATATAAAGGATGAAAAAAACCACATTTATGGCACAAGGCTATGCTTTAGTGCTGGTAAAGATTACATGGTTAGTCTTAAACATGACACTTTTTATTGTGAGTCTCTGCGTGGGGAGATCCGTCTCTTTAGAAAGCGCTACAGCTTGGACAGGATATACACTGTACTTTTAATTTAATCCCTCTACTTTCTGCTTATTTTCCTACAGTTCAGGGCTCTTGTCTACTTAAGCATTTATTTGGTTTGAAGCTAAATCCATCTCTAACAGATTGGCATTTTGTCTCAGTACAAGAAATATGTGTATGCATGTTAAAAATGGAAAATGTGATGTCCTCAGGGCTGCCATGTTCAGAGGAAACAATTTTGGATGCAAGTTTAAAAAGGTTTACTTTTCTCCTCCCTTCTTCTTTTACCAGTTCTGGAGTGCTTGTATAACACAGTTGGATTTCAGATAGTGTATTGCTGTAGATAAATACTCAGGTACTTTGAAGACTGGAGTGTTGTAAGGAATGACTTAACATTGCCTCATCATGGACCATATATTAATATTAATTACAGCTAGTGGAGCTGCTGAAAAACTGTGAGTAAAGGATGTTTTGTTGGTTGTGGGATTTGAACTGCTAGGAAAACACTATTTGAAAGAAAGTCCAAGATGATTGTTTTTCATACCATGCCGACATAAACATACTCATGGCACTGAAAAATAAAACATTTCAAGCTGTTTTTCATAGACACAAACAAACTCAAGGAAAAAGAAAACTTAATGGATTCTTCATCACTACTGAGGAATATATCATCATATGATGATTTTGCAAGGTACCATTTACAGCACCTTGCAAAATTACTTATACCCATCAAACTTTTTAATGCAGCTTGCAGCCACAGACATGCAGCCTGATTGAGATGTTAAGACTGGCTTTCTTCTAGGTCTGAGTGATCTTGGGACACTTGTACAGTGCATCTGAAAAGTATTCCCAATGCTTCACGTTTTCCAAATGTTTATGATACAGACTTATTCGAAATTGTGTTAAAGTAATCTCTTTAAATAAACACAGTGGCCTCCATCAGTGGTAAATGGAAGAAGTTTGGACCCAATATAAGACATGTTGATAAACAGCCCAAGAGTAACTGGAAAATTTAGAAAAATGTCAAGTTTTAGGGTTGTTTGAGTTGGTTTTGATTTTTGTTCATTTCTGTGTTCCTTTTCTTTGATTAGATTAGATTAGTCATGTTTCTACCTAACTTTGAATCAGTCCTTTCTTAATTTTTGTTATGTTTATTTCTTGTGTCTTGTCTTTCTTAGTTACTCTAGTTTTATTATGTTTCTTATGTTAGGTCATTCTTTAATGTTAGATTTATTTCCTAGTTCTCCGTGTGCTTTCCCTTGCCCCTCTGTACCACTTCTTATCCTTCTCTCTCTTTCTCTCTCTCTTTTTCTCTTTTTCCTCAGTCTGTCTTCTGCGCTCCCCCCTCACACCTGCAACTGGTTGGCTCATCTGCACAGGTCCGTTGTTCCAACATTCACCATGACAGTATCTAAACTCTTCTCCTGCTCACATTCCTGGCTGGATCTTCCTGTTAAATCCCATTTGTTCCTTGTTGCACCTGGTTGTGCTCCTCATGTTCCTGGTTCCTGTTTTGTTCCTGCTCTGTGTTCATTTGGCTATTTGTAAGTTTTGTTTCATCATATTTCTTTTTCATTAAACCTCCACCATCCATTTGATGTTTCTGCCTCTTTGGCTATTGATTCACTTCCACCTCCACAAAACATGACAGAAAAAAGTAGATTACAAAACATAAAAGTGGCACTTAAAAGTTGGGATAAAAATGTTTCCAAGAAAGTGCAGTAAGCTGTTTTTTCTAAAATTAAAATAGTTTTCTTATTGCACTTTGCACAATAAAAATATTACTTTCTTGCATAGACTGATGATGTCCCAAGTGAGACAATAAACAACCACTAGGCCGAAAGATTTCATGGTTCTCTTAATCATGAGATTTTATATTATAGTATACTTTAATGGTGATGTGTGTATACATAATTGTTTCTGTAAATTGTATTGGCCAACTAAGGATAAAATTATCACACCAGCACTGTAACTATGTGTGTACATGTATCTGTCTAAAAGAAGGAGAAACAAACATTTGTCGAATTTAACTTTAGACAGTGAGAAAGTATGTGGGTGTATTTTTATTGGTGTATGTAGATATGTGTTTTCATCTAAAGATAGATGGAAAGATAGAGGGACAGATTAGGTTTGCTATCTTTATCTACGTGTTAACCTCCATAAATGATATAAGCTTTTATCCGAGCAACAATAGACAGAAAGATGTTTTGTACTTGAGTTCAAAATTGTAAGAAAAAAAAACTTATCACATATTTTGAAGTTTGAGTGGCAATTATGTATTTTAGTCTAGTGGAGATATAAATGTCTCTCCCTGTTTGAGGGGCAATTAAGAGAGGAGCATCATTATTTCATCATAAAAAGACAAAGTTAAGAGGCAGAAAACCACTTTGAAATGTAAAACTCAACAACAAAGAGTACAAAGATGATAACAAGAAAGATTATTTGAATACAAAACATGCAAATGATTCTAGTGCAGTCACACAAAGACATTCACTATGTCGACTCCATGCAATACTAATGTGAAGCAGTTCTCAGAAAGAATCAGTTGTGTTCAAAATAATAGCAGTTGTCACACAAGTTACAAGTATTTAAGGGCAAAGGCATCCGATGTTATTTATGCTAATTGCAGTGCATTCTCCCTGAAATTCTGACTAAAACATACTTTTGAATAATGCCTAAAATGACTCATTTTAGTCAGTTAGTTTTAAATAAGCACTGATTGGAGAAGATAAAACATATGAAGATCAGAAAATATTCTCAAAGGCATTCAAATTGAAACCAAAGTCAGAAACATCTGGGGGAAAATATAAAAATAAATGATTAGGCAAATTCCCAAATCTTAATTTGTGCCAACATGTATGCAGTGAAAACCAAATATGTTGGAAAATTGATAGGATAGGATTAGTGGAATATTTAATTTTGCTAGACTATTGAACCTATTCACCATTTACAGGTTGGTCGGGTCCATGCAACACAGATGTTGAGCAGTTTTCAGAAACAGGAGACACTAAATATTACTAACAGACTCAGAGGCAAGCCAAATATACAAACATTTGTTAATCTACATTGTGATCTCTGCAAAATGTAGACCTTAATGTTGCTTTGAACAGGCTCTGTTGATTAAACAATCTTGCCAGCTGTTTTTGGATGTAATGCTTTCGAACAGAATGTACAGAGTTCTAATCAGAATATGCATATGGAAATAAAATCCTTTATAAAGATTTTAAACTTTTCTGACATTTACATGCACACTGTTGCTCTTGAACACAGCTGTATGTGTGTGGTGAGTTTATATGACAGACTTCGACACTTTCCAGACCAACACCTGCAGAAAAACAGAGGTCACTGTGCTTTACAGCTCAGCTCACTGATTGCATCACAGTGAATTTCTTTGAGTCGTGTTAACCAGCGATATTAAAGTTCTATCATCAATGAGATACATCGCTGACCAAGTCTATTAGGCTTTTACGTCAGTCTTGTCACTGTTGCAACACATAGCGTTTCTCCTGCATGTTATGTCCTTTACATTCAAGAGTCTCTCTCCCTGATATTTTTCCTTTGAGATAGAAAAGTGGAATTCAGGTCCACAATCCTTCCATGTCTCTTGTAACAAAGGAAACCCTGTGTTTTACTGAACATGTGGGGATGTTCGAGGACACAAACAACTTTCTCTCTATTTGCAACCCTCCACAGTAACACTGAGCAGAGTTGCAAATAGTCCTGGGCTGGTAGAGAGAGGCAAATGTTGATGAATTTTGTATAAGACGGGAGTTGGTGCTTGTACCTTTGGCCACTTCAACACTCATGGCTCTACTTGGCACGTGCACTAGTGGTTATGGGCTGCAATTTCTTCCTTGTTGTTTATTGAGGCTTGCCAAAGGAATGCAGGGATGGTAGTGCATTGCATTGTGAAGTGTGCACCCCTATAATATATTTTTATATACAGGTCCTTCTCAAAATATTAGCATATTGTGATAAAGTTAATTATTTTCCATATGCAATGATAAAAATTTAACATCCATATATTTTAGATTCATAGATTCACACTAACTGAAATATTTCAGGTCTTTTATTGTCTTAATAATGATGATTTTGGCATACAGCTCATGAAAACCCAAAATTCCTATCTCACAAAATTAGCATATTATGAAAAGGGCCTCTAAACGAGCTATTAACCTAATCATCTGAATCAACGAATTAACTCTAAACACCTGCAAAAGATTCCTGACGCCGCATTGAAGCAGTTATTTCTGCAAAAGGTTTCCCGACCAAGTATTAAGTGCATAATTGTACATAAAAATTTGAAGGTTGACTTTTTTTTAATTAAAAACACTTTTCTTTTATTGGTTGGATGAAATATGCAAATTTTGTGAGATAGGAATTTTGGGTTTTCATGAGCTGTATGCCAAAATCATCGTTATTAAAACAATAAAAGACCTGAAATATTTCAGTTAGTGTGCAATGAATCTAAAATATATGAATGTTCAATTTTTATCATTACATTATGGAAAATAATGAACTTTATCACAATATGCTAATATTTTGAGAAGGACCTGTATATATATATATATATATATATATATATATATATATATATATATATATATATATATATATATAGATATATATATATATATATATATATATATATATAGATATATATCTATATATATATATATATATATATATTTATATATATCTATATAGATATATAAATATATATCTATATATATAGATATATAGATATATCTATATATATATAGATATATATATATATAGATGTATATATATATACACACACACATATATTGGCTTGAAAAAAAAAAGATCCCCAGCTTAACAAATCTCTAATCATCTGTGTGTGCAAAAAAGAGCTCAGCAAGTAAATAAAATTGTGGTATCATTATTTAACAAAAAACATATTGTTGAATTATATAAACATGAATTTAAATCATTGTTCATAAAATATTGGAAAGGTATTGCAGTAGGAGGTTACTGTGTTCACAGATGGGGATGGAAGGAAGTGACAAGGCAGAGGAGGAGATGGAGAGATAAAGGAACCAGAGCCATGTGAGAGTCTGCATTGAAAAACAAGAGGGAAAAAAAGAGAGAGGTTGAGGTAAAAGTAAAAAACACAAGAAAAAAAAAACAAAAAAACAATAAGACAAATTAATAGCACATAGAACACTAATGCAAAAGTGCAAAATTCTTGTTTTGGGAGGTTTTAATAAGAATCAAGAGGAACAGGAAAACAGATAGTGATTGATTGAACCTCTACTGCTTGCTTGCACAAGCCAGAAAAATCAGATACAACACCGGCTAGAAAGCTGCTGGTGCCAAAGTGAAATGAGCTGTTTATTCAGGTTGCCGAAAAATAACCCAAAACTAAATTAAAAATGTGCCCTGCTAAATTAGATGCCCCGCTTTTCCAGCAGGAGTTACGGGAACAAGAAGTGATTCGGCCATGCAGCAACTCAGGGGTAAATAGAGAGCAGCTCTGTCGATCAGTTCAGTAGTCAGTGACGATGGTGAAAACTGAGGAGTGAAAGCGTGCTTTTGATTGGTCCTGAACAGATGGAAAATTACAGGGTCAGCAGTCGGCACAGAGGCAGCCCATTTTCTGAAGCAGACGATTAATGATGTTGCAGGACAATGCTTGGATGATGTGAGGCAAGGCAGAGAGCAAAGGTGAGAAAGTCGGGTGGCGGAAGGAATTTAAAGTTATAAAAAAAATCAACTGAAATTGCTTCCATGCAGCTGTGTAAAAGAAAAAAAAAGTGGGTCATCTGTCTTCCACTGGGACTAGTTAAACAAGGGTTTTGTACATTGACAAACTTAATAAACTGGAAAGTTTAAACTGAGTTAATTGCTTTTCAAGCTGACAATCGGATTAACCATTAGTTACACTGCTAATTAGTGTTATTAAATAATTTAAAAGCCCACCCTTCCTCCTGGCGAAAAAAGTGAAACGTTTTATCTGAACAAAAGTTTGAAGGGAAGAGAATTACTTCACCTGCAACAAAAGCTTGAAAGCAAAAGCCAATCAAGGCTTTAAACGTGATGTTTCATTGCCTTTCACTTCCATTAGTGAAAGAAAAAATTTAACTGACTTGTTTTCTGTGCATGTTTTGATACTAAGTACTTTGAAATTAGATGCCTTTATTTTCATGTTTATTTGGACAGGAAAGGCACCAGCACCACATGGTCTCTCTGTGCCCCCCCGTGTGACCAAACTCAGTGCTTTTTGAGTCTTTTAGCATGCTTCTCACCAACTCCGTGCTGAATCCTCTTTTTTCATAGACCCCCTGCAATCTCTTGCTCTAGGCATTATTCCTGATCACAGAACTGTGACTTAAACTAAAGTTCCCATTTAAGATGGTGAAAAGTAAAGCAATATCTAAAGCAAGTCTAACAAAGTGACTGTTTTAATATACTTACTTTGAATATTGTCTTACTCAATGACTGCCTGTTGAGAGACCGTCTGTTTCCGTTCTCCCACTATTACTGGGTTTCATCCAAAGTTAACTTTTCAGCCTAAGAAAAACTTTGATATTTTCTCTTAATGCCAACAATGTTTAGCTCTTATCAGCTGAGGAACAAAGGTATATATTTCACAGTCATATATATAGCTTTAAAATCATAATTCATCACTTTGTAGCCTTGATTGATGATTGTGCAGCTACTGTATGTATCAGTCAAGTGATAAATGGATGTAGAGTAAATCAAGAGTCATTAGAATGTATTTTTAGTGAACAAACTGTGTTAGTAAACCTTTGAGTTTAGTAACATTCAATTGAAACTTAATTATATTCGACTTTGCAGTTATGGTAGTACCTGTTTCATACAAGAAGGTAGAAAAATTTTTCACAATTAGAATATAAAAATTCTAAATAAATAAAACAAGAACCAAAAATTACTGGGCATGGATTGAAATCTTTAGTTAAAGAATTTCCAAAACATTTGTACTTTGTGCTTTATGTGGCACTGTCTGATCTGTCCTCTCAGTAATTATCTGTTTATCTTACATGTCGATGGGGATGGGAGCATAAATAGTCTCCATTGTTGTTGCAATTTCTAGCACACATAGTAGCGGACATGACCAAGGTGGGTTTCCACATTAGCATTTTTAATCACTTCCATAAATGCATACAAGCCAACCTCAGGCATAAACACACCAAGCAAAACCCCAATTCACTTTTGACTCTTTGACTCCTCTGTGGGATTAAAAAATCCAGCTGACTTGCAACCACCGACAGTTTTGTTCGGGCACCACTGACAGCAGGGTGCCACTCTATTATGGGAAACAACTGTGTTTTTAAAAGATAATTACCAAAAATATTACTCTGCTTTTCATACAAAGCGTTCTCAGAATTTTCTCAAAAATTGTAGCACCTGCATTGCTCTTGCTCTTTAAGCCATGATGGACTGAATGTACCCACTGGTTAGCAACCTCTTTTGTGTTGGAAATTGGATAATACTAATATATTTTCAGACACCCTTTACACTAATCTGTTATTTACATGTTATTTAAAGTACTAGCAGCCTCTCTTCAGAAAAGCTAAAGAGAACCCAAAAATGCTATTTTCTTTATGAAAGTTTTACAAGGTACAAGGTGCCCTATGTCGGTGATTTAGAAATTCTTTGTGTTACCAAAAAGATTCACAGCTCTGAAACTCTCCAGGACCCAGTGTTAGATGGAATCTCAGTAAATCAAGTCTGTAACTATTATCTTGGAAAATAACACTTCCGCTTATTTACTGAAGAATGAACTGATAATGAAGGTTTCTGAGCCAGTGTTATACTTATGGAACTGATAACGGAGTTTTCAGAGAAGATGTTTTTTCTTCTCTCTTCAACCGAAACTCCTTTGAACCAGGTTTGATTTAGGGACAGAAGCACCAATTAACCAGAGATGGGAGAAACTGAGAGAAACTCCCTAAAGGAGAGAGATGGGTGGAAGACACCGTGTACGTGACTGATAAAATATAAAAGGAGAATTCTATGTGTTGAGTTTCACTTCTTCCTTCTTCTCTCTTGCTTTTCTTTTCTCAGACACTGATATTTACTCTGATTTTCTAAATAAAATATCTAAAGACAAATGTGCATTTTTCTGACTGATTCAGTGTATTGCTCTCTCCCAAAACGAAAAAGATTTTTTCTAAACACTATGGAAAAAAAAAATACTGCATCAGACATTTCAAACACCTCAGGCTGACCTGGAGCAATCTGCAGTGTTGATTTCAACCTGTGATGCTACTCCACACTGAGCCAAACAAGACAGAAATCGTGAAAGAAATTCAAATGAGCTGGAGCAGAGCAATGTTTACATGTTATTAATTTTCTAAAAATTTACTTTGAGTAGGAGGTGACTTGAATGCAACTTGTTACTAGAGTGAGGCCGTCTATTGTAAATTGAATTGGGAAGGTTTTTGCACCTAGCTGAAAAATATACAGTTACATCAAGCAAATGGAAAAAAAAATGATTTAAAAAAAATTTTTTAATTAAACAGCGTGGTGCATTGCTTTTATCTGCATTCTCATTTGTTTGCCATGTAAACTGCTTAAACGTTAATGCATCCTATTTTTTTTTTTTCTTACATTTCTGACAATCTTACATTTATTATTTTATTGGAACTTCATGTGATAGACCAGAACAAGGTACACAAGCCGTACACAAAAATACGGCACTTTGATAAAAAAATATATAATAAAAAATTATCCTGAGCACATTATCCTCAATGTGATGTTGTGGGGTTAGAGATGCTGATCAACCATGCATGATTTGGAAATTCTCGTAACTCCTTTGGCAGCCATTTTGGGTTGCCTAACTGCTTACTCCCATGAAGTGCTGCCTTTTCTGCGTAGCCTCCTCTTTCAAAGCCTCGCTTCTGCCTCATAGAGCAACCCTGCTCTGTTACTCCCCCATTGAGCTCCACTAGAAGCATCAGCAATTAACAAGCCCTTGCTTTAACTGTGACTCTTATCACACAAACTACGTTTGCAAAAGGTGTTAAATTACAAATTCAATTTTCTTTTAGGTCATGTTTGACATACAGAGCAATTTTTTTAAAGGTGAAAGTAACATAGTTACTTGATTGTTATATAAAATGGCACTATGGATTGGTTCTTTATCATGTGAAAACCACCTTTTCTTTTTACTCTGGTTTTACTCTTTGACTTTAATATTTGTTTGATGACCTGAAACATCTGCAAAAGACAGGCGGCAATCTGCTTTTCTGACCCCTGATCATTGGAGAGCCCCCTGTTAGCCTACAGCAATAGTCAAAGATAGCACAAAATGTAAAAACCAAAGAAATTTGGAAGAGGGACAATTACTTTCTGATATCACTGTATATGAAGTGACTATGAGTCAGGATGAGAGCTGCCAAGGTTTTCAGGATGTTGATGACTGTTGACTGGCTGGATAGATCCTCACTGTGTTTTCAGAACAAAGTTTTCACATTTCTTCATCTTGCTCACAATAATGCATATTTTATGGACTGGACTTCACACACCAATCAATGGACTTCATAAACATGAATAAAATCCAAGTTGAAAGAAGTTAAATTTTAACTGCTACCTATAAAGGGGAGAAAAAAAATCAAAACCCTTGTGGAAAAAGAAAATAAATAAATAATTTTAAGAATATCTTTATCTCCCTGTTGCCAGAAGCATGCTTATGGCAAAGCGTGGCACATGTTTACTGTCTGATAAATTGTTCACTTAAACCAGCAGAGTAGAATACACAAAAAAAATATCCATAACGGTTACGTAGACCGTAAAAGCGATATGTACAAAATTTGGAATATGAAGAGGATTTTGTAAAAAAAACATGAAAAGATGAAGAACTGTGTTTCACTTTAGGTTTTACACTGTGCAACATTGAGTGTGTGTATGCATGTGAAGAAACACTAGCAGGCTGTGTTATGTTCCCAGCTCTATGGAGAGGCATGCTCAAATGCTCTCTGATTAACATAATACACTAAAGCAGAGATGAGGAGCAGGTACGCTTCTAGTTCTCTTTGTTTGTCTGTGTGCCAGCAAGATTATGCAAAAACTCTCAGCCTGGGTTTCATCAAGCCTTGCAAAGGCAGCACAGGAAGAGGAAGAACGTTTTTACTTTTTTTAGTGCATCTGGTTAACTGCCTTTCAAATTTTAAGTCATGGGAAAGTATTCATGAGTAGGTGGTGCATTTTAAAAATCCAAGTTTGATACGGATTTATTGTCAGAAAATGGCTTAGAAAACGCTCAGGTAAGATTTGCCTGATTCCAATATTTCTATTGGAAAAAATAGAAACATTTTTTCCAAGAGAATACGAATCTGATCAATAATATGTTCAAACCAGCTAATGACTGAAGAACATTTCTGAGATTTGTATCTTTCCATTGTTAAATCCAATTCAAAATCAATATCAATGAAAGTCATTATACAGTCTTAAAGATTTGTTTGTAATTAGACACTATTTTAGAGTGTCTAATTACAAACAAATCTTTAAGAAAATTCAAACTCTATTGCAAGAGTTGGAAAACGATTTTCACTAAAACCCTCTATTGATTCTGACTTAACCACAGCTATTTTGAAAGGAAAAAATAGGAAATCATCTGAAACTTTTAATGGGCGTAGGTGTAAAAGACAAACATCAAGACACTTGCAGGGAAATGTTCACAGCATTGATTTAATGGGGTCATGGTAGCACAGTCTCATTAAAATAGATGATAGGTTGTGTGACAACATGTGGTAAAAGTTCAGGTTGTATCAATACTTTTACAAGACACTGTATTTTACAAAGGCATACAGTGTGTAAGTACATGCCAATTTTGTATCCCATACCTTGCAGACATTAGTAGCTGAAGGTAAAGGACACAGGGGAAGGATACCACTAATGACATTTGTGGACTTGATTTGCAGCTCATTTGATCAAAAGTGACAAAGACAAATTACATTTTTTCACTTCTCGTTTTCAGCTTTCCATCTATGTCTCTATCTCACCTTTGATTAAAAAGCTGTTTGTGTGGCCAAAAGATGCATATCTTTAGCAGGTTATATCAACTTCCATAGTGAAATAAATGCAGTTATGTGACATTTGAATCTCAAACGAGCAGAACTTTAAGCTAGTCACCTAACCAAAACTCAATTTCTCCAAGCTGTGATTGTTGCATGCCATAATATCTTGAGTCAATTTGTTCTTGATAAATCTGTGCCCTGCTTTCAGCTCCCCATATAAAATGAGTTTATCTTTGCTAAATAGCAGGTAGAAAACCCATGACGTTCCACTTCAGCAGTAACACTGAAGGTCTTTTTCACTTGTGAGCTCTGGCAGAAATAGTAGGTTTAGCAATAAGCAAATGGCAAGTTTGAAAATTAGTTGTGCCTGTTCTTGTAATTGGCTCTCCTATGAGGAAGGACTTGAAGTTTGGGGCTTAACGGTTGATTAAATAACTCAGAAAGGAGAAAAGTAACCCATTTATCTATTCCTTGGCTGGACAACAAAGCCATCTGATTGGCTAATTGATTAAAGGCAGGCAGTGGAACTGGATTTTCACACAGTGCCTGAAAGGTGCGCTAAATCTTAAATAAACACAATTTAACCAGCAACAAGCAGAGGAACAATCAATTTGATATCAATCTGATGATAACTTCTAAGCAGTTCTGTGACCAAAGGAGTGACAGAAAAAAACATTGAAATCCAGTGCAACATATCCTCAGTAATATTTTTGACTCCAGAAAGTCATTACACAGCCTTATGTTTTGTTTAAAGAAAAACACCCTCCACATAACTTGCCAAGTCTTTAGGGACTGTTACCACACTGTCTTCAGGGAGCTTTGTTATCCCAAAAACCGAATGTGTTTTATTGTTTGTGGTTCTGCTGAACAAACACAACTGTTCATATTTCATTCTACAAAAAGCTTATTGTATCTTCTTATACACAATAGTGACAGCTCATCAATTTTACTTTGTACTCCTGCTGTGATAAACTGTTAATGGATGCTTTAGCAAAACTCCACCAAACTCTTACTTTATGTTTATCACTTTGGTACCATGTTGTATTTTTTCAGAAAATGTCTTAGAGTAGAAGAAGCAGTTTTAACAAATCTCTGGCTGTATGAAATATGTATAATTTGTCAGAGGTAACTGCAGAAAATATCAATTCATACTAAGATGTTAATTTTTGCATAAATCCTTTAAAGAAAAACTAGTTGTTTAAAGCAATACAGGAATGCTGAGGGTTTCAAAACAACAACAACAAAATAGAAAAGAAAGAGGCTCCAGGTTTAGGCTCTTAACTCACACAAGACATCTTATTTGTAGTTTGACACAAGTTATGTCAAGGACACAGAAACATGTAGAAGATGGTGCTCTAGTCAGATAAAACCAGAGTTGATGTTCTGAGCTACATGAAAAACTATGTCTGGGAGAAAAGCAGTAGCTTGTGTAGCATTCTGCTATACAAAAAGACTATACAAATAACACTGTGAAGCAAAGTTTCATTTTTTTTTTGTGCAAATAGATAAATATATGTTTAGATTAAAGCAGGAAGTGACTAGGGCTACACAGTAATACAGCTGATAGTACTGTTGCCTGGCTGTAAGAAGGTCCTGGCCTTGAATCCCAGCCTGGGTCTTTCTGCATGGAGCTCTCTGAGTAGACCAGCTTCCTCCTACAGTCCAAAAACCTGACTGTTAGGTTAATTGGTCTCTCTAAATTGTGCTTAGTGTGTGTGCGCAGGGTTGATTGTCCAGTGTGTCTCTCAGTTGCCCTGTGATGCACAGGCTACCTGTCCTGGGGATCTGACCTGGGGATCCTCTGCTGAGGCTAGGAAGAGGAAGTTTACATGGATGTGGAGAAGTACAATCAAGAATCACATGCAGTCATAGTACTCAAATGTAGAGAAGTGTATAGAAAAGTAGAATAGCACTAATTTACAGCAAATGCAAATTGCACAATTTTTGTTATACAGTGCAAAAAATAATCTCAATGTCCATTCATGTCATCTTTCTTGTAACAATGGGTTTCATCTAGTCTTTCTCCCATAAACACTATTATCCACAATTGTACACCCCTTTTTTCAGATTTTTATTTGTAATAGCATCAAATTCCTAAGAAAATGCTATGAAGACTCGTAAAGCTCATTAAGACATAAATTAATAGAAAATACAGAATGTCTTACATATATACTTGAAAGTGGCAAAGGATGAGGGTTATGATGTGCTGCATAACTGAAGCCAAATTAACCTACAATATTTTGATTATGCTGTTTTTGATTTCTCATTGTGTTCAGACTATCTGACTACTACCTCAGTTTTCAGCAAATGGCCCCTTCTGTTCAACTTGGATAACCCCTATCCAAATTTCCATTTTATCAGAGGAGCTGTAATGAACAGATCGCAGATTACTGTTCAATGTTGTCTTTAATCCTTCCAGTCAGGACACTGCGATACCTCCTGGACTGCTTCTGCTGAGCAGATTTAGAGCAGCAGAGCTGAGACTTCCTGTCAATCAGCACCAGTGACTTTTCAGCAAATGAACACTTACTCATTCAGGTTATATTCAAGAAATGCTTTAGAAATCAAAGTAAATGTATCAATTAAAGCATACAAATTGCAGATTCATTAATCAAAACCTGTACACCAGTTGTAGACCATTTTGATTTTGTGCAATTCTTTGGATTAAATTTTAAATCAAAATATGTCTGAAAAAAATCTCAACATTTTGGATGTTCAATGCAAATTGAATGAGGGGAAAAACTTAACTATTCACTCTAATAGCACACACGTGCTGACTGTACTGATGCCAGTTTTGCAAGAAATATATGAAATATGTACCGTAGTACATGAAGTATCAACAATAAAACGGATTACATAATTTCCAGAAATTTCTTGTTAGTGTAAATACATTTGCTACCAACTGAGTAACCTTTCAGGAAATATATATTTTAATTTTGGGATGTGAATCTATAAGTGTTTTTAAATTTTATATAATTTTGGCATAAATAATTTAAAGCCTTAACATCAGTGAAAGTTCACTGCCCATTGTTTCAATGCCACGGATTAGCTAACTATCTAACACTATAATAAGAAAATACACTGGATTACGTTTTTCCTCACGTCTGATATTATTCCAGTAGTACACTATGCATTTTATAAATCCTATCCCAAAACACATAATATGGAAAACCTTATAAGTGACACATATGCTTCATTGGGTGTTTAGCAAATGGACCAAGTAGACATGCCAATGTATAACAGCTCTAATGACAGCTTCAGCTTTAATTTAGTCATATTTAAACATTTTCCTATGTGTAACCAACAAGAAAGTTGCCATTTATTAGTCAAAAGCCTGACTAAGGAGTTGGGATAAAGACCACAATATCGCCACAAAAGTAGAGGTTGCATTATCTTTTCATTCTTGATTAGATCTTTGCTGAAGTTAAAACCAATTACTGCTCTATTAAAACTGTTTTTATGCCACGGGTTAAGTGATGTGTACTTTTCATACTTTTCATACTAATTTTTTTTTCTTCATCATCTTTACTGCAACTTTCAGAGTAAAGTAGTCGAACTGTTCTGGAAACAACTCTAAAATAAACTTTACACACTACATGCTGTGAAAGCCAGTTTGAAGAATAGCTTCCCTAGTTTTACTTATTGAACACAAATTTAACTGCAGCTTGTTGATAACGTAGAATAGTAAATCAGAGCTAGAGTTAACAACACTGTGGTTAATATAGATGTTTCTAATTTCCTAGATACAGTTGGCATTATTAGTTTTGCTCTTTAAAATTAAGTATTCTTGCTTTTTCAGTGTGAACCACAGTGCATAATGTGTCACCATTTAATTTATCAACCATTAAAGTATCTGCAACACCAGCATAATTGGTTTCACTTCCAGCTAAATTGCACCAGTTTGCTGGGTCTAAATGTTCTTTTGTAAAATTTACTGCTAGAGAAATTAATCTGTGAAAA